>NC_064897.1:9670000-9971250 GCF_929443795.1 Astur gentilis | reverse complement strand
AGAGGCTTCTTCTCCCTGCTGGAAGTGTCTGCCGTAGCCAAGGAGGGAAAAAATCATCTTTGTGCACAGTCTTTATAAATAAGTAGGTTACACCAAGCTCGTAACTGACTCAGGCCTTTGTCATCCAAGGGAAGCAGCTTGGCCAGGCTCTGAACTCCAGCTGCCTGCGCAGCCGGCAGGATTACATGGAGATGCGGCTCAACTGCAGGCATTGGATTCGGCCACACCATGCAACACCAACCCCAGGGCAGCGGGGAGGCCATGGCAAGCTCCTCTGTCAATAGCACAGAATTGTAAAATTGAAATCTTTCCGGCGCTTTGAGAGACAAACCTTGCTGTGCCCCATGCCCGTCTCGTGTTTCCCGTCTATTTGGGGAGCGGGCAGGGAGGAGAGGCAGAGAGGGGCCGGGGCAGAGGAGAGACCACACAGCCACATAGCACAGGAAAGCTCTCCCCAGCCAGCCTGTGCAGGCAGGCAGTTTGCTGGGGAAAGGGACAATAATTTAAGCTTTTGCCTCATTTACAGATGAGAAGCGCATCACTTCAGTCAGCTCCTCTTATTTCCAGTGACGATATCTACACCAGTAAACCAAAGAGGGTCAGGGCACAGCCTCAAGCAGCAACATGCAGCCCTCTATGCTTTTTAACTGTTAGCACATTCCCCACCACAGTTTTGGCCTGCGACACCCAGGGCTGTCCCAGCTGGCAGCCCCAGGGCTGGTCCTGACCGCAGAACGGGTGAGCTCACCCTGTCCTGGGGAGAAAACGAGGTCAGCCCCGAGGACATGAGCTGGGCTCTGTGTACACTTGCTTGACCTCAGGACCAGAGAACAGGCCCTGGCTGATGCGCTCGCTGCTACAGATGCTGCCAGCATGAATGGTTTCTTGGGCTATTTTGCTAGGAAAGGCATAACGGTACTGCATACTGCAAGAGTTAATTGTCTGATGCCATCCTTTTGACTGCTGAGGTGATCTCAGGGGCTGTCACTCAATTTGCAGGCTCTCTGCAGAAAACAGAGCAACCCTGACCTCTGCTTTGGCAAATGCTTGGTGCAGATGCTTCCGCAGAACATAACTGCACCCTTCGAAAGTCCTCGCTGCATGGAGCTGGTGCGTGAAGTTGCTTCTGAAGGCAAGTTACAGAGCTGCAGATACGCAGATGAGAGAGACCGAGCTTGTGCTGGGCCTGAAGAGCTGCAGCGGGTAAACGTCTCCTGCAGCCCTTCCCTACTGAAGTGCTAATGCAGATCAGAAAAGGGCTTTCAGGCAGTGCCCCCGGCTGCTCACACTGTCAGCTCTCCCGCATCCTGATGGCATTTTCCCAAAACTGCTGAGGAAGCACAGTCTGCCCCAGAAAAAAAGTCCTCAGAAACTTTTCTGAAGTTTAGCTCGACGCTTTACATTGCAAATTCCAGCTGGCTGACGCTTGCTGCCGGCGGAGGGACACCTCTGCCCGTGGCCCTGAGGTCCCAGTCCAAACAGCGGTCAAGTAACACACCTCGCACCTCTGCGAGGTCTTCGTTCAGCCCGGATTTGAGGCCGTATATTGAGGGACTGATGTCTCAGGCTAGCTAGCAGGTAGCCATTCCTTGGCACCGTGCGTAGGCTAAGCAGGTCCAATCCTTTCCTGTATCTCACACGAAGTCTAGGCTCCGCTCTTGCCCTATATTAGTCTAGTTTGAGACCTAGAGAATTACACAGACCTTGTATGACCTAGACATGAGCTTCTGTGGGCTGAAAATGTTCTGCCCCAGCCAGCCACCATTAGAAACGGGACCTGTGGCCCCGGCTGTATCTGAGAGGTGTTTACTGCCCCCAACTGCTCATTGCCAGAGAGCACCCGACTGCAACCTGGCCGTATGATTTTGCATCTGATTGCAACCTGAGGTTTTTTTGTTTGTTTTTTTTTTTTTTGCATCCCAATCCCAAGTGTGCTTTCTCCCCAGCCACCACAGACATTTGCTTCAGGCCATTTTAAGGCTTTTGGAAGACAGCGTGTCTGAGATGCAAACACACACCTACCACAGCTTTGAACTAAGTGAAAGATCACAAGATGTGTTTGCAAGGAGTTAAATTTGCAGCCTTAAAAAACAAAAGAAGCAGTCTAAGCAGGCTTATTTAGAGCTCAAGAAGCAACCTGACATTTGAAGTCTGTCATGTATTTTCAGAAGTCTGCCTCTATCAATGTCACCACCACCCATGGAGTCACTGCATGTCGATGCTTATGTTCTATGTTGTCATTTTTTTCCCCAGCACAACCACTGCGTGTTGGTGGGGATGTCACGAAATGCCTTCTTAAGGCTGGCAAGAAAGTGAAAAGGGCCGGGGAGCCAGGGAGAACTGGGTACTGTGCTCCCGTGGCATTTGAACAGCAAAGCTTTGGACAACCACCCAAAGCCAGGTCATTGTCCTCCCAGTACCTTGCTGGTTCTCCAAGCATCTAGTTAAAAATGAGCCCAGCTACACCCCTAAGGAACTCGTATCAGGTGTGTAGCAAACAGACAGAGGATGCCTAGAGATTTCCAGGACACTACAGAAGTCTCACCTATATTCACTGAATTCCAATTATTTGTAACATGCTAGTGATCATTTTGCGTCTCACCTAACAGGTGATCTATTAAGGGTTCTTGGCTGCAGTTGCAGGAATAATAATACTTCTAGCCTTTACAAGCAGTATTCATCACGGCTGGCAAGGTAATTTAGGTATGTCTTAAATACTTGTAATTAGAGTGCCTCATAGCTAGTACAGTGAGGAACAAAACAGATTTCAGTAACGTGCAAATGAATAATTCAAAGTGCATTCCTTAAAAAAAGCATCTGTTTTTCTCTTTTCCCATTGTCACTTTGAGTTCCTTGATCTAAAGCTGGAGCCCGTCTCCCCGGGGTTTGCAGGTCACGTAGCTGCCTCCCCCCCCCCCCCCCCCCAGGAAGTTAGGAAGTTCAGAGAAAACCAAAGCATTTAACAGGGAAAGAAGTTCTGTAATGTCAGCTTCTCTATTCTGGATATGCTGGCTCCCAGCTGCTGCCTCTCCAATAGGTACTCCACCCAGCCCTCAGATAATAATCACAAGCTATTTCGCCAGCTCTGTTTCCTTCTACATTTTTGCTGTTAACTCCATCAGCTGAATTGATAGCATTTAGCTTGAGAGCACAGCGGCTTACAGAGCAAAACCTGTTATTTGGGCTTTGGGCTATGAAAATTTTGACCCTTGTCCTGCAAAATACACAAGCACACGCTAAGCGTAATTTCAAGGAGGCTGCTTGTAAGCATAAAGTTAAGTGGGACTCTTGAGGAAACAGGGCCAAAAATGCACGGGGTGCATCACCACTCTGAGCCAATTTGCTAAATAGATGTGGACATTTGCAATGTCACGTTCTTAGGAAAAATCACTGCTGTACCCTACCGATCAGGCTCTCTGGGGGAGGAACAACTCTGCTGTCAAAGAGCCCAATGCTCCTGTTTCCACTCAGACAAAAATTCCACTGAGAGTAAGAGTTGACATGGCTGAGTGGAAATCGCAAAACTGGATTCAGATTGGCACGTGGTCAAAAGCCAGAAACCCTCAGTGATAAAACATTTTGTTTTTCAAAGCATCCATCAGTTTCTGAAGCAGATTTTATTTTTCAGAAGTGTTATTTCCTCCCTCAGTTGCTCATAGTTTCCCTCTTACACAGAATTATTTTAGCAGCCCAAAATACATATCTCCATGTGCAAACTTCAGGAGCACGTTAAAGAGACACTGCCCCAAACCCTTTAGTCCTCATGAAGTGAAACGCATAGTGTCTGACATGGAAAGTTTGTATTAGTTTAAGCTTGAATAATTCAATCCATCTGCCACGGAGACCTAGTAAAGTTCCTTTTCCTGGAGTGGTTTTCTCTAAGGCTTCCCTTCATCTGAGCAGGTCTCCAGGGTTGCTCTTCCTGGCTTCCCCTGCCACACTTGCAGCACACAAATAGTGTCCACAGGCAGGACCTGGCATTTCCCAGCAAAACTACCCTCATGAACCCAGGAGGGTTTTCTTCCCCCGTGTACTCACGTGACGTGGCTTCAGAAAGTCATCTCCGAGGGCATACTGGCATACAACCCACCTCTGCAGAGACGTGTGAAGCTGGAGAGATGCATATGTTTTTCCAAGGGGTCAAAAAGTACTTCAGCCAGGGCGCAAAGAAAACACCTTAGAGAGAAAAATACCGCATATATAATAGCACAGACATCTCCCCATCATTTTGAGGGCTTCCCTCAAAGTCCACTAAAGAGCTTAGTGTAGTCCATTGCTCACAAGGTTTTTCTTGGGGTCTCAGTTGCCCAGACAGGGCAGAAGTCCTCAGTGCCCTGGACAAGTACTCTGCCCAACAGGCCAAGTTTGCCCTGCGGTAGAGACTCTTGCTTTCAAAAGAACCAGTGCGCACCACCAACTGATCCATATTCCCCACTTGGTGATCACTTTGTCCCTTCCCTGGCGTTCAGTCCTGAGAAAACAAATTCAGCCTGGGCAGCAGCCATATCCCCATCCAAGGGCTCTCCAGCTCCCTGGAAAGTCACCCACGCTCAAGAGCTATTCTGTCCGTGCTACCATGCCGAGTGAAGGCATTTTCCCCTCTCATCTCTTCTGAGCTCCACCTCGGTGCGGCAGGGAAAGAGGGATGGGAAGGTGGACAAGCCCTCCAAATGGGGTTGTCCCTCTGCCACGAGTGTGCTGAGGGAGGCCCCAGTATCAAGCAGACTTCACAAGGGCACAATTACCTATACAGCTGAAATCCTCCCATCAATACCCAGCAAATTAAAGCTTGCTATGTGTCTGTTTCACCTCTTCAAAAGCACGTGCTTAATTTGGCATAATTCAAAGCAGTGTTTCAATATAGCCTTTATATACAGCATTTAAACCTACAAATGGTATTTCAGTGGCATAAATGGGTTCCAGGTGTGACAGTAGTTGCCAAGTAGGGAGGGGGAAACTCTCAGCTGGGTGCAGTCATCGCAGACAAGCAGTGGCCGTAATTTTCAGCAATGCAAACATGGGGAAGCTCTTCTAGGCTTCTACCCAGGGGGACAGCACTCTAGGCTATGTTCTGCTACCTTTGTTTATGCTAATTTCAGTGAGATGAGTCAAGGGCTGAAATGATACTTGCTGCAGGTCGATGACAGAGGCTCACACTCAGGGGCGACCAGGGTTAGTCAGAGAGTTACACTTTTTTCTAGCTGAGCTGATAGAACTAGCCCAGATGTCTGTTCAGCTCCCATTTATGGGGTTACTTGGGTGGGTAGCAGAACATCTTCCACTTAATCGTGCTGCTTAGTTATTCCTGGTTTCCTATAGCACTGCTTTCTAGCAGCTACCTCGAAGACCAGAGTTTCCCAGCGGGGAATTCTTGATTACAATAAAATCAGCAGCATTTTGCCATTAATTTCATGGCAGTAGGATTTGACCAGAGAAAATCTATAAAAGTCAGTGAGTATTTTGAGTCTGTATAGAGCACACAACCGGAAAAAAGACTTTACTCAAGACAAATGTGCATAAACAAAAGGAAGCTCAGCTAAAACTGAGAAGCGTGAGTCTGAACAAACTCAGAACAGCTAATATCTGCCAGTCTGATTTGTAGGCATGAAGCTCCAAGATGATTGTTGTTTGGACAAGAACCAGAAGTTTGGTCTTCATTTATGAGCTAGATAATCAATATGGGCTGAGGCCAAAACCCACAGTTTTTATAAGGCTGGGCTATTTCTTGCTTCATATTATTAGGCACAAGGGACAGAGCTGACTTAGATTTACAAAATCTTGGCTCAGATGCAAAAAGCATCAGCATGACTACCGAGGATGAACATATTCTCAGTGAAGGCCCCTCCAGGAATCGGGACATTTCACTGCATTTTAAAAGCCCAGTTCCAGTGGAGATGCGGTATTCATTTCTAAGATAGCATCACTTGTGTATTATGTGGAGTAGTACAAGGTTACATACAGGGCATTTTTGGGTTTCAGCCTTTTCCCTTTATTTAGCCCTAAAGCGCATTGCAGCGCAGACAAATCCCGGAACCGCCGCCCCTTTGCATCTGCACTTGCTCCTGCACGCAGTCAGACTGTCACTCACCGGGGGGACAGACACAAGCCGCAGCGGCTTTCACCAGGCACCCGAGTTCCTTCGAAAAAACCTCATTCAAAGTGTTGTTCTCTGTGCTATACCACTGAAGTGCAGTTGACTGAAGCAAGACAGCGCGGCTGGATGCCGTGCAGACGCACCACAGAGCAACTCTGAATTTGAAGGGAAGAATAACTTTTCCCGATAAAAACTTCAAGGGGAATTGAGGCAGCGATCTTGGTGAGAGTGAGAGAAAAAAAAAAAAAAAAAAAAAGAAAAGAAAAGAAAAGAAAAAAAAGCGCCTTTTTTCTCTGGGAGGGTTGCCTGGGGAGTTTTTCGCCGGTACCGGGAAGTTCGTACACTTTTCCACCTTATCCAAAAGATGGCACTGTTAACATTGCAGCCGCGCTCAGCTCCAGCTGCCGCACTGGGCGGGGGGGCACCAGCGCAGCCCGGCCGCCCCCGCCTGCAGCGGCTGCGCCCTCCCGGGGGGCTTGCCCTTGAGCACCCCCCAATACAGCCCTGCTCAGCCCCCGAGGGCTGATTTCAGAGCCCACCGTGCCGTGGCGGCAGGCCTTTTTGCAGCATTATCCATACCTGGTGTGATGGGTTGACCCTGGCTGAACACCAGGTGCCCACCAAAGCCATTCTATCACTCCCCCATCCTCAGCTGGATAGGGGAGAGAAAATATAACAAAAGGCTCGCGGGTCGAGATAAGGACAGGAGAGATCATTCACTATTACCGTCACGGGCAAAACAGACTCAATTTGCAAAACATACTCAATTTATTACAAATCAACCAGAGCAAGGTAATGAGAAGTAAAACGAAATCTCAGAACACCTTCCCACCACCCCTCCGTTCTTCCCGGGCACAACTACCCTCCCGGATTTCACCACCAAGCCCCCCCAGCGGCACAGGGGGACAGGGATGGGGTTTATGGTCATCACACGTTATTTTCTGCCGCTTCACCTCCTCAGGACGAGGGCTGATCACACTCTTCCCCTGCTCCAGCGTGGGGTCCCACCCACGGGAGACAGTCCTCCACGAACTCCTCCAACGTGGGCCATTCCCACGGGCTGCAGTTCTTCACGAACTGCTCCAGCATGGGTCCATTCCACGGTGTGCAGTCCTTCAGGAGCACACTGCTCCAGCGCGGGTCCCCCACGGGGTCACAAGTCCTGCCAGAAAACCTGCTCCGTGGGCTCCTCTCTCCACAGATCCGCAGGTCCTGCCAGGAACCTGCTCCAGCGCGGGGTTCCCACGGGGTCACAGCCTCCTTCGGGAACCCACCTGCTCCGGCGTGGGGTCCTCCACGGGCTACAGGTGGAGATCTGCTCCACCGTGGACCTCCCTGGACTGCAGGGGGACAGCCTGCCTCACCAGGGTCTTCACCACGGGCTGCAGGGGAATCTTCGCTCCGGCGCCTGGAGCATCTCCTCCCCCTCCTTCTGCACTGACCTTGGTGTCCGCAGGCTTGTTTCTCTTACATGTTCTCACTCCTCACTCCGGCGGCAGTTTCTCTCCGTCCCAACTTTTTCCTTCTTAAAAATGTTATCACAGAGGCGTTACCACTATCACTGATTGGCTCGGCCTTGGCCGGCGGCGGGTCCGTCTCAGAGCCGGCTAATATGGGCTCGCTCTCTCTTGAACACAGGGGAAGCTTCCAGCAGTTTCTTACAGAAGCCACCCCTGTAACCCCCCCCCGCTACCAAAACCTTGCCAAACAAAACCAATACACCTGGTTGTCGCGTCCAAGGCAAAAAAGAGTCGCTCGGAAACAGGCTCGCTTCAGGCGGTATTTGATTCCTCTAAAATCCGATTCCTAGTATTTTGGAACAGCTTCGTGTTTTAAAGTGAGATGGGGTACAGGGAGAAACAGGAGAGGGGTGGAGGGAAGAGGGGATGAGAAGTCGTGAGAAGAAAAGGAGTGGATGAGAGCGCTGGGGAAGGACGCGTGTCAGCAGCGGGACAGGAGAGGGAAGCGAAGAAAGGAAGGTGAAAGAGGAGTCAGGGTGCAAGCAAAGAGCAAAGAGAATCAAGACCCCAGGAAGAAGGAACAGGGCGAAGAAGCTGGGGTGGGAGATGCTAAACTGGCCTTGCTCAAATTTCTCCCCCGCCTTACTCTTCTGCTGAACATGCAACTAATTTGTAGCACTGAAGAAATGAGAGAAATTTCTATCCATAGTCCATAAATGAGAATTAACGGCCCAGGTATGGATACTCATGGAAAATAAAACCCCTGCCTCCTCCCAGGCCCTGCAATCCCTCTATGCTAAGCCCAGTGGTGCGTTACTAAGCAGAGGCCTTGCACAGGAGCATCACGCAGATGACGGAGGTTTTGTGTCGCTGTGGCAGTCGCTAGCACGGGCTGGGTGAGCTGCTCCACCAGGATCTGGTTGTAGCCCCACGCAAGAAGCAGGGACAGGGCATGGAGGAGGTGCCTGGCCACCGATCTGCTCCACGGGTCATTCACATGAAGCAGAGAGGTTTACCTGCAACGTCCAGCGCTGCAGACGGCCACCACCACGTCAATGGGTGAACCTGACCTTTGGACACAGCTCAGCCTGAGCTGGCTGGAGGGTCAACCTGGGCTGGAGGGTCCCTCCTTTGCTCACTACAAGAATTACGCAGCTTAACACCTGTAAGGCACATCTGTGTCCCAGAGCGGAATGGGGGCTTTCACTTGGTCAGCCCTGCCTTGTGCTCACTATGTTGTGGCCCAACTAGAGACTACGTTTGTAGAGAGATACGGAAAATAATGTATCAGCTTTTTAGGGCAGCACAGGAACATTACATGTGTGTCGGATAGGAAGTAAGAAATTTTGTATTAGCTTAAAACTACAGGAGAAGTTTAATTATACTTACATCCCTTTCAATCCAGTTTATAACTTTAAAGATGACCCAGGAGGTTGTCAGTTTGAGTTTAATTGACCTATTTGCAATTGAGCCAGTTCATTTCTACAGCTGGGGACTCCTTTTCATAGATTTGAATACACTGATTCAAGATTTTAAGGCCAAAAGGGACCATTAGATCATGTAGTCTGGCCTCTTGTGTATGGACTTTCATCCGGACATTCTTCTTCTGAGCTGCACAAGATGTGCCTGCACAAGCTGTGCATCCCAGAAAGGCGCTCAGTCCGGACCGGTGGTTCCCAGGGATGGGCAATGCACCATTTCCCTTGATCACTTGTTCCCATGGGTAATCAGTCATTTTGAGATTAAAATGTAAGCATAATCAGGATCTTGGTGATTCAAGATACTGCCTGATCCAAAAATGTTTAATGAACAGTGCCTGACAGACATGCTATTAATTCTTTAAAGAAAAATTCTTAAAGTATAAATTGGATTATGAAGTACTTAGGAGATGTTAATTTTGCCGAGTGGGCTGATTAGCTCCAGGTACAGACAGAGCAGACCAAACAGTGGGAATTATCACTTGTTCTCTCAACTTTAACTTATATTCTTGTTAAAAGTCAAGCCCTTTTGGGCAATGGCGTATGTTTTACGGAACTCAGTTTTTAGTTACCCTTTGGAAGCTGTGACCGGGAAATGCCCCTGTAAGACACCACAGATGGTTCTTTCCACGCACCACTTGGCAGATGCACAGGAAAATTACGCTGGAAAGTTGGCTCTCAGCTGGGCTTTGTAGCGAGGCGCTAATGCATGTGCTGTAACACTTTGTAATGACATGCTTTGGGTTGGTGGTTTTTTTTGGTTTTTTTTTAGTTTCTTTGCCAAATTATAAACCCAGTTGCAAGTTGGAAGCATAAAATCTCCCATCTTTATGAGAAGGCAAGCGGTGAACCGAACAGATGTCACCCAACCTGGAACGCGGTGCTGCCTACTGGGGTGCAGCTCTCCCTGCAGGCACGGGCACAGGCATGGGCACAGCTGCTGGGGCCAAGCACAGGTGCTAGTGCCTCCCTGGTCTCCCAACACCTCCCCAGCCCCTTCAAGCTCCCTTTAACCTTCATTTCTCCTGGCTGCTTTAACCCCTGGTCTCCTTCCCACACTCCCTGTCTCTGGACACCCTTGCCTCTTCTCTATTGCTTTTTTCTGCAGCTCGCCAGGACAGCCCCTTCCCTCGTGGCTGTGGGCTGAGAGAGACGAGGATTTTCTTCTTTGCTGATGCCAGCCCCAGTATGCAATTATCTGGGGACCAGATGACATGAAATAACTTTTAATAAGGCAAAACACCCACCTGTCAATCTAAGGCACAGCAAAACGCGCCAGGGCTTGCCAGGGTCTGCGCAGTCAGACATCAGGCTTCCCTTTGTGGCTGTGGTCAAACTCCCTACAAGTGTAAGCATTGCAATAGCCCTGCAACATGTCCTGAGGACCCAAAGTCTGTCCAGGGAGCTGGGGGAATGCTCCCCTTCCCAAAACTGAAGCCTCAGGTACGTACGCGGGGCCGGGGCACGCAGGTGAGAAGCAAACCTTGTCTTTGCAGCCGTTTGTCTGAGCCTCAAAGCCGCCAGTGCTTTTCCATTAGGCAAGGGTGTTCTTTTCCATTCTGCTTCCACTCCCCTCCTAGCACTGAGGCATGCTGCTGCTTTCCAGGGATTTGGGCAATGTGGTGAGCGTTGGCTAATATTTAATGCTATTTATTCTTATTACAGTTATTTAACAAACAGGAGCAAGAAACTGAGATCAGCAAAAAATCAGAGGGCAAGGCATATCATGCCTGCTGGCCAAAGGACACTGAAGCCCTGCAAACCCTAATGTGGTGGTCTCGGGGAAATGTAAGGTCTCAACTCGTTGGAGCAGAAATGAGGAACACCACTGTCACTAAAAGAAACTGCAAAGGGAATTTTAAATTAAATAAGGATTTTAAATTTTAACAGCATTTAAATTTTAAACAGTCCAGCTCTTGGTAAATGAAAGCAATATTTCTGTTCCAACAGGAAATGGGCCAGATCCTCTGCAGCTGTACGTTGGTGGCCCTCTGGCTGGAATCAAGGAAACTTAATTGATTTGTAGCAGGTGACGATCTGCCAGTTCAGGCTCTCTCCTGGAAATACACTACTCCAATCTGGCTGGTAGTGCAGCCTTGATGTTTCATCAATTTGCAAGCAAGAAAGATGCTGCCAGGATAGACACACGCTCTGGCAACACAGCTGAAGAAAAAAAAAAAAAAGAAAGAAAATTACTCTAAAACTTGTTATCAACTGTCATGTTATAGAAGCTAATTTAAAAAGCATTTCCCAGGCTCCCAATCTCAAAGGATCACTTAAGGATGTTGGTTTTTGTTTTGTGCCTGTGTTATAAAACCAGTGCTCCCATTGTGTTTTACAGGCTCTGTTTCTTTCAAAAGGGTGAGGGCACGGAGTCAGCAAGGAGGAATGGGAAAGACCCTTCATGCCCTGCCAACACATGACTATTCCCCACACTCAGAGCTTTGTCCTTCACAGTTTGAAATGACTCATTGATAAAGGTTCCCACTATTTCCTTTGGGAGATCATTAAACAGCCTTTTCGGGCTTCAATATCAGGATGTTTTTCTTGATAGTCAGCCTAGACATTTCTCTGCGCTGTTTCCTCCCATTGCCCCTAGCTACGCTTTGTCCCACCCTAAACAATTCCTTTTCCCTCCTTGCATTGATACCCTCCCTGCACATATCAGAAAAGGCAGGGCGGCTGACACAGAAGTAACACGTAAGCATGTTTTTAGTCTAGCCTGCAGAATAATTTGCATTAGTGATCCTGGCATGATGCTGCAGCTGGGAGAGGGAGGAGAAAGAGGGGGGCATTTGCTGCTGTGTCGGCTGCGCCTAACCCAGGGTGATGCCTAATCAAATTAATGGGTTTAAGGGACCTTGGAGCTTCACAAGTCTGAGCAAAGCTCGCTGTTAGACAGCTGGACCTTACAAAGGGGTGCAGCTCCTTTTCACCAAAGGCTGCCCTCAGCAAAGGTGCTGCAGTGCAAAGCTCGCAGTTGCTGTTCTGCATGTGGGAAGGCAGCCAGCAGCGAGGCTGCCGGGGGTCGATGCAGCCAGCATTAGAGGTAAGGGAAGTCAACAGCTGTAAAAGACAGATTACTACATTATCCACCATCCTTTGGATAAAGAATGAGCACAGGGATGTAAAATGGCATCAGGGGCCATCCTGAAGGAGTTAACTCGATCATCTTCCACCACCTGCTGTCTGTTCCCTTCAGGTATTGGATACTCAGGGTACCACCACCACTAGTAACTGCAGCCTCATGGTCCTCGCTCTTTTCAGTAGAGCGTGTGGCTTATTGGAAGAATTGTTAGTTTAACAGAAGCTAAAAGATCCCTCTGGATGAGCCAGCACACAGAAAAAAAAGAATTTCATGGCAACATTATATCATAATCAAAACCCCAATAGTACTAGAAACTTGTGTTTACTGAGTTCTATGCAGCAGTTAACAGCCTGGCAAAACAAAAGGGAAGAAAAGCTGACAAACACGAGGCTACGAATGCAGTGGAAAGCAGAGCACGCTGCAAACAGGCATGGCTTTCATGATGAGAGATGCGCTTTTCCTCCCTGGCTTATAGGTAATGGTACAGCCCCCTCTGTGCTATTGAAGTGTAGCAGAGATTTTTTGGCTTATCAGTTAAAGCTGGTTCCAAAACTGCACTTGGTGCAGTTTTGCAGGTCTTGGGGTAAACCACACTGTTCCCAGGTCTTTTCCCTTTCTCAGCTGCACATATATGTTAGACCCAGGACTTAAAGGCACTTCTCAAAATCCAGACAAAAAAATTGACTTTGTTTTTGCAAATGAACAGCAACAAGAGGTTGAGCTCATTTGCTGCGCTGTCATATTAGCTGTAAAGAAGCATTGCTTCTGCAGAACTGGGATGGACAGGCTGTCTGGGAAGGAGGAGAGAGCTCACCTGATGTGCTGGTACAATCCACACACAGATTTTGAAGGAAAAGCTCCAGAATTGCCTATTCGCACATATTTCTCCACATTACGCCTTAAAGGATCAGAGCAGGTCACCTGAACGGCACTGCAGGGGTTAATACCGGGGAAAGATTCAAATGCAAGCAGCCAAGGAGAAAGCTGGGCTTCAGAGGCAGGAAATGGGAATAGTTTTGCCTCCTCCTGTATGACTTCAGCTGATTTTCTCCTCACATTTCGGGGTCATCAGTTGAAAGCTTTGAGCTTCTTTGGCTTTGTTGCTGCTATATGGGTCGTTCACTGGAATGTAAAAATCAGTGAGGTCAACAACGCACCTCTGGGGATGCAGACTGCAAGCCCACGAAAACTGTCTTCATCCTTTGCCACTGAGGAGAAGCACAGGCATTCTTTCTGGTGGCAGTTCTCCTGGTGGCAGAAACCACGCACCTCTGTAGCTTCGTGCGGGGCAGCTGTTCTCTGTCATTCATGTAAGGGAGCGATTTCATAATCCAGAGAAGATGCTCAAAGCTAAGGGACTAGTTTAATAAAGTCTGTGAAGAAAAAAATCTGTAAAGATCTGCGGAAAGAACAAGTTTTTCTTGCTGACAGCAGGATTGAGGCTGAACCACAGCTTTCCACGTCTGGAGAAAAACTAAGCAACTCTAGTTGCCTAGACAAAAACTCTAAAGAGTCAGGAGTTAAATTTCGTAATGTTCTCATAATGAGTGAAATCAAAAGGCCCCTTGGGATCTCAGCACTCCTAGGTTTACAGGGAGCTGGGATCTAAAAAATAATTACTTCGAAAAGCAAGTTGTGGATGGGATAAACATATTCCTGGGGACAGATCTGATGAGGTGAATGCCTTTGAAGGGGAGCCATGATATATATATATATAGCTGTGGTTGGCCATTATGAGTCAGCTAATCTGATTGTTACCTCCTGCTGTCCTCAAGGACACCCCATCTGACCAGCTCTGCCTACCTGTTTGAATATATGAGCAGCTTCCACTCCAGTGGATGGTTTGCCAGTAGCTTGTAAGTCTTAAGCAGAAAGCAAACAGTGACCGCAGGAGAGATAGCACACTGCAAAATCTTTTCAATATTCCTTGCTTCTGCAGGCAAAATGGATGTTGCTTCTGAAGAGCTCTAGAGGTAAAATCACTGACCTATGCAGCAACTTTTTTTTCTCTTAAACATTACATACATGCATGTATACATATAAAGTGTATAAACTATACACACCTCAGTGTGCATCAGTACACATATGGAATTACTGTGAAATGCTAGTGATAAGAACCGTTAAAGTAAACTTTATGGGACATGCCAGTTTGTACTGGTAAGGTTGACAGTCGCTGGTGTCACAACAGAGCCAAATCTCATTTCTTGAAGCAAAAACCTGCACAACTGTTTTGCAAAGGATTTTTTTTTTTTAAAGGCCCATATAATCTCTTCCTGTTCATGGAAGTGGTGCTGGAAGCTAGAGCAAGCGGTGCATTTGTAGCATGGAGCTGTGAGATGGAGTGACAAAGTACTTCTGGAGAGCAGTGCCAGGTGGGGGGAGAGACCCGATATACATCACTCCACCAAAATTAGGCTGCAAGAAAAAAACCAAGATCTCTCATAAGTACTGGCAGTGCATACCGTATTCAATCAATATTTTTTAACGATATCCCTGTTGATTTAGTTTAGCTTTTCTTTCCTCTTAGTAATCTAAATGCTCATGAGTGCTTCTGATTATTTATTCAGTATTTGGCAGGTCAAGCGACAACAGAAATATCTCTTGTGCCACTCCTGCTGTCTCAACCCCAACACCAAGGGTGCAATAAATGTCCATTCTGTGTCTGTGTCCTTTTCCTGAGATTCCTATGGGGAGGCTAATTGGTGTCAGAGAAGATCACAGTGTTATTGGCATTTGCAGTCGTTCACTATGAATTGGACTGCACATGATTTTATATTTAACACTTCCCTCTCCCAGCTGTAAATTGACCACTACTAGTAGATCACGTTGGAAAAAAACGTCAGGTTGGGACCCTGGTAGTATAAACATCCCTGCCTTTCCCAGTTCTCTGACCCATAATTTCCTCTGCCTACCTCCTTTCTGGAATTTCATCTGAGCAAAAAATATCAGGCAAAAAAGATAAATTGAGATTTTCCAAGGGTACTACTAACCATGGTGAATGCAGATGGTATTATTCTAACAGGGTCTAGTTTTCAGTGAGTAATGAATATTCATTCACTTTTGGAAAAATCAATGGTTACTCGAGGTGATCACCTAAATACCAAGGCATTGCAGATCATCGGTCCCTTTCCAAACAGAAAGGACCTGAACTGTTCAAAATAACAACATTCAGACAACATTCTGAAACTCAAATTTTACATTTTCCACTCTACAGCTGGGAGAAAAAGTGTGTCCCAATTTTAGCCACAGCACCCAAGAACTTGTGCCAACAAATAGACAATTTCATTGCCTTGCAATCCTTAACTGTGTTCCTAAGGCCTGATCAGTATGAAAGCAGCTGAGGACAACAAGAGGCATTTTTAGATGGTTGCATAAAGAAGCACCATGGAAACAAAAATTTTAATTCTTGAGCCACTGAAATGAGTATGAAGTCATTTCAGTGATGCCATTACTGCTAAAGTACTCACGAAATGAAGAGCCAAAATATAGAGTTCGTCAAAGTCAATAGGATCTTCCACTGGCTTATATGGGCTTCTGCACCTTAGGGGTACTTTGCTAAACTATATAGTGCTCCTTCTTAAAAATGAAAATGTTTTATTCTCTTTCTAAGTCAGTGGGGTTTCTGTAAGGCAGTTACAAGGTTGAATATGTTGTTAATTCACTGCGAGTTCCAGATCTCTCTCCTACACTATGTTCAACCTGGCTGGAATTGTCCATTTACTTAGAAGGTGAGGTGTAAGATACAGGTGAGTTGACACATTTGTCAAAAAAATCCTGGCCAAGAGTCACTGGTATGTTAAGTATGATGCGAGATTGCTAGATGATTTTTGATGCTTGTAATGATTGCAGTGCTGTGACTGGAAATTCATAGAGGACTAAGAAAGAGACTTTATTGTGGAAGGACATGGGCTAGTGGCTAATGAAGTAACATACTTTTCAAGAGAAACTCAGGGATTTATCACTGCCAGAACTAGCTATTTACACCGTGACCTTGAAAAGGTTACATTTGGCATCAGTGTAATAATACCTAGGACATAAGGGTAGTTGAGAGGCTTAATTAATCAGAGTCTTGAAGTCTCAAATCCACAGAAGGGAAGTGAAAAACAGTATTATAATAATTTGGGCCCTCTAGTTGGTTATGTTCAGATCAGCTACCCAGAGTGATTTAAGAAAAATGCGTTGGCAGGTGCCGCCCCTGCAGTTCATCTGTTACAACTCCCTGCCGAGTGGCAGTATTTTTATCTGTAAATGAGCCTACAGTATAAATCCAAGGAGGGCAAATATTTCCCAGTGTAAGGAATAGGGGGATGATGTTCAATTTAGGAACAGTGCAGCGTTAGTTGCCGAGCAGTGATTCACTTAGTTCAATACCCAGCCAATGAGAGTGGACAGGACCAAAAGTTCCCAGAGAAGAGGAAAGTGAGACATAAGTGGGAGTTTATGGAGCAGCCTCCCCACAGGATGACTCCTGGGCTCAATTATACCTTGTAGTGAGAAGATCTCGTTATTAACCATACATTGTGGAGGAGAATCCTCTTTGATCTGTTTTAAATGCCCAGTTTAATTAAATTCCTTTTATTCTTCTTGAGAAGAAAGAATAAGCTGAAGTAAAAAAGTTACTCTCTCTCTCTAGTGTTTTTCATTTTATTCAGCTCTAAATGACAGCTCCAATCTTTTCAATTTCTCTTCCTATGAACACTTTTATCTAGTAATTTCAATGTCCCATTTCTAGACTGGTCTATTTCCACAAAATACTTTCAAGAAAAAAATAACCAAGAATGTATACAGTATTTCAGTTATACCAATACATTTGGTTTATTAAGCAGTGTTGTATTATTTACGGAGCCTGTTTTCCATCCTGGGCTGTGCAGTACTCACACAATTTGGGTTTTGGATCATTCTGCCTTTTAAGTAGGGATTTTCACTGTCACCAGTGATGACTTACTTCTTTTTCTGAGTAATTTTCAGCTTTTAAGAGTAGCTGACATTTGTGTTTGGGTTTTCCCCCCCCAAATCTGATTATTTTTCATTTATTCAAAACAGAAGATTCTACTTACTCTCATATTTCTATCTCACCTTGCTTTCCTGGAGTCTTCTGAAAGTTTTCATAGCCATCCCTAGTCCTCAGTGGCCTTCAACCATTTTGTGTCATCTGCAAAATTTCTTACCTCACTGCTCACTCAGTTTTCCAGACCATTAATAAAAACAGCAAAGAATACCTCTGACAGTATGGATCATTAAGACACCTGCTGCTAATCCTCTGCCAATGTGAAAATGTACCATTTCTTTCAGACATTATTTTCTCTATCTTATCTAATTTCTAATACCGAGCAGTAATTTAACTGTTGCTTAAGGTGTTTACAAGAAACCCAATAAATAACTCTCAGATATTCGCACTCTGAGATTAAAAGTGCTTTGAATAAGAACTGCTGCATGAAAAGTTATCTCTGATGACTCTCATCTTATGTTGATATTGTCTATCCTCCTTATACTCCTAATGCCAAATTGCATTAGTCCTTAAAATGACAATATCATGGGGGAATATAAAGACAGCCTGCTGATATTTTTGATCTCTATATTTCAATGCAATGTGGTCATCAAAACTGTTCAGTTATTTTTTCTTTACTAAAATAGCAGTCTTAAATACATATCTGGGAAGAATAAGTGGGTTTTTGATGGAAGATAAATTCCATTATGTACAATGAGAGAAAACATGATTATCTTCAGTTGTTAAACCAGGAGATCTATTGCAGGAATAAATCTGCTGGGACCGATATTCTGAACAGATCCTTTCTGTACATGCATGAAACCACCTTTAAAAACTGTCTGCAAAAAAAAAAAAAAAAAATCTGCTGTATGCTGAGATTTAGTACGGCTATAGATTCAAGAGGCTTTGACTACACTGAATCTTTCTGAAATAATCCAATTTTAAGTATATCACCTCATTTCAAAGTGTTGACTTCCTTGGATGAAAGTGGAAGTGACTAAACTAACACATGCAGGAGATATGTTTGCAAGTAGAAGAAAGAGGGCAGCAAAAGGATACCTCATTCTCATCCACAACACCAAGTTAATTTCAGCTCGCGCTTATCTGTAATCAGTATAGACCCATATGACGCAAAGCTTTTCTGTATGGGATACTGACCAAAATAACTCTCTGCGCTGACGCTGCATGCTGGACAAGAGATGCTTTTGCTCTGGAATAATGAATGCATTTCTAAAGCCAGAGCGATTAGTCTGGGATAAAGTCACCATTCTCTTAGAATTGTATTTTTGCGGGGAGGAAGTCTGATATGGCTAGTGAGTAAAATGAAGGTGTACAAATTCTGACACAACATTGCATCCCACCTCTGGAAAATGCAGCAGAGGCAGTCGATACTCTGAGCTCTGGCAATGTGACCTACTGACTATGGGAATATCTGCTGTGCAGTGATTCACTCCAGCAGCAGTGACTACAACTAATTGTCCCTGGGCAGATGAGCTCACAGAGATGCTGAAGAGGTGCAGTAACACTTCATAAAATATCTTTCTCCGAGTCAGGAAAGCATCCTCATTCAGGAAAGATGTTAACATAAATGCTTAATTTTAAGGGGTTCCAACCTCCATGATTTGTTTCCTCATTATCAATTTCTCTATCATTTACCCCATTCTTGCACCTGGTATCATCAGAGGGATTAGGTGGTCATCTGAGGGAAACAGCGTGGCCTGGCTTATGCCCATATTAAAAGGACAGAAATAGCCACTTGGGCTATTCTATATCTGGAATGAATCAGAAAGATGTAAATATCAGCCTAATATACAGACCAGCTTAATTATTCTGCTAGCAAAGGAGACTATCTATCTATTAAATGACAGCAAGGGCTTTTTTCATGGATAATTACTAACTAGCACATTTAGAAGTTGGGTTGTTCCACTTTAGTTTTAATTACTGATAAAAAGGGAGAAATTAGAATATTTTAATAAAACTCCAGGTGCCAAGAAGTCAATGTAATAAATTGGATGTGGAAAACAACACTTTACAGTTAATAATTTGCAATCTCAGAAGATCCAGTGGGAAACCACATCCTTCAGAAGCTCTCAAAAGATCCAAAAACGTGCTGCGTGATAGTTCGGATCCCACAAAACAATCAGCATCTCTGGAGTGGAGAGAAATGTCCACCTGTATTAAGGCACTTATGCTCCCTTTCATCCACACGTGCATCACTCACTGCATGCTTCATTGCAAGCCAGATCTTTTATATAGGGCCTTTTGTAAGAGAAGGTCGGGGCACACAACTGGATGCCAAGTTGTAGGAAGATGAGAACGGGCACAGGTCCATTCCACAAATTGCATCTGCTTGTACTGACTGGGGAATAGGACTGTGAATTCTGGATGACTAGATTTTATCCTTATCTTTACAACTTGCTTAACATGACATCTCACGATGTGTTTGGCCCCAAGGAGTCTCAGTTCTACAATTTATAATGTGTGGAGGGTTTTTTGACTGTTGATAGAAATCATATATTTCAGTTCCGTTTTTGTCAAACACACCCATATTTCTCAATGGAGGGCAAAATTATACCACAATGCATACAGATACCACATTCCTTTGGGTTTTTTTCCTTGGGAATGAACTTATCTTTACTATCTACTTCTGCCAATTTTGCCACAACCTTATTAGACTTCTAGTTGGGTTTAAAGTCTTGACTGTAACAGAGAAGCCACAAAGACGGACTGTAACCAAATACATTTCAGCATGCCTTTCTCGCAAATATGTAACCATGTAAAAGGCAGGCATCCTGTCCAAGTTAGTTATACAGGTTCCCTCGCTGTATGGAGAGAGAAACATAACTCCAGAGGGAAAATCATCCAGTCAGTCTTAGACACCTATTTTTGGATAGGATGAATCATCTTCTAGAAGCACCTCTCTCTTCACTGGCTACTGATAGAGCCCAGACTCAGACTAGACATCTAATTTTTTTATGCCTAAGGTTAAATGAGGGAAGTCTTACTCTAAATCACGGTATCATTATGTTTCAATCCAAATGAGTTGTTGTTGTATCTTTGTGGTGTAAACCCAATAATTTGTCACACAAAGACAGTCAAACAGAGAAAGATAAAGATAATCATCTTGATACTAAAATGTGAAGCGTTATTTATTCTAGAAATGCCAATTTAAAAGTAGGACTGATCAAGATTAGGTAAACTCAGGAAAAGTAGGTGGCAATCTTAAACCTCATCAGAGCAAGCCAGATGCTAGTGTTGTGGTTTCACTCTCTCCTTGCAAGTACAGTAAAAACTCTGGGTATACTTCGTGCATTTCCTTGCTATTCCTCTTGCTTAGTACCTAGTATAGCAAAGAAAAAATAATCTTTAAGTACAAGATTTAAAGTTCTTAACATGCTGCATTTATATAACTTTTTGGTGCCCCTTCAGTATGTTGAGTAAATGAATCAGTCCTGTGAGCTTTTGGCTCCCCTCTGAATCACCACCTTATGCAAAAAAAAATAGAGTCAACATTGAGTTTGAGAGCATCCTAAACAGGTGTACGCAGTGAAGTCGATGCACACAGCTTTTCTAACTGACCACATCACCAGGCAGAAGGCTCTCTGCTCCATGGATATAGTGGAAGCAACAGGTTCTAGGGTTTTCCCTGTCTCGCGTGCTCGTGATCCTCCCTGTACTGCTCAGCAGGGTTAACATGAGGTGCCATGAGACCACTTCCCTTCAGCAATTCCAAACGTCTAGTAGCCAGAACAGATATCATCTCTGCATATGGGCACAGAGGGCATGGAAAAAGAACCGGTCTAAGCAGCTAATCGCTGCTAAGTTAGGGAATGCCTAGGTATCAACACACACAGACCATGTGCCTTGAGCCAGCTTTTATAAGCTTTCCAAGGCTGCTATACACTTCTTGGCAGGAGCACATCTGCACGTAGTCACTACATACGTCTTGCCTTGTGGGTGGAGGCTGGTTTTCTGTCTGCAGCTTCTGCTGACTCTCTCTACCTCCCTTCCAAAGTGGCTGCATGAGCTGCCTTAAATCTTTGTATTGCTTTACAATAATAGTAGTGCCAATGATTAAAAAACCCAGGGAAATGAAAAAAAAACACACCTTGGCTCCAAGCATTCATTTCACCACCTCCTTCCCCCTCTTTCTGCCAAGTAAAGGCAACTTTGGTGCAGCAGTGTTTTCCTTTCCTCTAAGCTAAGTAAGGTCTTTTCTTGCTGGAGTTCCAGCCAACTCCAGTGATTTTTTCCTATCTACCTGATCTCAAACTAATTAAAAAACAGTCTTTTCAAATGCCTCTGGAGGATCACCAAACTTAAAGTGAGTTTTCAAGAGAAGGAATACAGTCCAAAAATGTTCAACGTATATTCCAGTAACAAAGTCCCATGACTTTGGGTCAATTACTTTGATGGAGTAATCTGGCAAGGTTCATTTCTGACAACAGAAGTATGCTGGTTTATACCAGCTGAAGTTTTCATCCTGCCTTTGTTTACCAAATGAATGCTGAACTTCCAAAAAATAGTGAGGTTAACGGGTCACGCAACTGTAGCCTCCCGTTCCTGATAGAGAGGCAGAAGGGATGTCAATCCCACTTTCCTCCCTTCCCAACAGAGTCCTGTCCCTCTGGTGGTACCAAGATGGGGAGCCTTGGGGAGCCTTCTACATGCATTAGCTTCTCCATACCTGGGAAATCATTAGATTTAAAGCAAAAATGGGTAGATCTTTTTCAGTCAATGATAATTACACAAAAATAGGGACTGATATATTCATAGAAGATAAGTGCTGATGGTAACAGCTCAGTTTTTAATAATATTTATCATGAGAATCAGCAGGACTGAAGATAAATGATTTTTCTTTGAAATTGAAGCAAATCTGAAATTTGGATCAGATTAGACACAATGTTCACCTATTTCTTCCAGATTCACAAGTAGTCTGCTAAATTCTAGGAGAAAAAGGAAAGGAAGACTATACAGTGATTCTCCTGCCTCTTTTTAATTAAATTTGCAAACAGAGGAGAGTCAAATAAGAATCTAGCCTGTGATTTATTTATTTGGTTGAAACATGAACTCTGCTGCTTTGAAAAACCACTATATACAAGCTTGTTTCTAGCCAAGGATTTCTTTATAGCAGGAGATTCTTGGAATGGGAAGATTTATGTTCTTCACATCTCTTTGTACAACCCCACAGAGAGGGAGAGCATCTGAGTGTGGGAGAGTCTGTGTATATGTGTAAAATCTCAGAGGATGCCCTTTCAGAAGAGCCAAATATATGCCATAGCATTAGTATATAACATATCTTGTTATTCTGGTCACAAATAACAATGGGGACACAGACCTACTCCAGCTGGGTGTAGGCATTCGTAGCCTTTGTTTACTACCTACTTGGCAGGAGATATATATAGAACTATCTATATGACACAAGTGGACTATGCACCACAGTGCTCAATTCAGCCATAAAAATGCTCTAATTTATTGAAATAGTGCAGTTGGATGACACAAATACTAATCAAGCCAGTGATGCCATGACTGCCTGGAACAAATCACCACCATGTTTCACTAGACCTCCGTCCAGCCCATTCCTCCATCATTTAGAAGTAATCTCAGCACTATTAAAATGTGCCAGAAAAATAGCACTTGAAACTGAAGTTCTCTGTTCTTCCACAGAACAGATCTAACTAAGAAATGGCAATGTATTCTCATCCTTGAAATGAGACCGTGTGTTATTCCTGCCAACAGAAACAGCGTTACAGTCAACTCTCCCTTTTCTGCGGGCAGCCTATCTGGCACAGACAAGTCATACCATGATTCTGGTGAAATCCAAGCGGTTTCTGGTTCATTGCAGAGCACGGTCTTCATGAATGAAGCTATACTGAATGAAGCTACCCTGCTTTCTCTAGAAGAAACATAGCTGTGCCAAGAGCTGAGACTGAACAGTTTTGTCCCAACAAACCTGAGCTGGCATCACTCAGCACTAGTGTGTGTGGCTCTGCTTTATGTACCCAGCTGAAGAGGACAGAGTGCAGTAATGACTCGGGGAAAAGCTCACCGGAGAAAAAGAAGAGCTCATGCACCAATGCGCAGCATCACTCTGGACAACCTGGGCTGGCTGCCTGCTGTACCACTCGGGTATCTTTCCAATATGCTCCCCACCATAACCTATTGTGTGTGTATAACCTCAATTAGTCTATTAGGTGGATCTTCTTAGACCTCCACTATCAAAGATAATGAAGAACCAGCTATCTTTAAAAAGTACTGCAGCCCTACAGATTATCGATATTATTTTATAATGGCTTTCAAGTGATAGGAGATTCTGGCTATACCCACTGAAATCATGATTTGAAAGCTGCTTTTCCAGCTGCCTGAGCACATGCAATATCCTAAAGGGCCAGCAAAATTGAAAAACTGGACAAGTGAAGGCCATTATCTTTGGGTGGAGGGAGGGAGTGGAGGAATGAAAGATCAGCCACTCTCACTGTAAGCCAGTGGCATTCTTCTTCTCTTCCAGAGAAGCCAATAGTAAGCACAGCGTATTTTGATCCCCAGATCTTCTCAGTCCTATACCATCTAAATTGTGCCAACTTTGAGGATGTTTCCTGGCCTCCACCTCCACCTGCCAACTCATCTCACATGGTGGTATCTTTATCACATGCTTCAACTGTAGTAATCAAGGTGAAAATTCACGCCAAGCAACTGCTAGTTTTCATTCAGTATCAGCCACAAGCACATTTAAATCTGCTAGCTGGAAGGGCTCGCTGGCCCACGACCTCCACCAAAGCAAGCGGTGTTTCAGTGCTGGGTGATGTGGAGTCCAGTGCCACCTCTTGGGAGCGCAGGAGGGAGCTGCCTAAGTTGCATTTGCAAGGAGATTTACACTAGACAGAAGTGCTGCCTATAGACATGTGCCTTTAAAAGTGTTTGGGAGTAAGTGTAGAAATGTTCTATGGTGTATCCAGTTTAGCATTTCCTTTTGGTGAAACCAGCAGCAATGCCACAGGATATGGTTATGACAAAACCAGTGAAATCATGGAGACAATGTCAACTCCCTGTGGTCTGTGGTTGTAGCAAATGGTGCCATTGTACAATCAGAGCAAACCGCAGAGCATGTAATTTAGTGAAATGTGGTGCAGTTATAAGGCAAGTATATTTGTCGTGCAACAGAAATGGTTGAAACAATCATATATCTTTCTGTGTGCTCAGGCTTCTTCGCAGCGCAGTGCCCTGCTGCTGAATCAATTAACTCTGCATCTGCAGGTTCCTGCAGTAAAACCTCACTTTACAGGATGAACATGACTAGGGGTTTCTCAGTGCTGCACATTACTTTCCCATTTGCAATGCTTTTTTTATAGGCCTGGGCTTTGACTGAGGACACAGTGTTCTGGCCCAAAAGGACGTGTCTTCACAACACATTTAGAGTGAGACTGCATCTGCTCTTCTAGAGAGACATGAGTCTAATAGGCAATCTGCTTGATTTATGTACCATGAAGCATGATTAGAGTATGGGTAAGATTCTCATTCATTACATAATTTCTTTGAAATGATGAACCTGGCGTGTTTGTTATGAGATCCAAAACAAAGAGTAAAAGGACATTTTCAAGGTTGGCTTTAAGCCCGTATTTAGCAAATCCTTTTTTGTTGTTCCTCAGACCTATGATAATGCTGTAGAATTTTTTTTTTTACTAAACCAATAACTTATCTTTTTTTTTTGCATTACTTAATCCCCTTTGTTTCAGGTACTTCAAAAACAAGCATCCTTTAAACTTCACAATGGCTTTATGCCCTGGATTCAGATGGGTAAACTGAGGCAAATGGGCAGCTAAGAAATTTCCTTGAGAGGCTGAGTTGAATATAGAAGTCCGATGTGTTAACTAGCACATTGCTGATCCTTGAGTATCACCCATTTTTCTGGAGTGAAAAATCAATACCATCACCAAAATACACTATAAGAAAAGACAGTATGTTCTTGACACAGACATACTGGCCAGAGAATTCAGTTTTATGAAGTTGCTCTGAGGAAAGGAAAACCAAGATTTTAAGAGCACAGAGGCATAACTTTAAATAAGTAGTTTCCCAACTGGGGAGAATCTTTATGCAAGGAATGTTTAGGACCTGATCCAAAGTCTACTGAAATTTCACATTGGCTTAAATAATGCTTGGATCAGGACCTAATCTCTATATTGATAGAGATATTTCTCAAGTGTAAGAAGTGACAGATCATTCTGTGCACAACTGAAATGAAAGAACAGGGGCAGCAATAGGAAACAGTAAAAACAGAGCAAGGAAATGGTGGAAGATCATTCAGTTGTCACTTTCCTTTTTAAAAGCAAACTGTCAGAGAGGAAGGAGAAAGTAGTAACTGAGAAATGAGGCGCACTCCAGATCTGAAAAGGTAGTGTCCCTAAAAGAAGAAAAATCTAATACAATATTCATTGAGAATTACTCTCTCTCACTCTCTCTCCTGCCAATTTCTAAGTATATGTATATCTTTGTCTATATAACAATTAATATATGTCTTTTTATACTACTAGGAGTTTTAAAAAAGAGTTTGACAGTTCCCATGAAATTACTATTTGAATTTCTGAAGCTAATTATTAAAAATCTTCAAAATACTCTACTGGTCTCTACACCTCCTTCTCAACCAAGGTAAACAGCATCTGTCCTCTGATCACAGATTTACATTACGTTGGGTTTGAATTTATACTGTGTGTACAACAACTGCTGCTTTGTAGCATTCGGAGGTGCTCCAGAGCACAGAGTCAGCGTGCCACTGCCTGAAATACACTGCCCACGAGGAGAGACTGCAGCAACTGGAAAGCATCACGTGGCAAGGGAAGTCAGTGTGTTGTATATCTGAGTGGTCATTGTGGCAATTGCTTGGGACTATGGAGGAGAAAGTTTGTACAGTAGCAGATTTTCTTAACTGCTTTCAAATTTTTAAGCCACCACTGTCAAAAGTTACCCAAACTTTTCCCAAATTTTCAGTAATAAAGCCTGAGATCAAGATATTTTCCGTAGAGGGAACATGGTCAATAGAAGCATGCCTTGACAAATGATGCTGCATGCCTTTGCTTCTCCTTTAACCAATGCTATAGTCAAGGCCACTGTTTGGTTAGTTTACAGGGGTTTTTTATATATATTGAACATAAGGCAGAATCCATACATGACAGAAGCAGCAGCTTTTTTCAGAGGTTGGAGCTGCTGAATTGAGAGTCCAGAGCCAGACTCCCAGCTGGCACCCAACATACGCTGAAGCCAGTCTATTTTCAGACGAGAAACACAGCCTTGGGTTTTGCTTCCTTTAGGAAAGAAGAGGGGAGAGGAACTATGTCTTGTTTTTACCACGACAAAGTATTAGCTGTTGAGAATGAATTTAAACTATCTGTAGGCTGTATGACTTTATATGAAGTATTAACGTAACTTACTATCTGTTGAGCGGAGGTACTTACAAGGGGAGACATGGAGGGCCGTTCTTCCCCAGAAAACACAATTCTACTCTTTCCCCAGGCTTTGCAGGAAAAGCACAAAATGGGCATCAAGAGATCTAAGGTCTAGTTAAGGTGATGGCGCACACCATTGGGAAGGGTTACTTCTGCTGTGTCTGATAGTGCATCGCTCACTCACCTCATAAAATGTGTGAGGAAATTGTTTGTGAATGTATATAGTACACTGAGGCTGTCGCATACGATGTGATGTATGTATCTGCTGCTGCCTGATCAGCTGGTCTGCTGCAGCCAACTTTAAATATGAGAAATCAGATTTGGACTGAATGAAACTGAATTTACATGATTTCTGATGCACTGTTTGTGCCTTTGCTCTGGGCTTTTCTTTATCCTATTTTGACAACTTCACCTTCACACTGCCAGATGCAGAGCAGGGTTTACTACACATGAATGCCCACAGAAGTGAGGAGTGAGAGGAGATGAGGTGAAGGTACTTTCTCAAGCTCCCCACGACCCTCCAGACCAGAGCTCAGATCGTATCCAACTTGCCACCTCTATTTCTGTCCAGTCCCCAGCACTTTATGTTGCCAGTTCCAGCCCCCCCTGTAACACCTCAGTTCAGTACTGGTTAGGGGACTGGAAAAGGCCCCAGTAATGATTTACAGGGGATGGGGACAAGGCAGGGTCAAGGAGTCTGCCTAAATTACCCCGAGTTTGAATGGCTGCCCTACAGACCGCAGTATTGCCTAGGCTCCCTAAAGCTTCATCACTGCTCACCACTTTTTGTTAAGGGTTCAATCACAGCTTGAAACTCACATGAACAATCTGGCTCCCTAGAGAATGAAGAATAAAAGGGGCAAGCTCACAGACTACCTATAAATCATACATGGTAATGTACCAGTGCATTTGTACTGAGTGCATTTGTAATATTCTCTTAATAACAAACATTGCAAACTCATCTGTGTGACTGACATATTTGTGAAAATTAGGGCCTGTTCTGAAATCAGCCAAGGCCAAAGTTTATTGGATAATTCACTCAAAACAAATAACTCACCCAGTGCTACAAAAATGTGATGTAACATGCTTATTTGGTGACCTCTGTGAATGATTAGTTGCTCTTAACCCCACTCTTACTGAGACATTGTTTACCCTCAGTAAAATTACTACACAGCTGGCATTATTTGTTATCTCTTTTGACACTCTCAGCAGAGGCATTTACAAAAGAAAGGGTGCAGAGACTAAAGTATCACGAACAGTTTTCAGCACACTTGCAAGACGATGAGAGGAAACTCGTTCTGCCATTTCCCAGGCTCCCTCTGTTTTGTGGATAAAGGTTAGTCTCAAGGAAGATCAGATTGGAAACTCTGAGAAGCCCTGGGTTTTGCATGTACTGAAGCTGAACGAATTTTGCAAATTAGAAAGGCAAACCCCCATGATTAAAACAGTTGATGATATTGCACCACCAAAAGAATTTAGTTCATTTATTTTGAATTGTAAGTTTAGGTTTATGTATTTGTAATAACACTTCATAGAGGGCCATTAAGTGTTTTGTAGCAGTACGTTGTGAAAGCAATGAAATGACAGGAGATCTGACCACAGCACTCTGAATGCATTACTGACTGCCTTTCCAGATGGAAATTATTGGGTCCGCAGAAGAGCTAACTGAGAATTATCAAGATTTTACTGTGGCTAGATGAACTCTGTTTAGATTATAAGAGTCAGTGTGTGTAAACAATAAAACAAACAAACAAAAAACATTAAGTGAGAAAAATTAAAGAATAAAAAATTAAGTGTTGTCAATAAAAAAAAAATAAAAAATTCTTCTCAAGACCAGCTCTCAGGTTCTGTTCCTGTGCACATACAGAGAGCATACTACATGTCCTTTATGCTCCCCGCCTTGTGTCATGACAGGCTCACTGGTTTGCTGCCTGCACCTCACTCTTCTTGCAGTTCCACAGACTAAAGAAACAGCTGCTCACAATTTAGTTAATCGTCGTTAGCCAGCACAAGCACCTCCCCACAGTCACTAGGCCAGTAATGCAAAGTTGCAGGCTTATAAAGCACCTCCTGCCCCATATGTCATTTTGAACATGCCATGCGTGTACTGATCTTGTACAACTCTGCAAGAAGTGTTTCCAAAGCTGAGATAGATTAGATCTATCTTTCCAAAATGTAATTAATAATGAAAGATATGGAAGACACTACCCACTGTCTAGTTTCTACCTTGCAGCCATTTGATATGTTATATTCAGCATACACTGGGAAATGAATGGTCCAGCACACACTAAAACAGCTGCAAGGAAGGCAAATGACAACACAGCACCCTTAAAACCTAATGTCAGCTAATGAAATAAAACTATTTGCATAATGTATTTACCTGCCAGCTGTTTCACAGGCTGCAGTTCAGCTACTTTAGGATAAATGGAAAGCAAAAATAAAGTTGAGTTATGATGGAAGAAGACATTAATGTCATCCTATTGCAAATGTCTGCTCAAGTCAGATAGAAAAGGCTGCAGATAAAGAACAGATGAACACAAATCCCATGTTTTGAAAATCAAAAGAGCCATGAAAAATAATACACTTCCTGTTGCTTGAGTCATAGTGATCCCCTTCAAGGGACTATGGAAAGTAAACTAACAAAGCTTTCAGCAATTTATTTACCAAATCATGATAAAGATAGAGTGGATCAATGATTTCAGAGGATTCCTATGTCTTTATCATTAGCCAGCACAGTGACCTCTCAGTGGCTGCCAGTGACAAATGCAATGCAACTTGCATCATCACTTTTCTGGGACCACACAAGATTTCCAACACTCACACAGGTATTGGCCTTGTCCACTTCTGCATAAACCATTTTCAAAGCCAATGCTGGTGAGAAATGTGGAGTAAATTTTGAAGGCAGAGACTACGACAAAGAGTTGGAAGAGACAAAGATCCACACACCTGGGAAGGAGTCAATAATTGCTCATAGGAGGATGGAAGGATGGAGTAGTTGGATAAAGAGGTGGTAAGAAACAAGGAAAGGGATATAACTGGGGAATCTAGGAGAGAAGCCAGCTAGCAGAAGTAGGAAGTGTCTGGTTAAAAATACTGGAAGACATACCTGGAGGATACTGGGCCTTGCTAGCAAAAGCTTGGGCCAGGCATAAACCATGCAATGCATCAAGAGTAGAACAAGACAGCGTGGAAGGCAAAGCTGTAACTCCTCAGGGATCTAAACTGAGGTTGCACAGGATGTCCTAATTTTGGTATTTCTAAGTTTTTGTTCATACAGTTTTTGCAACATGAACAGTCTCTTAATGTAACTTTTTCTGTGTAATGTAATTTTTCAGTAAAGTCATGAACAAGATGTAATTTCTCCCTACTGAACTCAAAGGATATATTTTCAGTTAAGGTTCTTCTACAAGCAGTTTTATGCACTTGCACCTCACTGTCCTAAGTAATGTTCCACCAAAACACAGGGAAGCCCTGGGCTTGCCTAGTGGGATGCATCAGGACATTTTGCCAATATAATCAGAACTGAATCCTTATTTTTCCCCTTAGTCATAACCCACTTAAAAATGGACCCTGAGCTGAACAGGTGAAATTGGCAGTGCACTGCATGCATGTACTTAGTCACAAAATACATGTAGGGACTACTATATAGTCATCCTTTGAGTGTTTATGGCTTGAGCTTTGAAACTGTAAAGATGCACCCAATGACAAAATTTTTTTGGCTTTAAGTTTTGTTAAGAAAGTTTCTCATAGCACTGTGGGGAAGAAAAGGGGATTTATCAAAAGTACAGCCCTTTTGTAAGGTTTTGGGAATGCATTTTCTCTCGGCAAGGTTACAAAGTAGGCTTCTACAGTGCCCCGAGATTCACAGGAACCCCTGTTGTCTTTCTAAGCTCTATTACATCTGTTGTCTTTCTAATAGCTGTGATATAAATAGTATGTGATTCTAGTTTGCTTTTAGAGCTCTATCTAAAGAAAATGTGCAGTGACACATGGACATGTACCAACTCTCTGGGATTACACACAGTAATATCAACCTACAGATTGGGCAATAAATTTTTAAAACTCATATCAAGTCCATGGGAGAGTTCACTGTGTGTTACAGTGTCTCCTGGATGGAGCATGCAGCAAAATTGTGATTCGCCAAGTATCTTGTTTAACAGAAAAAGAGGCAGACTAAAAGAAAACAGGGGACTCTCCATCCACCCTGTGTTGCCTGTGCAATCTTGTGACTGTGCGATTATTCCAGAATGGAGTCACGTCTGCGCTTCTGTTGTTTGGCACTTGCACCTTATGCTCCTGCAAAATGAAGTGCTTGGGACCCAAACCCATGGGCAAACATGGCTGGTGCGTGTGATATGATATTGGATGTAAGAACTGGTAGCTGGATACAGGGGAGGTCCCTGCACCTGTCTCACCATGCACACCCCCCTTTCATGCAAGAGTACAATGTCACCCAGCAAGCATATTTGCTAGTGACTTTTTTGTACACTTATTTTCTAACCTATTAAAATACTGTAATGAACAAATCCAGCTTTCTCCTGTCTCCCATCAGAACACTTTAGATGGAGTCTGAAATTCACTTCCAAGGGGAATAACTGTGTTCTCTTAGTAAGATTTAAAAAACACTAAATAGCCACTAGGTTCACCTTTTCCTTATTTCTGTCAAGTCCTGTTAACAAGCCAGGGGACCTGTTTACAGCTTGTCTGATCTCTCCTGAAGTCAGAGTGCAGTTGGTGCACAAACATCGCCTGGGACACCATCAGTTCTGTGCTGCTGTTTCTAACTACCATGTAAGGAGGCTGATGGGCAGCTACATCATAACCGGGTCGGATGTGCTACCTGTAGCTGTAACATATATACATAGGATTAAGAATGAAATTGAGCCCTCCCCATGCTATCAGCTTGTTTTTCAGAACTACTTTTTTTCTCGACTTCTACTTAAGCTTTTTCTGAAACAATCTCCTTCATTAAAGGGTAAGACAGAATATGGAGTGACCTTGCCCTACATTACTTAAATGGGATAAATCTGGATTAGAGGATTTCAATGCCATATAAACTGTAAACTGTAGGGAATATGGGGATCAGAGATAAGGTGCAGATTTAATTTCCTTGTTTTGAAATACCCTGGTTTATCCTACAGCCTCCAAAGAAGCGTCAGGTGGGTGTGAAGAAGTGAATGGGATGACATTATACCAAGCTTAACTTCACAGATCTTTAGAAATGCCTGGGTCTATTTTGGGGTGCTTGACACTGACTTAGCTTGTAAAAGAAGCAATATTGCTAGCCTTGGAGACTAAACTTCATAATTTCATAAATCCACAACACAGGGTAAGTAGTAGAAACAGTGCTTTTATGCTACCCATCTAATTTGTCTTAAAACTGTCCCACAGGTTTGCTTCTTTTCTATGCCCATGCCATCTCTGTCTTTGCTATTGGGATTGCTACCAGCAGCACATAAAGCAGTGGCTTCTCTGCTAGAGACTAAACTGAGACCTACGAACATGTCCCACATAGGTTGCTATCTGCTTGTCACAACAACTGGGTCATAACAATCCACACTGCTGACATACAGGTAGGAGAGCCTTTGCAATTAAATCCCAGTCATTAGCATCCTCACTGCTGGAGCTGTTTAATCTCAGCACCAAGCATGACTGCAAAGGTACTTGGAGTGCAGCGGAGGAAAATGAGAAAACAAAAGGGTACCAGGAGAGACTGCCTGCTGCACCTTCTCTCTAACAGTAATCTAAAGTGGCACTTGTTCCTGGGCTATGAGGAGGATATCAACATTAATTTTGCACTAGTATTCTGACAATTGACTGTGTGCCTGCACACAGCATATTTGGACTGTTTCTATTTCATTGTTTAAAAAAGTACCTTGGAACATAACAACAGCTACTGTAGAAGAACCAAACTGAAAGGCAAAAGGATTGCTTATCAACCACAGGACCTTGCTGATCTGAAATCTGGATTTTAAATGTATATGGACCGGTTCACTAGGCCTCCTCATGAGCAGAGAAAGGGCCAGGCCCGGCGGCATCTCCTTCTGCCCTGAGTTCTGCAGTCCACACGCATGCTCACAGGTAAGCCAGCCCCTTTTCCCATCCTCCGGTTCCCACTGAGCCCCACAGAACGGTTTGAAAGGCAGCCAGCCTCTCTATCCTGCTTGCTTTCACCCACGAAGCAGACACCTGCACTGGGATGGACAGCTACACTTCTGATCTGGCCCTATCAAGTAATTGAATTTCACTTCTCAAATATCCTAAGCTTTTCCGATGCTTATTTGGCATGGAAATGGTCCATTTTCCATCTAGAAAAAAAGGCACTTTGGTCAATTAGCTTCAAGGGTAAACCCTCTTGATTATTGCAATCAGATTTTCCTTACATTAAATGCTACGGAAAACCCAATTCAAGAACAAGAGAAATCACTCAGGAAGTGCTTAGTAGCAAAGGTAAAGGAGAAAGGAATTAACATTTTTCGGAATGTGATAAGTACCAAGCAACAGACTATTATATCTTGGTATGGTTTGGGGTTTGTTTTGAGTTTTTTTCTGCTTTGGAAACATGCAAACGAGATTAATGCCTCTTCTCTTGTCTTGAGAAGCTGAAAGTTTGAGGTCCAACAAGTTATTCCTTTTTAAGCCAACCAGATGCCTTACAAGTTGCCTTGTCTCCTGCCTCCTAACAGCTGGTGACTGGATACTATGCCTTGGGAAATCCCACTGTTCACTAGATATGCATTTCCTCCTTCTAGAGAAAAGTAAATTTGTAGCACACATTAAGATGTGAACATCTCTCCAAGGCGGGCTGAACAGGGGAGGCAGATGGGATCCTCACATGCATTTTTTCTAAGTGAATTTTTAAAGCCTACAGTCATTGCAAGCTTCCTCACTCCATCGTAACACAGTACTTCCATCTTGCCTCAGAAATGCCTCCTCCTGGAGCCAGAGGGGCCAGATGTTAGTCCTTTCCAACTCCATTTTTTGTTTGTCTACTAAGATAGCAAACCAAGAAAACCCATTTATTGTGTTGGCAAATACGGTCCACTGGGTACTAGAAGAAAGCTCACAGTTCCTCTCAACATCAGAGCGCCACTCAGTACCAATCTGAGATGCATTTCATTGGGAAACCAGGACCTTAATGTCATTATTGAATTATCTGAGCTCAGTTCATACTCACAGATATTCCTCTACAATTAATATAAAGTAGAGGACATGTTGTCTATAGGATACTTTATGAAGATGTTTAATAAGGTGGTCCATATGGGAAAACTTACTAGTATAGTTATAGCACTGAGGTCACAGGGATTTAACTGCCTCTATAGATACTCCATTCAAAATAAGAGGCTTTTTTTTGTTTGTTTGTTTGCTTGCATTTTTTTGTTTAGAGTATGTCATTTTGAAAGCGAAACAGATTAAGCTAGAAAAAGGGCGTTCTAGTTTGGAATAAGACTGTCCACATAGTATGCATTCAGTAATTTAATTTTACCTATTCCATTTTCCCACACTGAAACTACCTTTATATGGGATCAAACCTTTTGTGCTTCTGAGTCATCAGTCTCTGGTGTCTCTCACAATCTCCTGTCTACTATGTGGTTTCGTGACTGAGAAGTTAGGACTACATAAGCATTATGATCGTTTCTGTAATAATATAAGACCATAGTGAGTCAAAAGACCTTACATCCAAATGTTGTCTTAATAATCATCATTGTTACAGCACTACAAATGCATATAGCGTTTGGGAAAATCATTAACAACTGTCTGTAACAATCACTAGCAGTAAAATATATAAAATTATCTTTATTCAATAAGGCAATTAGCATATGGGTTTGCTTGTGCATGAGAAGCCACACTGCAAAGCTACACTTGAGTTACTGCAACTTCACGGGTGCTGTACCCACCTCACTTTCAGAAGCAGCTGTGACACCAGGGTTTAACGAGTTGCTACAAGTCCGCTATGTTTAGTGTCAAGCCAAACTTTTAATATACTGTAATCTGAAGTATTCTTTTAAATCTCTTTTGCTGAAAATAAAACAAACATCCTTGTTTTCATTTGCCCTGAGAGAACGCTGGGCACAGACTTAGTTACTGCTGATAACATTACAGGTCACAGGATGAGCTGTTTTCTGAGCCGTGAAATTTTCACAGTGTGAACTGGCATCAAGCCCACAGTGCTAAGGGCTTCCTCCCCGTAAAGCTGTAAAATGTCACATAGTTGTCTTTGGCTATTGCAATAGTTCCACTAAAACCTGACTATCATGTAGCAAACCTAGAGATTAGAAAGCAAGTTACTTGGTCACGGTTTTCTTGAGTGTTCAGGTCATTTTAATTCAGCAAGTTTCTCAGGAACTGTGGGATTCTTAATCAAAAAGCATTTAATCTAGTGTCACTGAGAAAAACACTAATTCATTGTACTTCTAAAGTGTCTCTCATCTAAAGACAGAAAAGCTTTTTTACAAATACTGCTGACTCACACTGCCCCAGGAGATAAGTGTTATTACTATCATTTTACATAAGGCAAAACTGTAGCACTGATGTATTTATTTGTTTAAGTCTGTACCTGGGCAAAGAGCCCGACTTCACGTATACAGTAAGCAGATAGGCACAAGCAATAATCCTCCAGTTTCTTTTCTTCTTTTTTTCTACCTGATGTAGATAGGCTGACTATTCTTTTTCTTCTTACTACTTATACATATATATGTATATAAGTGTATATATCACTTCGGAGAACACTAACTATTGTAAGTAGCATCAATAGATATTGCACAATTTAATAATCACGGCAATAATGATAAGTTGTATATTCAAGTTGTCTGGTGGACAAAATCTATCAATTCTTATAGCTTTTGTAACAGAACCTAAGAAGTAGAGATAGGAAATTAGAACAATATTTAACATGTCGCAAGACATTTCCAACATCTGCATATCTAATGATATTGTGTAGTATAAATACAAATATAGAGAAAATATTCTGCATTACAATGAATCGTGCAACGGATATTAAGTAAAATCAAACAACCAACTCCTGAGGAAGAGTCTAGAAATCAAGAAGTTTGAAAGAGGAACTTGCAACAACTCAAGTTTGAGGGTCTACATATATACATGTGAGGGCTTCATTACTGATGCAAGATTCTAGGTCTTTAGGTAGGGTAGTGGAAGCAACAGAGTTTTCCAATAGATTAAAAAATATACCTGGGTATGCACTTAAACCTTCTTTTTCCTAGAAGGAACAGCGTAAATAGATTCCAACTTAAAGCAAACCTAAGATGCAACATAAACTTCTCTAGACTTAGATGCGTGTAGCTGTGATCAAGTTGCAATGCCTGAATCCAGATGCTCTGTATTTGTGGTCTGGCAAAGATCTTTCTCACAGAAAGAAGACTAAAAGAATTTCCAACAAAATAAAGAAAATCTTATATTCTGAATTGTGGGGTTTTTTTTAAACTCTACTGTTCTTTTCATTGTTTTTTTTGTTTGTTTATTTTGAAAACTGTATTGTAGCAACTCTACTCACCCCTGCTGACTGAGTAGGCCTTCTTCTGCCTTCCCCGCTCACGCAGCTGAGAACTGAAGGATTTTTCTTCTGGCTAGTTCCTGCATACAGAGTGCCTGTTGATGACAACACTCATTATTTCCATATACCTACTTTAAAAAGAAAGTAAATTAAGGAAACAAACATGCTAGCAACAAAAACTCTCTGTTTCTTCTGACTTTATAGAAGAACATTTTTAATAAAAGCTACGTTAGGATAAATATACAACCACATGCAGGGTGACTAGCTGTCACTAAGATACCTTTACTTTAAAGGATCAAACTCTCTCTTGCAGACTTTTGGTTGAATTGTATTTCAGCAAGCATTGGTTGGCCAAGATCACTGTTGTGCTGGCTGTCCATGAGCAACACGTGCTTAACCCTTAGCAGCCTCTGAATGCAGATCATGTCATTTTCCTCCTCACTGTCACTTTCCCTCTAGTTGATGCTCTCAGAGCATCTGCCTCATACCATCTCCGCAAGTCTCACTGCAAAAATCACCATGTCTTTGGCTCCCTGTTTTCACCGCCTGCATTTCTCCATAAATTCCTAGCAGGGAGGGGAAAAAGCTTTTTCACTCCTTGACCCTGGATTTCTATCAGTTCCTTGAGCTGTGTTCAAACCTAACCTCAGCCCTGGACATACTTTTACCATAGAATCAGCTTTTAAATGACTCCACATTTCTACTGACATGAACATCACCTTTAAGCAAGTTCACTTGGAGATTTCTTAAGTGCTGGGTATTGTTATTACATGAGAGCGATTTTCAGAAGTGAATCTCTGGACTTCATTTTATCACTCCATTATATGACTCAGTCACAGACTCTATGCTGTAATGGGTGACAAGAAGATAAAGGGCCATCCTTAGTCATGGCTTCTTGAAGGTCAGGTTGTTCTGCCAAAATTATCAGGCAGAGAGTTGCTTTTTCACAGGCCAGCCTGACACTTGCAACCAGTTTCCCCATAGCGATCAGCTTGCAAGAGAAGCAAAGGGCAATCAATGTACTTTTTGTTCAGACAGCTCTGCTGATATTTTCAGGGGATTTGTGTGCTTAGAAGTGTTCACATCTCAAAGGCACTGCAGCTCTCCAGATTTTCCTCTCAGTGGAAACCGGAGTCTGCAAGTGCCAAATGTGTTAGCACATCTCAGCATGGCGATGACATTTTGTCTGGTAAGTGATGCTAATGAACACCAAGCAAGTCAGCGCTACTGACTTTCTGAGGCAGTTCACAGGACAGCCTGCTACACACACCCTACTGTCACCTCTGGTCGCCCACGTCAAAAGTGGCAGAGGTCTTTGGGTTTCCGAAAGTCTTAAGAAAGCCTCTTATTGAATGCCACCTCCTCTTTCTCTCAACAAAACCATGGATAAATCTTCGATTTGTTTTCAGTGACACTGAAGTACTCATAATGTAATTTATTTGACCATGATGGAAGGAGGTGAGTTGAAAGAGCTCTGCTTGTTTATATTATTTGAAGACGTTGGCAATAATCTTTAATTCCTTTCATATTTTCCATATTTGGCCACAGAGAATTATTATTTATCCCCTTGATTTTCCCAAGTTTTTCCCTTCCTCCAAAATTCTAGGTCAGAATAACCTGTTGTTTTTTTTTTTCCTGGAGCACCGAAAATACACAAATGCACACTACGTCAGTGGTTTTTAAGCAGTAAACAACAAATAGATAAGGAAATAATTTTGACAGACTGGCATCCTGCCTGGCAGGTAAGGAAACACAGTGGCAGGTCATAAGATATCAGAGCTGAGAAAACAGTGATAAAGAAACCAGAATTACTGTGTTTCTCATAAAATGATGGCACAGCATTTGGTACTTAATAAACAAAGCCAGGTATTTTGATAGCTTTCTGTCACCAGAAATCTCCTTTACTGGACCATCCTCTTCCTCAGCACCGCAGAACCTTAGAATTCCAGATAACTAATCTGTACCCAGTGAGAAACTGAAAAGTTATTTTAAGGTTTTAAAGGCTACAGAAGAACTTAAGCTGGCAGAGGGCACATAAATGCACTCAAAGGTGCAGACTACTGGAGCACTTGACTGTCAGCCAGAGTGAATGACACTGTGTTGAGCAAGCTGAGATGCTTCTCTTTGTGTCTTAGTAATGACAGGAACAGTTCATTGATCCACATGGTCAGCTGATCTACTGGACAAAGCAGCTGACTTGGTTTCTTACCATGGACTATCACTGTAATACCTTGTTTGACCTCTTACTAATCAACAAGTGCATCTGTGTGTTTGTACACCATCATTTATAATGGCCAATGTTATTGCTTAGTCTTGCCTATAATATGTCAGTGTCCTAAGACAAAACAGATGAATCTGCAAACGTCTCGCTGCTACCTGGAAATTACATGGGCAGTCCTGTAGACTTTGGAAGTCCTTGGGACAAGTCAAGAGAGATGCATCATGATATGAGTGCATCTCATCTCACGCAACTCTCAGTTTCTGGGACAAAACCCATGAGAACCAGTGGGAAGAAGAGAAAGCTAGCAGGCTTGATCCACTTGCTAGAGAAGATGGTGGTAGGAATTGGCTCCTCTGCACTGAAAATGTGCGCTAAATATGTTCCTTGTCTGCAGGTTCAATTTGCCACCGAAAGCTTAATTAGCATTCCTCAGCAACCGGGAAACATTCTGATTGACAAAATTTGCTGGGTTTCGCCGAGGCTTCAAAGTGCTTGCTTCACAATACACTCCACGGTTATTTTTAAACTCCTTGCAAAATTCACAGCTGAGCGTTTTGGTTCAGAGTGAAATTTGACAACAAAAAAACCCCGCCATCACCAGAGTGATGCATTTCTGAGAAAAATGGGAGGTCGGAGCTCAGCTCGAACTTTGTGACCTATTGCAGTAGCGGCTTTTCCCCTCTTTATCTCTCAGTCTGAGAAGAAAATGGGGCTACCTGGGTGAAAAGGAAACCAAACAGACAATTCAACAATTAATAAAAGAGACTCTAAAGATAGTAAGAAATGAAGTGAAACCACTTGTAGATAACTTGTGAGGTTGTCTGTTGTCAGTGCGAAGGAAAACTGTTCAGAAGAGCTTCGGGAGGGACTCAGAAGGCAAAGCAGACAAACAGTAAAGCATCAGTTAAAATTTCATATGGATGGGTATGGGCTGAAAGGAACAGCCACCACACACCCTACTGTTGTCTTATCAACTGCAACGACTCAAGAGTAAAGCCACAAGAGTCACTTGAACTGGATATTGAAAATCCTGTTCTGTAGCAGCTAGAAAGGTAAAATACTGAGCTGCTTGAGAAGAGGAGAGGCAAACAGTTCTCAAAACACCATCATGCCACTAAACACACTTTGTTCTGTACTGGAATATTGTGGACTGCTGCTATTAACGTCTCCCCAAAAGAGACTGAAAAGATAACATTTGATTATTATAGAGGAGAGCTAGGAGCTAGAAAGGATACAACAGATGTATGAGAAACTAAATACTTTAAGCTAATAAGCAAGTACCATCAAACAGTATCATCTGTAAGGCCCATCTCTTTGCAGTTTTGAGTGGGCCTTTGTACTTCTGAAATAAGAGCTTATGCTAAACTGATTTTGCAAAGCAAAATTAAGTATCTAAGAGGAAAATGCAAAAATACTTTGAATCACTAATTTGATTCAAAAATGCAAAAATACTTTGAATCACTAATTTGCTTCAAAGGCATTGACCTAACTTCCCTGTATTATGGCATTAGGAAAATAACTATCTATATTTAAAGATAATAGTGATTAAAAGTGTGTTTGCAGGGGAAAGCAAAGTAGTTAACAACATTGATTTCTGTAAGTCTCTGATATTATGAAGCATTTATGAACAACCTGAAGAGTCTTTACGGAATAGGGAAGCCTTCTTGGACCAGGACCTAAGCAAGACTGCATTTATGCATATTACTGTGTACCCCAGTTGTTCATGTCAGTTATAAGCTTGCTAGTTAAAAATTTTTAAGCAAGGAAAGAAAAATAAAAAAGAAAAAAAGAAAGTAGTAATACATTTCAAAATCATCATTCCATCATGTATTTGAAAATCATCGTTCCACCACCGTCAGTAATAATGTCTAGCGGCATATGTGCATAAATCTGCCTAAAGCACTTGTAATTTTTGCATTGTAATAAAATAAGAATGATGCTTACATCTCTCTCTACATTCATTTCTGGAAAAATCAGGCAGTAATATGTACTAGACATTAATATTTATCAGAGGAAAATAATGGTTATACCCATATTTAATTTTTAATCTGAGATCTTGGATGTTATTAACTTTCCTGGCAGTATTAAAAGGAATAATTTCATAATTCAGCAGTGAAAAGAACTGCCAATGAACCATAAGTAAATAGAGCTGAATTATCTTTTGCAAAGATCTGAGAAACAGACTGAGGGTATGCAGGTTGCACGTGAAAACCTACAGAAATCAGATATATTTAATGTATGACAGACCACCATGCTTTGAGTTCTGCCTTCAGGGTTCCCACCCTCAGGAGATAAATCTGCAGGCAGGCCCTCTCTCTCTGCCTGCAGCCCTGTGTCCTGGACCAACGTGATTGCATTACAGTCTCAGACGTGTTTTGGTTTGGTTTCATATTGCTTGCTTTATTGAAAAAGTTCTTAGTTTTAACAGTTGCAAGCAAAAAATCTTGAAACCAAATGTAGCTTGTGGAAAGAGCACTGACCTCCATCTGCGGAGGTGTGACAGAAGATGGGAATGTAGCAAATAGGGCTGCATGCAGCTCACCCACACTGTGCCGGCAAACTCCCTTTTGCTTGGGAGATGCGCTGGGGGACGTCCTGCGTGGGTCTGTAGCACTTTGGGTCAGAAGAGGAGCATACCCATGGAGTGGAGCTGCCACTCCCCCCACTTGCTGTGCTCAGGGTCACATCATGGCGTGCTATCAAGTGCACGAGCCGGCTTCCTCTTGAACGAAACCGAGCCAGAAGAGGTCCTCCCGAGTCACACCTCAAGCACTCTGGCTGAAGGCAGGCAGGCAGACAGAAACCACTTCGTGCAGTCCAGTGGTGAGCATGAGTGGACAACACAGCACCCCGGGAAGTTTCACACCCAAAAAGGACCTACGCCGTGAAGACGTAGGTGCCCCCTGAGGGGCCGTTGGACCAGCCTAGAGCTGGGACCAAGTAAATCACCCTTGAAATGTGTACATGGTGGATGCCAGGTCTGAAGCATCGAGGGGTCTGCTCTGCAGATCTGCTCCTATTTGTCCACAGCATTTGCTCCTGTGAACACAACCTCTGATTGCCACCAGCACCCCCAGGTGGCAGGTGCCAATTCTCTCTCTGTCCCCAGCTTTTCCCCGCCCAAGCAACTAAGCAGAACAGCTATGGGGGATGCAGCTCTGCAGAAGACCAGAGTGATACAGAACAAGACAAACTAAGTTTTAGCAAATGAGACAAATGGAGGTTACACAAAACAGACACCTGGTAGCTGATGCTACCAGTGATTAAGACAGAGCAGGAAATAAACCATGAAATTAGGTCTATTACAACTGACTCCATCAGGTTTTAATCTGCTTTGCCTGGATTTAACAGTTGAGAGGGATCTTCCTGACAGTCCTCCCTGGCTGCAGGATTACTATTTGTGTGTAAAGCTAAGCAGGTGCATAAACACTTTCCTGGCTCAAGCCGAAAGGCTTTTCCTAGGCTGGCACTCCTAGAAATGGGGAAAACCTCCTGACAACTGTACAGCCACCTACCCACACCAGTCACAGGGTGACCTCCTTAGTATATTCAAATAATTTGACCGGTCTGGTTTTAAATGTTCACTAAAGAAAGACTGAGTACTACAAAGCTCTCTTCAGGAGCTGCATACCTAGTTCCTTTAAAATTAATGGCAGCTGAGCACTTAAAACTTGCCAGTAGTTTGAAATAGTAAGTGGAACAATGAGCAAAACTGGAAGACTATACTATAGATCATTAAAACTCCTTTTTATTTACATATTCAACCTAAGCCTTCCTATGTTTCCATTGGTCCTATTCCTTCTAGTTCTGTTTCCCAGATCTAAGACGGTTTCCTTTCTTGCTGTGGTGCTTGAACTCCCTTGCACAACAATCACCTTGCTTGTCCAACACACATTTAGCTCTTTTTAATCTTCATGAATCAATCTCTTCAGATGCTTTTTCACTCTGTCATCCTCCCCTGAACTCTTCCCAGTGTGTCAACAGGATTCTGGGTTTGATGTACCCAAATTACACACTTTCTCACCACTGCTTAATTAACAATTCACAGCCTATATAAGTCTCTTTCTCTTACTGATTCCTAATATTTTGTTTCATTTCCTAAACACACCAGTATTAGTAACAATAGCCTCCTTACATCTTACCAACATGTGCAGCTCTATAGAGCAGTGGTCTTCCAGGGGAAGTGCAAGAAAATCCATTGGGGTGTGGGAAGAAAATATTTTTTTAATATTAATAAATAAAATTAAATTTAAAAAAACTTCACAAATACTATTTTTTATCTTTATCTTACCCTTTTAGATTTCTATTCATGTGTATGTTTTATAATGTACATAATATATTACTGCAGTAGTAAATTAATATAATTTACAAATAAACAAATGTACATATATTGGGAGTTAACGTTCAAAAATTTTTTACTGATACAGGTGCACAATTTAAAAAGTTTGGAGACCACTGCTATAGAAGTAAGACATGGTAACAGACATGTATTTTAAGTCTTAAGCTATTTGTACCAGAAAATCCACCCTGTTGCCACTGTGCATGCTACAGCATATACCACATCTGCTGGTGAACTCACCTGGCGCGGGGTCAGGCCTTGATGACTGACACCGGGACTGCCTGCACAAACTGCTGCCATCATTCCCCATGGTTAGTGGTCTAACCAGAGAAAAGTGAGGGTGTGTGGGAGAGTTTGGACTTTGGCACCAGGCACTCTGATTAGGGAAAAGGGATGCAGAGGTCTTTTTTTCCCTGTAAACAGAAATTCAATTAAGTTTACTGTGTGTATTTCACACATTTTGCACATGCATGTATGTGCACAGGATATAAAAAGTATGTATATTTTATCTATTACTGCATTATTTATTGTACTGCATTAGCATATTTATTATTGTATTTTGCATAGATTTACTGTGTTTACTGCACACATACATTAAATTTATGCAATATACCTAACAAACAGCACACATATATTTGACACATTCTGCATTTAGTTGTAGGTGGAAGAACTGCAACTGCTATATTTTTTGACGTATCACATTATAATTTACCATTTGCCTTTGGTTATAAGTCTGCCAGACTTGAACTCTTTGCACTGAATTTTTACATAATTTCTCCCTGCTTCTTACTTAGTTTCTTTGGAGAGTTTGAGCAAAAGTGATTTAGCCATTTTTAAGAACAAAGCTTGTGAAGAACAGCCAGTTTAACCTATGCTGAAAACTGTTCATCTTCTGAACTTCTCCAGTCTGGAGAAGAAATTTAGAGAAGAGCAATTACCCTAAACACAAGAAGGGTCACCCACCTTTTTTGTGAAAATATATCCAAATTGGCCAATCCTTTATTTTTGAAATACATGTTTTTCTGTTGGGAACCTGGCTCAAAAGCTCCAGGAACCAATATTCTGAAGGGGACTTAGAAAAAAGCACCAATATTGCATTCCTTATTCAAAACAGTGAATGTCTCAGCTCAGGGGTTCTTGACTGAGACCTGGGTGCCCAAACAAAACTGTCCTCAGCGAGACAAATGAACCACACTTTTTCATAGTGCTACCAATTTAAGTTTGATACAAATGTTAGAAGACAGTTCTGAAGCAATTTAGAAAGCAATGGTTATCGGTCCCTAGCCCGGTTCAAAGCACAGTGGGCTGAGAGAAGATCCACCCTTCTCAAGAAAAAGGCAAATAGTTCTGCAACCATCAACATTTTTTGGCTGAAAGCTTTCCAAGTTGTGGTCTCCAAATGGTGCCATCCAAACACTCAAAAGACAATATGTAATAATAAAGTCACATTTTAAGAAGATTTTTACTTGGATTTTACTTTCCACTTAGTCTTGACTGACAATGAATGCACTCCTATCAGGAGTTTTGGGCTGAGTTCTTGTTTGAAGGTAAAGGTTAATTCTTATTTTCAAAATTCCAAAGCTTTACAAAAAATTGCTTGCCAAGATGCTCATTTAAAAGCGTTCACTTACAGACCCAGTCTGGCACAATGCTGCAATTACAGAGTACACACAATGAACATCAGATACCTTTTAATGAAGCTTTTTTTTCTTGTTTGCCATTGGTCAGCCTTATTCCACTCTGTATCAGTTATTGTAAATTCCTGTTCATTTTCCCATCCCTCTTTTTGCTTTGCTGTTGAGAAAGTTGGTATAACAATGTTCTCAGATTTCTCACTTTCCTCTTTTGCCGCCCATCCTTGCCTTCTGTTCCAGTAGAGAGGAGTGTACCAAGCCACAGCCTGAAAAAAAGAAAAACCAACGTATCACTGCTTATTTATATTCTACATTTTTTTCATCAAGGTAATTGTTTGTTGTAGACAAACTAGGGAGGACTGAAAGGGTAGGGACTCCAACGTATTTCTGAGTTATTTATCATTTGAAAGATAAATACTAATCGCAGCCACCAAATTCCAGCTTTTTTAATTTGGTCTTTAAAATCCATTTCCAGTCTTTAAATATATTTCAAGTAGACTCATCATCTAAGAACCTTGACATTCCACTGCTCCAATTAAGTAAACTAGACAAAGAAAGAGAGAAAAGAGGACATGACAATTCTGCAAGTATGTCAGAGGCTGCTGAAGGAAGAAAAAGCAATCTGTTCTCCATGTCCACAGTGGATAGGACAAGAAGGAAAGGACTAACACTGAGGCAGAAAAAGTCCGGTTTAGCTACTAGGAAAGCTTTTCTAAGCATACAGAGTGTGAGGCACTAAAGCAGATTGCCTGGGGACGTGGCAGAGTCTCCCTTACCGAAGGTCTTCCAGGACTACCTAAGCAAGTGACAGCCAGGAGCAATCCTGGCAGATGTAATCACGTCTCAAGTTCCCTTCCAGCCTCTGATTCCCTGGCACTGATGTAATAGCAAGTAAGGCCAAACTGAGCTAGAAGAGGAGTAAATGTGAAAACGTGAGACCAAAAGTCAACATTCACTTAACAGTTTGTAAGGTGTAAATTATGCTACCTTGGAGAAGCTTTATAACTTACACTGTTTATGAAAATCACAGGTCTTTTCCATATTGTCACTAGTACGAGTTTATCTAGCTAAAAATGACCAAAACCATAGTTGCCATTGGACAGCTATAAGGTAAAAAATTATCTTGGGCTCTTTCTCATCCCCAAGTCAACACAAGTTTGCCTAAAAATATTCAATACAGTTGCCAATCCGATGGCAGTTACTAATGGGCAGCCATGGGGTGAACAGCCCTGGGCATAGCTGGATCTTTCATGGCTGAAACACAGTGGAAGAGGACAGTGGTCTGGCAATTCACACTTGTCTAGGCCCTACTTTGATTGCTGTGAGGACATCAGCTTTTCTTTCAACAAGTGGAGTCATCAATCTACTGTTTTTCTTCAGTCCTTCAGATCCTAATAATTAACATCCCCACTGAAGCAAGGTTAACAGAGAGAGATCACAGCTTTGCTATGTTTGGATTCCTTGTGCTTAATTCTACAAGGACTTTAACAATATGATCCTAATCTCTGAAGGAAGTCCAGTGATAAAGCTGTCTGAGTAAGGAAACACGGTGATTTTGCTCAGGGCACTCACTTGACCGCTAGGCTCGCAGAGAATGGTAGCACAGTCAAGGGTTGTCCTAAATCTCTCCAGGTCCTTCCAAAGAAAATCTGAGGGAGGTTTGTGAAGCACTGTAGCATCTGCTGCCCAAACCTGCAAAGATCAAGCACCCATTAGATTAAAGACAAAATGGCTCCTGGGTATTTATACAATATAAGAACTCAGTAAAAGCATCAGGTTTTCCTGTTCCTTTTTGATTTTTGTAACACTGGTCACTATTTGATCTGTGAAATCAAAGCTGAAAGAACTATATTTCAAGACCCACAGCTTAGTTATAGTGATTATTTTCAAGTATGTCTCATGTGGATTAACAGAGATTAGCAAAGGCACATTTTTCAAAGTGTGATAGTAAATCCTGGGCTTTTTGGTCTGGCTTGCTAAGAGTAAGATTGAAAATAGGCAGTTTCTTTTATTTTCTGAATTACCAGAGGCGTTGGAAGAGATCGGTAATATCAGCTTTAAAATTCCAGTCTTTTCTTGATTCTGGATTCCCGCTGTTCGGGGAGAAGCTGCCTCTACTGGAAACTATAAAATTTTTGTACTTTTATCCTTACACAAAAGATTTAACAATGTTGTGCTTTATAAAGTGAACACAATTATCTGTTACCTTTATCACTATAGCAGTAGCAAAAGGACCCGTTATGCAAACACTTCTCTTATGTAAGACAACCACAACATGCTTTTGCAAACCGTGTTCTTAAAGGTTTTGGCATTTGCCATCTGTGAGAAAACAGCTTCAACCATTTCCTGGGAGCCAAAACAATTCTCATTCAATTTTAAAGGAGAAGTATCTTGAAACCCCCCCCCCCAAAACGCTCTCTTCCAAAAGTGTTCACCATACGGCACTCTGCCAAGGTGTATTTGTGGCTTTTTCACACATACACCATAAGACAACATTGACTGTGGCTCTTCTGGGCCCCTGGCAGCTTGCATTTCCAGCTTTCTTTTAAGAGGGCACATGCAGGGATGCATTGGTCGGCATTGAGCTTGGTGATGAACATGGACATTGCCTCCTTTTATTCTGTGAGGCTTCAATTTTCATCTCAGAAAAAGAAACAAGCACTGGTGATAAAAGAGGCTTCAGACCATATTCCAGCCATCTACACTGGCATCTACTTGAGCATTTTGCCTTGGTTCATGTGTTGCTCTCCCAGGGACCTGGGGCCTGGAAATTCTCCCTAGCTGACTGTCTGACACAGACACTATTGTACATGAATTTTAGATGCTAGAGTTGGTAGCCTGAATACAACCCTTTGAAATTAAACCAGCAGAAATTTTCTGCTTGCGTATGCTGAAACAGAAGCTGTGGTTGACCTTCTACCTCAGACGGCTGTTCACCCAAGAGCCCTTTAATGATAATGGGAACAGCAACCTTGTCAATGACTTCAAGCACTGATTGGAGCACTTCAGAAAGGACTACTTTTGGGGTGGGTGGGAAAGTTTGGGGCATCAAAGACAACTAAGAGGAAACCATTTCTGGGGAGATCTGCAAGGTGTCTTGCAGCCAGCCAAGCAGCCAGCCCCTTTACCAAGTACAGCAAAGGCTGTGCCTACTCTGGGTGTGGGTACATCCCAGAGGTTGCTGGAGGCCACGTGCAGACACCAGCAGATGTTCCTCAGCTATACCTGCAACTGAGCCTTGGTCACATCTAGTTCACACATTTAAGCCTTTTTCATTACCATGGATATCAGATGCATATATTTGTTGTTTTCTATTTAAAGCTTTTCTGGGATATGATAAAGTCATCTGACTCTTTGCATCTTAGATCCTACCTATCTCTCTAACTCTTATTCAAACTGGCAAAAAGATACATCTGAACTAGCTGGAGGGGAAGTAATTTTTGAAGAGCAGCAGCCCATGCACTGAATTTTTAACATATAGTTCTGCATGACATCAAAGGAGAGCACAGAATAGGAAACTAAGACACAGAGTGTCATCATTTTGCCTAAAGTCATTCAAAGCAAAGCCAGGAACAGAGTCCCATTGCCAGACAGTGGTTTATGGCTTTCTCTGCTGGGTAACAGCTGTCCTCAGATAGTGGGCACAGTTTGGAAAGCGACATAGGGTTTTTTATTATTTTCAGTTGAGACCCTACTATAGTGATACCTCAGACTATATGCAAAACCGTATTAATTGCTTCAGTAGCAACACACAAAACTCATTTCCTTTCTAGTTCTATTATTTATGGGTTTCCGATCCAGGGTGCATACCCTTTGTTGGCAAACACTGCACAACTCGATATTCTGAGGGTATGGGGAGATTTTTATGGGAGCAATGGTTGGAAAAAGCAATGCATCAAACAAGGACTTTCCAGGAGAGCTTCCCATTGCTGGGCAATATGAAATGCTGGACATGTCATGCAAATGCCAGGCTTGATGGACATTAGTAGCTTCTTCTGGATTCGTCATTATTTGTGAGTGTTAGCCTTTCTGAAAATACAGACTTAAGTTTGACTCTATACCAGCAGGCTAAAAGTGTACCCTAGTCTGCCAGCTGAGAAAAGGCATTCAAACCCCCCACACTCACTGTCACGGTGGAGTTGGGCCCCATCCTGGTCTCGGGGGGAAATCGAAATACAGCCACTAGTTGACCTTGGACGTCCTGCTTCAAGAGATAATCCCCAATGCTTTCCTCTTTTTCTGGGGCACAGTTCAGAATCTTTACAAAATGACCACCTGGATCAATTTCAGCAATTTTCAAATTTCCAATAGCACTGAAAGAACAGAAGTTGATTTGAAAGTGAAAAAACATTGCTTAATTGAAAAAAATACATGTATTTCTTTATAACAACTAGCCTAGATGTCAGTAATTAATGGTAAGTAAACATACCACAGGCAGAATATTTACAGCATGGCCATTCTACTTTTTATGTAGTGCTTTTCATCTCAAAAAATCCATCTGCATTAAAATTAGTATGTTCTATTTCTCTTTCACACTTAGGTAGCATCCATTTTCATCAGAAATTAAAAGATTCTTTATGGGGCAAAAAGTCATCAGTATACCATTTGAATTTGGTTTTGTCTAAATCTCTATAGGCTACAACCTCTAAAGCTGCCTTGGGTATTTAGCCTAGTATGATTAGTGGAAGTTGTGTAGTTGACTCTTTGTAAGTTTAGAAAATTCCTCCTGTTCATCAGTATACCTTTCTCCTCCTGCCTCTCACTGTCTTTTGCCTCCTGGAGGAAGACAAATCTTCATTACTAACACTTTATTATTAACTAACTCAGAGAGACTCTATGCTACGAGACTGAGATTTCATCCCTGCCTTGCTTCAGAATCACAGCAAAGCGGGGTCTGTTTTGCATCTGCAGTAAGATCAGGGACTTCTTGCGTGAGCAGGGAAACACTCAATCTCCCTGAAGCACTGGAAAACAAATTTATTACTTGAGTGTTCCTTTAAGTAGCGCACATGTCAAGGGAGCACTTTTAAACACTCAGTCCCAGGCTGTAATACTCATCATAGGTCTTGTTAGACAGGTTGTGAATGAAGTCTAAGAATCATTCAGCTCTTGATGTGGCATCTACTGCAATAAATTTTATTATTTAGCACTGGTGCAGTATCTTGTCCATCTTCTGTGCATGTAATGCTTTTGCCCTTGCCACATTCGTCTTGTTCCAGTAAGTTTAAGTCATAGACCTCTGTGTGTATAGTAAAGGTTGACCCAACAGCCCAGACAGCCTATGTGCTTGCTCAACATAGCCAAATCCTCATCAAGAGTGTGACAAATACTGCTCACCCACCCCAAATAATTCAGCTATGTGGTGTAGCAGTGAGTCACACTTGCTCACGACAGCCAGGCTGCCCCCAGGCTGCTGCTAGCATTGATGGATTTGGAAGCAGAGCCACAGGGAACTGCCCCCTCCCTGGCCAGAGAAGACGTGCATCGCAAATGTAACACTTGGGTGCTTCTCTGCCTTCCTGCAAACTTTGGGAACTCCAGAGTGTCCCTCCTCCCACTCAGTCCTGGTCTATTTGTGCTGCACATCAGCAAGGAGAGACCTGGAGACAGCTCACTGGAGACGTAGAGCCTTGGAGGAGCTTTGGCAGCACAGCCAGGCTGAGGGGCTCCTCACCCTCAGACTCCCCCCCTCTTTGGACTGCTTGCTTTCATCTGGCTGCCACAGCTAGGCACATTTCTCCTTCCTCCCTGCTCACAGGACCACACTCTAAACTGGATTGCCAAAATAACCCAGTGTAAAAGGTTTGGGGGGGGACATTATTTTAACCTGAGCTTTTTAGGCAGCCTCCACAAGCTGCTGTATCAGTGCAGCTGAAGGGATGGCTAGCTGTGCTTCAAAACTTTGCAAACTGCCAATGCAGAGAATGATCCTTTGGGATCCCCCAGTTTGTAAGTCATCATTTACACATGCAGTAAACATGCAGATATGAAATGCTGTGACTCAAATCCACAGTTGCTTTCTACGTACATCACTACAGTCCCAGAGCTCCAGCAGTGGCCTAGGACTCCACTGGGCTCTAAAAACAGAATGACACTAGCAACAAAGAAAAATCCCTGACATTTTTACCCTCTGGAAGGGTGTGGAGCCAGTTAAGTCAATGGGAGAAAGCTTTTAAACCATACAGAAGGCAAAGATCTTCCTGATCTCCCATTTCTCTCTATCTGTGCAAGTAAAGTGAAGAAAAAGTTTTGGATGCCAAAATGTATCTAGGAGGAGGACAGAAAAAAGCAGATGAGGAAAGACGCCTCCTAAAATGGTCTTAAAAGGCCATTTAACGGTGTAACATTGCAAACAGCAGAATCCTGGTTGATAAAGGAGTGAATAATGAGGGTCCAGGGTAGTGTAACTTTCCCTAAACAAGACCTCAGGTTGAACCTAGTGAAGCCAGGGAGACTTGGGAACATAAAATGGGGCTGACAGGAATTTCTGGTACAACACACAGGACTGGTAAAGGAGCAAATGATAGGACATGGGAATTCAGTGTTGGAAGCTGCTGAAGCATGCAACGCAGAGCTGCCAGCTTGCGTCCAGGCAGTCCACTGCCTCACAGCCATGCTGGCTGAAGGAGAAGGTCAGATCCAAAGCTGCAAGAGTTAAACAGAAAATTTGGCTCAACAATGTCTAAGGATGAATCCAGCAAGAGCTGTTAGTGATAAAGAGGAGTAAATGGGCCTGATCATCCTTCAATCTCAAATGCTTCTGAATCAGTTGGGCACTCTCCTGTGCCAGCTCAGAGAGCACAGTACTTTTGATGGGCATAGGATGTGAATGCATCATCAAGCAATTCTCCTTCCAGGCATGAAAATATAGCTTCCCTTCCATGGACAGGTCCCAGTACCTAGAAGAGCCTAGGAGAAGCTGTTAGTTCTTGATGATCCTACTCTGGGTAGGATTCCCAAGGTAATGGCTCTCTGGCATCTCCCTTTTGTTCCCGGGAGAAGCCATTCCCTGACTCAGCCCAGGATTAACAGCAATCTTTATTCTCTGCCTGTACATCCGAAACACCTCTTTAAGAATCAATGTCAGTTTTTCATATCGGCATGGGGTCTGCACATAGCAAAAGAGTGAAGTGGAAGAAAAGCAGAAAGGAAGGAGAGCAGGCAGCTCCACACCCGACACCAAGGACCTTGATTCCACTCACCACAAAATTTAAGAGCAGGTATAATTCTCCTCACTTTTAAGAGAAAGTGAAGCTGTCTCATACACCCTCCTTCACACTCTTTTCTGCTCTTTTCCTGAGACAGCTATCTTTAGTCAGTCATCTTTTCTGTATGTTTCTTTAAATTGTAATTGGATAGTCTTCCAGATTTTGGGGGACCCCTTTGTCAGAGGAATTCCTGGAGATATAGCCCTTATTTGATGAAATTAAGAGTGGCTAAATTAACAAAGGACTGACTAAAGATAAGATTCTTTGTTTGAACTGGAAATTCTGTTTTCTAGCAAGTATTTTTAAGAAACTGTCACCCTATAATAAAATACGTATGCTTGTACCTTCATGCTCCAGTATATTATTTTCTGCCAAACAAGACTCTGAATTTATTAATATCACAATCTATGTGTATGTCTCATTGGGAATTTGGACCTTAGCCTGTGTGCTTCCTACCCTCAACCTTAAAAATCCCAACTGTATAGGCACCATTTGAACTAATTTCCCCAAACCCATTTGGTTTTTGCACTCTAAGTGTACATGCAGCTCTTAGTCCCATGCCAAAGCCCTACACATAACAGGGGGAAGGGAGCTGGTGGGGCAAGTGAGACCTGCAGAATTTCCCTAAGAACTTGTACAGCCAGCTAGCTGCTGGACCACAACAGACTTTTGTGAGTTTAAGGGGGAATAACTTCTCTAGGGAGATGTTCACTGAAGGCTTCAAAGCTTTTTTAAGTAAGTTAGTTTACCTTTCAAAATAGTGGACCAACTCCTGTGAGACAGGAGCTAAAGTGCGTGGTGGAGAGGTTGGTGTGTGTTGATGCTGTAGTTTCTTCTGCTATGTGCTAATATTCTCTGGTGGAACAGAATCCATTTTCTATAATGTACATAGCACTGAACATTGCAGAGGGAGGAAAAAATGTCAATGCTTTTGGTAGAATGAGGTGCAACAGCCATGGACCTATGACCTGCCATTAGGATGCCGTTTGAACTGCTCCTCTCTGAGCTGATAGAGGTAGCAACAAGGCATTTTAACCACAAAACACGCCACGAATTCAAGTCTTTCTAAGCACCTAAGTCTTTAAGAAAGTCACAGATTGATACTATTATTACGCTGGGAAAGGCTTATGTCCAGAAGTATGAATCTATTTATTTGTATGGCAACAGATTTAACTATAACTAGACGGACAGGACAGGAAAAGTCCTGGGAGAAGGCTCAGCTCAGTCTTTGTGAAAGGCTGTGAAACATTGCATACCTAGTAACTGTACACAATTGTAGGCCTGAAATGCCAAGGTTCAGCTGAGATCCCAAGTACTTTACAGATCAGGGCTTTAACTTAAGCCATCCTTAGTATGTAGAGCATGCACTTAGTACAAAACAGATATCGATTATTTTCAACAGCCATGCACAGAATTTCAAGTAGCAGTTTCTATTTTTCTTGTTTTCTGCAAAACAAACACCCCCAAAATACAGCAGATTTAACACTGCTCAGATGCAAAAGCCAGAGAAAGGTTTAGGGTGACATTCACATCGAACAGACACTATGGCTGTCTCTAAGCATCAGTGCCAGAACACGTGACAATACTATTACTCTCCTTGCACACAGCTGATAGCTGAAAATCCTAATGCAGTGAATCCAATCCTGATACCACTGAAAATCCAGATGCCACTGAAAATCCTGATGGCTCAACTCCCATCCTGTTCTCAGTATGACATTAGTTAACAATCTAATTAAACACTTAAGCTTCAAGGTGCTTTAAGAATGTTCACATATTCTTAAAAGCAAATGGATGTAAATTAAATGACTATAAACAATAACACCAAAATATCTTAGTTGGCCAAGCCCACATATTTCTACTAAGTTTGTGTATACTTGTACTGTGGCTTCACGACAAATCAGATCCAGCCATACTACTCATCAATTCTCTACAGAAGTATTAATAAATTATGTGTTCACACTGTGTACACTCAAAGGATGTTGTATAATGCAATACCAAATTAAAACATTGGGTATTGTGTACTACAATGTAATTTTATTTATTTAATGTGCATAACAAGAAAAGGTACAGTTTAAATTCAAATTGAGTGTAAGAAAAAAAAAAAGTGCTAATGTGCTGGCATCATGGAATACCATAATAGTAATGAATCAAATAAGAATTAAAAAAATTGCTTAATTTACACATTTAACAAGTTTAACCACACACAAAGCAAACTGTCATCACCTTTTACTCTTTATCTTCAACAATTAGCAGAGCTAATGACTTCTTTTGCTTTCTGTAGGAGACAAGATGTGATTCAATCCCCACTGGAGAACAGTTCACACAATACAAGGAAATGCATAAAGGGGAAGGTGATCTCTTTTATCTCCTAATGTTTATTTAGAGTTATTCTCCCCAAGCCCAGTCAAACAGTATGGCGTATCTCATTATTTGGAAACAGCTTTAGAGTTCTGAACACAACTGGAGCTTTCATGCTGGCTTTCAAAGGTATCTTTTCATGGCTCTCCCTACAATGTCCTGGGAATTACACAGATCTCTTTACGGAAACATATGCGAGGAGCACCATGGGTTTACAAAGACTAAGTCTATGAGAAAAATGCATATAAAGTCGACGGAATTACAAAATGAATGAGAGCAGGGAGACCAGCAGGCATCAAAGAGCTGGGAGTCAGGAAAGCGTTTGATAAAGTGCCTCTAAAAATATTATCTCCCATTGGCTTAGACATAAATACTGTCACAGGAACTGTCTGAGGACTGCAAACAAGGAATAATAATAGACAAGGGGCTTGCGTCTCATATGTTCCCTATAGGGACAATGGGTAGCTCTCATTTCATGGAGCATCTCCACTTGTGATGTGTGAGGAGGAATAAAACAGCTGGTTAATAAAATATGTAGATAACATTAAGTTGAGAGGAGAGGGTAGGGGAACACAAATGAGAGCAAGAGAAATAATACAAAGAGCCCTAGAGAGCTTAGAAATATGGGCAGGAAATAAGTGAGATGCAGCTCTTGGAAAATGGTACACTAATTTATCAGGGGGGAAATAGCATTCACTGGAGGGAAAAGTATGGAGAGCAATAATGCTGAAAGAAGGCTAGGAGGAAGCCAATGATACATTTGCAATCTGACAGAACAAAAAAGGCTGCTACAATTTTATGGCACTGTCCTTGTGAAGTAGGGAGCACGGAGTGGAAGATTCCCCTTGTGCAGCTGTGGAGAGGGGAAGCTGGAAGTACTGATCCTGATGTTCACATGCACCAGTGCCTGGTGTGACCAGGCTTCACTGACTATAAGAAAATTCCTCCTAGGAGTAAATGCAAGTAAAGAGAGTTCTCCCACTTCTAATACAAGCAACACAGAGTTCATCCACTCCTCAATCTTGGCCTGAGGCACCAAACATGCAACCTCATCCATGATGCTTTGTTTTAAGTACTACTCTGCTAGAAACTCTGGATTTAGGCTGGCATGAGACCAGAATAAAATGCACTGGGTTCATTTTAGGGCATCTCATCACCAGAAAAATATTGACAATTAACAAGGAATTATAGAAGGGTACAAAAACGATGAGGGATCCAGGGGCTAATTTGTGGGGGGAAAAAAGAGCTAAAATGCTTGTCTTCAGTAGATAATCGCAGGGACATGCGATACCAGAATGGGTCTAGCAGGTGGGTGGAAAATCCCCAAAAGGCAAAGGCTTTGTGCAGCTGAACTATCACCAATTAAATATCATTGCAAAAGGAGAAATGTAGATTGAGTATTGTGAAAGCAACCTTAGCAATAAGCATGTTCAAAAAATCCACTGAACAACACAGTAGGAAGTAGTCTGTAGCAGATAGTGTCTGCATAGGGGCTAGCCTTAAAATGGGACTTGTCAACTGTTGTAATTTCTCTGAAGGAGACAGATTCAAGATAACTGAAAGCAGCTGAGAATCTGTTTTGATAGGTCTTTACCACCCTTAGTATATGTGAAGCTAAATTAAAGATGGCAAATGCCTTTTTGGGACAACTAGCTTCTCCAGGAGACAATACTTTATTTTTTTTAATGGGATTTCCAGGTGGGTGTAAACCACATACAGCCCAGTTCACTCCTTTGGCTGCCTGTCTACTGCTTCAAATAGTTTCATGCAGCCCACATGGTGGGACCTTCTGAAGTCTCCTACAGTATCAGTTCTATTCTTGGATTCAAAATTAGGTGGGATCAGTTGAAGACAAGGCCAAACCAGTCATGAGGTACTGTGTTTCTGCTCCTTTTATGGACTGCCTTCACAAGAGAAGTATCTTTGAATTTGTAATAACATTGATAGGGACATGGTGAATGAAGGGTTATTTATCCTTTCTGAGAGTGAAGTCCAATTTGGGGGCAGTTGTCCCTAAAGCAATAAGTGACATCCTTACATTTCAAAGCCTTTGATGTTCTCCAGTATCCTCCTGGATAATGACTTAGTCTCTTATCAAGGGTTTACTTGTGTTTTGCAGCTCCTCTAAAGGAGATACTGCAGCAAACACTATCTCTTCCCTACAAAAATAACCTGAAGGAAAGCCCCAACTGTGCCTGTACCTGGATACAGACTTTTGGTAGTCCTCATAAGCAGAACGTGTCCTTCTATGGTTCCTCATGCATCCAAGGGCCTGGGCAGTCTTCCTTGAGTCAGTAAATAAAGGGCTGAAGCGGTTCTGGCGTTGTCCTGACACCATCACTGAAAGACTAAGGTTTCTTGATGGAGCAGAGTTCCACTCTAGTATTTCAATACCATCTTGGGGCTGAGCTGATGAGCAAGCAGAAGACAAAGACACTGAGTTGTGCAATATTAACAGGAAGACAAATTATGAGAAACAAATCTTTTTTTTCTTTTTTTTGAAACAAAAATGGAACATTTAATTTCCTCTTTGCCTCTAATTGCAAAGCGATGCTTAGCAAATGCTCCTCTCAAAGCATTAAACCTATGGCTATAAAATACAGCACAGCTGGTAAACTGAGTGTTTTCTTACTGACATGTAGATTTATTACCTCACTGGAATTACCTTAGGTAATGAAAAAACAATAAATTATGCCATCAGTGATATAATTGTCATCCTGCAATTTCAGTGCTGTTAGACAGCATAGCATCAGCTGTGAGTGGATAATGAATGTATCAAGGCTCCCTTCCAATTACAAAATGAAAGCGATAACCTCCCAATCCCCTTTTTGTTCCCCATTTCAAATACAAGTGTTCAACAGGGGCTATGCAGGACTCCCCATCCTGGCAGAGACAGGGAGAACCAGAGAGAGGGAACATACCCAGTGAACCTGCCCTTCACCAGGAAAACTTCTCTCATCTCTCACATCAAAGTCCCCCCAAAAAACTAAATCCTTTTTAGTGCCTGTTTCTCAGACTACCCATTTGAGATTTCCTTCAATATTTTGAGTATTGTACGAGACTCACGTCACCAGGCAATCTCTAAACAGATCTGGTGGGACAGTCGAAATCGGGGTGGGGGGGAGATGCATCCCTCAGCTCATCTTAGCTCTGAAATGACTGGAGCACAAATCAGCTTTACTCGGAAGAACGTCCGGGTCAGACAGCATCACTGCAATGCAGATTAGCCTCACCAGCTCCCTGGGAGTGTCATCTACAGTGTTAGGTTTTTCCACATGAGGTTGTGTAATCCCTCCCCTTGGGATACCTGGGGAAGCACCGCTCCAGCCCTGGGACAGTGGTGCTGGCTCACCTGCCTGTGTTAAACTAGCAGTTAGTGGCAGGCGAGGGTAATAGCACACGAGTAATAAGGAGGTGAAATGCTGCAGTGCAAGCGGTCTAAAGAGAAACCTACAGCTGGCATACAGTTTAACAGAGGGTGACCTTAGTTGAGGATGAACCGAACTAGGAAACATTAAAGAACGGCCTTTGGGCTTTTGGTAGCAGAGAAACAGCACAAAGGGCAACAAGTTCCCTAAGCCAGGAACTAGAAACGCTGGGCTTTGTTTTTCTGGGATGGAGCCTTTGCTAGATCAAACACTCAGAGCGGCAGCCGAACTGGCAGCCGCAGGGTGAACAGACTGTGTTGAAGCTGCTTTTCACTGATGTGTCAACAAGCCAGTCTGTTCCTCAGATCAGACCAATGGTTGCTTTTGCTGTTGCTAGGATCTGGCATCCTTAAAAGGGGCTTTTGGGGAGCCTCTAGGAGGGGCGCTGACACTGTTGAAATTCAGTGGGATCAAATGACTAATTCCCTTATGCTCCTTTGGAAACTACTGTCTAAACTGTGGTAGTGCTCCACAAACACTCAGCGGGGAAAAACGCTGTAAGGGAAGCCTCCAGAAGAGCATCTCTTGGGCAAACTCTCCTCTCTGGTGGCACCCTGAACTCTGGGAAACCTCATCTCCATCAGTCATTAAGCTGCCTTAAGTAGTTCACCCTGGGGCACCAGCCCTGCCCTGTAAGCTCTCCCTTCCTTTCTTTTCTGCCATTTTGCTGTGTCACACCACAGCAAGGGACAGCTATACCCCAAAATTTGTAGTGGAGTGCTTAGAAAGCTCTCCTAAGAGACAGGAGGCTCTGACGTCAAACTCACCATATCCATATCAGGGCAATGATTTTAATCACAGGCTTAGGGGGCTGGTTTAACTTCCAGGCAACGGTGTGGAGGGGAGAAGGGCTCTGTCAATAAATCCTGCTATCTAACATCCTTCATTGTTCACCGATACAAATATGAGACCAGGAGGGAAGGACTGGAGGCTGGTGACCAGCTCACACTCCAAAAGATGGAACAGCAGAGGCCCACTGCTTTCCACATATCTACCCTGTATCATATGTACAAACATGCCCAAATTTGTTCGAAGCGGATCATTAACTGAAGACACAACTGGGACGACAGACAGACAAATGTGAGCACGCACACACATAGAGGTCACATCAGCCCCTTTTCCCTAGAAGACCAGGCCATTAGAACATTTTCACTTCTTTTTCCCTTCAGACATCTGTTTATGGCAGGAAGATATAGACTCCTTTTGGACAGCAGACAGATTGGGCTCTTTCATTGTTTTCTAATACTGGGGTGAAATCCATCTTAATTCATCAATATGTTGGAGAAGATCAACACCGCACGTTTGAAAAAGGAACGTCACCCTTTCCCAACTCTGGGGCAGACAAGTGATGCTAGAATAAGCTGCAGCTGCTGCCTCCCAAGCTCTTCATTACAAGTGCTTCACCAAAGCTAAGTGTTTTGATTTGGTTCAATAGGCAGGAATGAAACATTTCAACTGAAGAATGTCCAAGCATTTTGTTTAGGTCAAATGAAACATCTCGACCTTTCCAAACATGCTGTTCGCAGAGCAGCTGATTTAATGAAGCCTGGTTTCTAATTACTTTTTCCTTTCATTCTGCTTCCCCATCCCCTTACCCTGGCATCATGTGGGTACTCTGATGGCTAATAAATGGTAAGGAAGGAAGGACCTACCAAACTTTTCTTCAATAGGAGCACTAACAGTATCTCTCATGCCTGACCATCAATTTTTAGAAAACCAGTAGGACCTGTAGGACCCTATCCCCCATGCCAACCTGGGAGGGAGAAACTGGTCCATGTATTCCAAAGTTATTAAGGTTAGGAAAATGGGTGGATATGCACACAGACCAGTAGCTAGGTACCACAAGAATAAAAAATCCAATTTTTTTTGTTTTCCCCAAAATGTCAGTATTTCCATTTTTATCATTGTGCAGGTCCAAACCAAATGGCAAAAAAGCAGAATTGCCCACTGACTGGAAACTTTAGTCATAACTGTGTTTCAAGAGGTGTGCTGCATCCCCTTTTTTGCAGGATGTTGAGCAACCCCCCTGATATGATTGGCATCCTTGCTCCAGTCTGTGTTGAAGTAACTAAAGAGCATTTAAAGATCTATGGGGACAAATATGCTCTGCTTCACTGCAGAGGCATGTCCTCCTTCTCTCACGACAGAGCAGCACTCACACCAATACCCACCCAGCATCAGTTTCTGCTGGGACTTGCCATGTCTTTCTGTGGGAGCCAAAAAGATCTAGTGGCCAAGAGCAAAGCCTGGGGCTTTGCCCCATCAGCAGCACCTTGCTCCAAGACCACTGGCATCACTGGCCTCTGTCTCACAATGCAACGCTGGAGAAAATGACACAGGGAGGGAGGCAGGGGGTGCAGAACCTCTGCTGGCATCAGGGCTGCTCTCAGCCCTGACTGTCATTTGGAAACAATCACAACCCCTGCAACAGGGAAAAACTGGATCCTCACTGTTCAGCAGCTTATACTGGGCCAGTCACGGCTTCCAGAACATGTATACACACCTTTCCACAAACCTTCTCCAGGCATCTACGTGCTGCTTGGAGCAAAGTTGCAGATTTCTCTACACAGGAAAGCTAAGCCTACTGTAACATAAGGCATGAAAATGAAAGGTTCTTTTTACATATGGAGTCCTAACCGTGGCTTATACCCATTGTGAAACACAAGGAAATAACACTTGGTCCAGGGAACACAGGCATATTGTCTACCACCCAAGGCCCCCCCTGCCACTCTCATGTTTGGAGACATGATCAGTCCCAGCTAGAGAGTGGGGTGTGAAATGGGATGTGGGCTGCTCCATTCCATTAGTTGAAATACAACCAAAGCCTCCTCTCAAGCTATAGGGTTATCTTTTCATACTGTGTGCATATGGACAAATAAAGGGCTGTGTTTTTCTGTCCTAAATACAAAGCAATCAAGTCTCCAGAGGCTTACCTACGGCTCTCGTTTGTGAAGCCTGAGTTAAGCCAGAAGATTGTGCCAGACTGGGCATCTCTGTGGTCCTCGTGACAGAGGCAGGATGAGATAAACCCACAGAGGACATGTCTGAAGAATACATTGACTCATCTGTTGTGGAGCTTGGAGTGATGGAGCCTGTGACCAATAGCTTGGAAGACAGCTGGGAGGATGTCGTCCCTGTGCTGTATGAAAAAAAGACCCTTTAGTAATTTGTCAAGAAAACGATCTTTAAAACCAGACCAAAGCACACACTGATCTCTTTGTCTACTAAATAAATGAGAGCAGGATCTTATATGGGGACAAGTCATATCAATGTTAACCTGGTGAATGATATCCCAACCTCTTCCTCATTTTAAAGTGGACACAGTCCTAGCTGAGCAATACTGCATTGTGATACAGCCAACAAACCTGTCTTCAGCTCTGAGCAATATGCTTGTACCATCTAATGTGTCTGCATTCTGGGTTGACTGTTTGTCACATCCTGCCATCTGAGCAGGTCCATATCTGTGATGAAATCTTTGTGTTCTTGTAGGCCACCTAAGCTGCCAGGTTGTGGCATCTTTGGGCTGAAATCTGTACCTGTAATTCTCTTCTGCATGCCACCATGGGCATGAGCAGACAAGAGCTGAGCATGTAGTGCCTGGTCACTGGGCCAGATGAACCTAAGCCAGTTCCCATCTGGAAGCCACCTTGCCAAGTCAGCACAGCACCATGTCCTAACTAATATACTTGCTTATCATAACAGAGCCATGCAGGTTTTGGACCACAGTTGGCTTATATCCATCCTGCTGGAAGCGCAGACAGAGCAGTTTGGATTTGTCTGCACTTTTTTTTAACCTAGACATGTTTCTAGGTGCCAACTGTGTGGACTGCTCCCTTAGAAGGATGACCAGACGGTGGTTTGAGAGGGTCCTGATAATTTGCCAGCACAGCTAGCCCACATGGCCATAGGGTTTGGGCACAATCTTACAGGAGTTGCTGAGCTGCCCATATGAAGTCCTTCAGAAGAAAGTCTTTGTCCTTCTTTTGAAGTTAAATAATTACATGGTTCATTTTATGTCATTCAGGGGACTTCGCAGAATTCCTTACTGCGGCACCGAGAGCTGCTGCTGCAGAGTCAGGACAGCAGGAGAGGTTCAGGGAAGGGATGAGATGAAACATAGTGTTGTCCCTCATCCAGGCTTGCCTCATGGGACAGAATGTAGGGGCTCTTCCAACAGCCTAAAAAGGGTGTGAGCTGCATGTCTTTTGAGGAGAGTATGCTGCCCAAGCAAGAATTATTGTTCTCTGAAGCATAATTTTTGTGTTCTACTCAAGGCATCAGTCCTTTGCATTGCCTTTCTGACGGGCTGTGCCATTGCAACTCCAGGAGCCCTATGCGGCCATTGAAAACATGAAGATATTTACCTATCAGAGACAAGTAAGTTAACTTATGCACTTTCTTAAGGAATGTATGTGATTAAGGACAACATGCCTGTAAATGCAGAGGGACCCCCTGCACACATACAGCAACCAGCACTCTCAGGACTTCTATGGATCTACATTATGAAACAGGATAGCAGAAAAAGTGCCACAGTTCATATGATACTGACACACGTAGGACTTTTTTTAATTAGAAAACTCAAAGCTTAGCAGCATCTGTTGAAAACCTCAGAGGAAGAAAAAGTGTGTGTGTATTCATCCTTGTAAATATTCCCAAGAACACTATTTTTGGTCATGGCAACACAGCTGAGGCTGACTGTATACAAGCTGGCGGCTTTTAGGCCACATTGGCAGGAAAAGAGTTTCCTTCCCAAGCATCTGGCTTTCATCTGGGCGGATACACTTGGTCAGGCCGTTTATTTTATGAACTCCACCTGCATGTATGTACCTATGACTCTCTGTCTGTGTGGGTGGGTAGGGCTGAGTGTTTGCTGTACATTGAAGAATTTTAAAATGAACTTAATTACCTCCTGCTTCCAGCTACGGTGGTACCAGTCCAGAGCAATTTCAATAACTTCAGTGAAATTACTTGTGGGTTTATACAGGTGTCAGTGAGAGCACAGCTGAGCCCAGAGCAAGGCTATTCTAAGTGCCAGCTCATAGAAAACATCCACAGAGACTGGCAGCCTGATTCTAATACCTAACAAAAACCCTGCTTGTGCAATGGATGTCATCCACAAGCATTGTGCATTGAACTACATTACAGAATCTAAATTACGGATAAATTTTTTGCAGTCTTCATACTGGACGGAACAAGAGGATATTAAAATGTCCACCCCAACCTGCCATTGCTTAGAGTACAAAGCTCAACACCTGCATTACATGTGTTGTGATTAATCAGAGGAGTGGGCCAAAGTCTCCCTGCATTAGAGGAGGCAGCTAATGACAGCAGTAGTACTGGGGATGACACATCACAACCAAAACCACTCAATTTTTTTTCCACATAAATCTCTGCAGTTGCTAGTGGGAAAGGCAAAAGATGAGCCTGCGTTGATTAAAATGGCTGGGGAGCTCTTTAGTTTATCAACTAGCAAATGGCTGCAGTAGACAGAAAATAATAAGCTATATGGCTTGCTTTATATAATACATAAATTATATTTATAATATCTTATGTTAATTATGTTGTTATGCTACACTACATTACATTATCTATTTTGTTTCATGATTTTATGCATGTACGCATACAAATACATGTGTAGATATATATCTGTGAACAAATTAATGGTCAGCAAGATTCAGCAGGCTATGCACTCCTGCATGAAATCAATAAGTTATGTCAGTATAAAACACACCATTTGTGACAGGGAGATCAGATCACTGAAGCAGGTTTATATCTGAGAATTTGCTCTTTGCTCCTCTAGACTTTCTAATCAAAAGAGATCAGATCAGCCTATGTTTACTGATGTATATGCAGCCCTTACATTTTCCTTCAAGTTATCCATTCCTTCAAAAGGACCTTTAATTTTGCAGGTTTTGGCACCACAGCTGGTTAGTGAACTCTCTTCCTTCCACTCTAGTTTGCAGATCTCAAGCATATGTGGTTTTGAACTACAGGGAGTAGCAAGAGGAGAACTGCACCAGTGAAACTCATGCCTACTCTGGGAATCTGCATCACAGTTCAGCTACTGACTGCTAGGTGGAACATGAGCAAACAGTTCTTGTTAAGTGGATAGAGAATGCAGAATGAAAATTGGCATGGTCATTTCAGTAGTTTCTCTCACAACTGTTCTTCCTCTGCTTTTTCCAGGCACTGTCCTTCCAGCCGGTGCTTGTGGCTGTCTTGCTTTGCTCTAAGAGAAGGAAGCAGTTGTCTTTAATGTTGTATGTGCAGGGAACAAAATAAGGTGGTATGGACCTGGGTTAGGAGGATGGGTATGAGCTTCAGCAGGGCCACGTGATGGTTCCCACTCTCAGAATCTACTTGGAGAGGTAAAGGGCTCCTTGAGTTCAGTCAGGAGTAGCTCAGAGACAGGTGGGGTGAGTTGGCGTTGGCAAGTCTACATAGGCTGCTTTGCCTTGGGTGAGTCTCTGTGCCTCCCAAACAAAGGTTGTCTTGGTAATTCAGCATGCAGGGGACTGGAAGCTGGCTTGGAAGAATACAAGGAAGAAGCTAAGATTGCTGGCTGGGGCCTTTCTAGGCTTTACAAAACTACTTCCCCCAGAGGGAACAGGTATTAACAAAGGTTCCACAAAGCAGAACCTGTTTAACTGAGCAGGGGAGGGGAAACAGAGCATGGCAAAGCATATGAGTACACATAGTACTGGAATTAAAATTGCTGGACTCGGGCAAGTTGGAAGCCTGAGAAAAATGGGATCCGATGCAAGCTCTACCATGTAGGCTCATGGGTACTTCTGAGATAAACATAGACAAATGAGCCAACAGCACGTGAACACCATGCTCTGCTCTAGGAGGTTAGATGGGGTAATAACAGGGCTCTCCAGAAAGGAAGAACTGGTAGGAACTCAGAAGGCAAAATTGTGTCTAGCATGACATGACAAGAACACAACAAAGAAATGCTATGTCATACACTTTCAGTGATGCCTTTACAAACCTGATATTCTTTTTCCTCAAGTAAAGGACTAATTAGTTTTGAGGGGTGTTGGCATAGACCTTTCTTTGTCTAATCTAAAACTCAAAAAATCTAGGATGTGACCACCCAAATATAGTTTTAAGAGAGATGTACAGCAAAATAGGAAATAAGGCAAACAGAGATTGATTTTTTCAGTTAACTGTCCCACCTGTTTCCTCCTCCAGGCACATCTCTGGGTGACTTGATTTTACTTTCCAGGAAGATGCAATTCTCCTGAACCTCCTTCAGTGCTTCCTCCTTGGCAAGAAGATCTTGTGCCTCCTAAGAAAACAATCACATGAAATGAGACTGAAAAATGGTTTTGAAGTTTGTGATCATCACATCAGCTAGCCTAACATGGACTTTGCATCTGAAAAAAAAAAAATAAAAAAAAATCCTTCATATTTTGATCATTGTGCCAAAGGAACTTCAAATGTTTTATAAGTTTTGCTACCTATAATATTGATTTTATGAGCCAAACAGGATGGTGTCGCTGTGAATTGCAATCTTTCAAAAGTGGTTCTACATTCATTAAATCTTAAAATTCTGCCTTTTGCCATTAGTTTCTCAGGTACGTGTGTGTCTGTATTTGTCATTTAAGTAATGGCAAGATCACTTATAATCAATAGTCACTGTAGTTAAACACAGTGCAAAGAAGATAAATAGAACTAATGTTTTGGATCTAACTTGATTGTACCAGGCTGCAAGTTCTCTTGTACATATATACACACAGAACAGAAGTTCCTAAAATAACCATATAGTGGTGTGCATGTTAAAGACAAAGCAGAAAACCAGCAAACCCAAATCCTATCAACACAAACCGACCTCTCAACTCTAATCCAGGAAAAAGCTGGAAGAACTGACATCTCCACACGCACAACATTTACACCACTCTGCCAAAAGATGCTCCCCACAGGACAGTGTGAGTCAGGTACGCCATCTCAAATGCACACCCAAACATGCACTGTATGTTGCACTGAACAACTGGACAAAATGAGCTATAGGAATGTATAGACATCTCCCAACAAGTTATGCACTGACCACTTCTGAAGAAGGTTAATACTGCTGCTCTTAGCGGGTAACAAAGTAAATCCAGGTACATGCAATTGCATTGGGAAAAGAAGTTCCTCAGGCTCCTGGGAAATCACTCTTCTGCATTACTGACAGGGAGAGCAGCTCGAGGCAGTCTCTGTGCACCACATAGAATCACAGAATCATAGAATCATTTAGCTTGGAAAAGACCCTTAAGATCATCAAGTTCAACCATAAGCACACAACCTTGCTGACACACTGCAAGTCAGGAAGCTGTCTACCTCTCCCCAGGCAGGGCCAATAAATCTCAGGGTCAAGTGGGACAATGGGCAGTGGGTGTCAATCCAAAAATGCACCACGGAGCTTTGCCATGCACAGGACTCTGGAAGCCACAGCAACCATTACCCCAGAGTATCATTTGATGTGCAGGAACAATTTGCTCAACGAGTGTTTTGGCCTTCTTTAGTCTCTGTACAGAAGGCAATATTCTCCTAATCTGCAAGCAAATTGAGCTGCTTCTTAGCTTGAATAGGATAGGTCAGTGCCCTGTTGCTGAGCATCACACTTCCAGTGTCATCATTTTTCTTTTACTGTGAGAAAAACTTCCAGAATTTTATTACAGTGGCATCCCAAATGACTTGTGCAATCAGTAACATAAACTATGATTTCAAAGATTAAGACACTCCATATTAATTAAGTACACACAGTACATGGCGGTTGAAACATTTCTGGAAAACAAATCTCAAATAGCACTTGTTTGTATAGCCCCTGGAGATCTCGTCCTTCTCCAGAATAAATGAGTAGGTCTACTGACATCTATGTGGTTTGATCACTGCCAAATCAGTACATGTGAGAAGTGAACTTGTGACTGCTACACTACACTAGATTTGGGAGCATGAGCTTTGCAATATAAATATTTTGAAAAGAGAACAACCATCTCAATGCTAAAATAATATAACTCTGGTATGGACTGAGGAACTAATAAAGGAAATTTTGCAACATAAAATCCAATAGTGCCACAATACACTTATAAACAGAACTTGTCTAGGTTAAAAGACATATCCCAAATGCTAAACAAATACTTCTTCACATATAAACAGGGAGAAGAAGTAAATGCAGGCAGTCATGATTTCCACTTCGAGGAAAGAGATGATCTAGCTAGTTAATGTAAAGAAAGCATTGCCTTTGCTCGGATTGGCACGATGCCATTTATGACCTCATTAAAAAAAAAAAAAAGGCTACTGTTCATATGCTTCTGAGTCATGGAGATAAACCAAACGAAGTTAGCTGGGGTAGCCTTTAGAAGAGCCAAATCCGAGCATGTCTCTGGCTTCTCCTTCCCCAGAGGTTTTCCTGATGCTTCTTCTGCAAACTAATGACAGCATGTCTGCAAAGGCCCGGACAAAATGTTGCCACTGCTGGGCCAAACTCCTCTCCCTGCGGGAGGAGTGGGTCAGGGCCAGAGCTGGCTCACCGCTCACGTTCAGACAAGCAAGCCCTGTTGACAGCCATCTCTGCTGCAGGGACCTGGAGGAGTTTCCAGCCTGCCTGCCCCACTGCCTGCCAGACTTCTCCTTGCACGTGCTTACTCATTTGCTTGACCAGCGAGAGACGTTTCCGTTTGGGTTTAAAAGAACTGTACAGAGGAAGTGAAGGAATTTGTTCAGAAGAGCGTGCCCTACTCCATCTGTGTGGCCACTGCACACTTTGTGGGAACAACGGCAGAGCTGGAAACATGGGTGCCCACCAGCTCCTGCCACCAAGCCTTGAGTGGTTGGAGAAAACTCCCAGTTTTGGGGAAACTGCTGTCCCTATCGCCTGGCTGCAGCTGAATACAGAACAGAGACATGAAACAGAACTGGTGCCATGCAGTGACTTCCAGTTCATCCCACACCTACACTACTACTTAGCTGAAGGGTGGGCAAAGCTGCAGCCCCCTTGAGCCACGCCACTCACACACGACAGTCAGGAAGATGGTGAAGATGTCAAACCAACCGCTCCTACACAGAGGGGAAAGTGACCTTTGGCTGCCGCACCACCCCAGTGCCACCACCCTCCAAGGACTGTCCCCAGGCTCCAGGGCAGGTGTATCACCGGCAGCAGTGCTGGAGAGTGAAGAAATCCTTAAGCCCACTTATCTTTCCCTTCCTCCTCTGGACCTGGACTGGGGACTCCACAGCAACATTCATGGGTCAGTGCAGTTTCCCTGTTAACAAAAGGTGCCCTCGAAATCAAACTTAAAGCTTTTGATTTCTTCATTCTACATTGCAAACTAACAAAGGGGACAATAACGATTAACCCTGCATCATAAATGTTAATTACAAAGGTATAGGTCTGATAGTAAAAAGTTCATTTCTAGTGAACTTTAATTAACCTCAAAGCCTAGTCTTATTTTACTTTAAGAGTTATTGCTAGACGATAGAAACATTTCTGATATTTAGATTCAAAACACAAATGTAATCTATGGACAGATGAGTTGCAAGGTAAAGGAGTCATCTGATACAAAAATATTTTGCTTGAATACACAGTTATCTCACTTAGTATTTTTGAATTATTATTATTTACTAATTTTGCTAATAGTTTATTACATCTAGGACAGCTCTTGGGAGCATCATACGTGATGAAACTATCATATATATATTTAAATTATGCTTTCACCTAGTGGGCAGCTCAGGTTAATCAAATGCTGATTGAGTGTTCAGTTCAGCTGAACACTCCAGACGGGTCTACATTCATCACTTCCAGGGTGAAAATTCATCTTGCTCTCACTAGTTGTTTCCTAATCAGCTGACTGCTCAATTCACTTGATTGCTCCCTCTGACCATACTACGGCTGGCTGCTTCTTTTGCCTCCCAATCATACTAATTGACCTCTTAGTCAAAAATATTCCAGGTTTCAGTGCTCTGCTCACAGCTAATTGCACCCTAATGGACAATTTTGGCTAAGCATTCAATGCATATTTCCAATATAGGCACTGAGAAGAGTGTCTTAAGAGGGATTTTAATTAGAGTATTAGTGAAAATAATCTGTATGAAGGCACCACATGTGGTCACACAATCACACACTAGCTAGCTAGACAGGCATGGCAATTAACTTAAGACTTCTTGGTCTATCCAAGAGTTTGGGCAGGGGGTGCAGTTCGGTCCATGTAAGTAATCACAGTAGCTCAAATAAAACCTTATCAACCCAGTTCTGTGCTGCCCTGTGCCAAACTAGCATCCACCCATGTAAAACTGTTGGCCTCTTGAGTTGCCCCTCCCTGTTACCAAAATTAGGTTCTGTTAGAACTCCACTGTGTTCCCCGTGGCTGTCTGAGAGTTTACTCCAACACCTCAGCTGACCACTGCTGTGTGACACTCACAGAGGGACATGTGCTTTTCAGAAATGCCATTCAAAATGAGAGCTATTAGGAGCCAATGAGATATGGATTAGGCTATAATTTAAAAGTATGATGTGAAGTAGTTGCTCAGCTGTCTTTAAACATTAAAGTAATACTGTGTGTGTGATTTGCACAAACAGCAAGGAGCAATTTGAATTTGACGTCTTTGTCAAGAAAAGTACGTGTTGTCAGAAGACAGGAATTAATTTGGAAAAGTGTGTTCTAGTCAACACTTTGTTTCCATTATGTGCTGCTATTAATTAAGCACCATATAAAGTCTACCCAAGGTTGTTAAAGGCTTGCTTGCTACTAAGAAATCAGTTTCTTAAGACTACCCGTCACCAAAAAATCAAGGAAATTCAGCCTGTAAAACCAGCAAGCATTTTGCTTACTGAAAAAATATAACATCCTCTATATTTAGAGATTTATCTAGGGTTTTGTTATAGATCTATTTTTAAAGGCATACAGTTCTGCATATGTGATCTTATTCCAGATGACTCTCCAGAACTGTGAAGCACATCAGACTATTTGCTTAGGAAGCACAGAAACTCTCCAGAACTGTGAAGCACATCAGACTATTTGCTTAGGAAGCACATGAAAAGCATTATTACTGCAGAGCTTTCCCAAGAGATTGGCTTGTACTATTCTGTACCTAGTGTAAGCCCAGAAACTCCACCTGCATACCCAAAGATGGAGCTATCTGAAGCCCTCCCCGCAATGCAATGCCTTGCCTTCCCCGGGGCAGGCAGCCATGCAGCCAGCCCTGCACAAGAAGAGCCAACACCTCTCTGCAAATTCAGGCAAACACAACAGAGGGCTGAAAAGGATCTGTGCTGTGCGTGCTTCTGCAAGTGCAAAGGTCTGGACCCTTGGGTTTGCTAGATAAGATTGAAATAAACTTCAACTTGTTCGCAGGGTCCCTTCATCAGCTATAAACAAGGCTCTGTACTCCCTGACAAATGGGACTTCAAATTCTCAGCAAGGATCCTTTGTTTCTATAGCTCTTTCATTAAACACAATGTAGTTCTGCAGGGGCTTGAGTTACATTAAAAAACTGATGCTTTTGTTGATTCTTATATCAGGCCAGAGGCAGAGCTTGGTGGGGCTGCCAGTTTGAAGGGAGATGCAAGAGCAATACTGTACCAGTGCGTATCATTCTGTGCGTGGCCTTTGAGAAACATCTGCAAGGAAAAACAGCATCTGATACCTTCATTCTGATTCAGGTATTAAACTTTACAGCAATGAGCTTTCAGTGACATACCCTAATATCCAACAATCAAGTTCATATACAAAACTAACATTTGGTTCAGACTGATCTCTAAAAATGAATACTATTTTGGTTCAGAATATTTCTTCTTTTCTTAGTTTTCATATTAATAACAAAAATATTCTGATAATATGTTTTCACTCCACACAATTTGAAGGGACAGCAGAGGGCATATGTGGTCTTACTACCAAGAAATACCTATCTGATAAAGCAAGTTTTCAGAAGTATAAACTTTGGCATCTTCTTCTGTGATATTAAGCACTGGGACAAAAGACCTATTCTTGTCTGCCTAATTTTAATTTGGTGGGGCTGCCTTTAAAGTTGCTATTAGAAACTGAATGGACAAACCAGATTTATAAAACCATGTGTCAACAGGAGATCAAAAGCAATATCTTAATTTGAATTCTCATCATTATGAGACAATTTAAAACCCAGCTAAAACCCTCAGCGACACCTCATCTCAGCTAGCACAAGGTCCTTGCTCAGGCAGGAGCTTCAGCCCAGGACACAGGGTACCCAGCTGAAAGAGATAGATGAGAGCCCCAACACCCACTGCTGATCAGCCCTGTTTATGGTTGATGAAGCCTTAGGCTCCTGGAGCAGAATTTGGGTCAAGAAACATGTATGTTTAAAGCTTGCCACTGGTGCTTGTATCTTCAGAGGGAGGCTGCATTTTGGGCATGCCTTGTCCCATTTCCAGCCTGCCATCATTTAGACCTGTGAAATGCTTTAGACTCAGATGCTTTGCTAAGCTGAGGACTTAAGCACAAAGGAAAGGGACCAGCCGGACTTGAGTGGGGAAAAGTATTTGGGACTGAAATAATATCTTTTTTTCTTTCTTTCTTTCTAATTCCGATGGATTTTTTCATCAGGAAAGTGCTGTAGGACTATCTTCAGGATTCAGTGTACAAGTGGAAGTAGCAGCAGCTTGAGACCACATTTATCATGCAGTCTCCGTATTTATCCAGCTCTCTGGGTGGACGTGCAGGCCCTGTTGAGCACCGTGTTGCTATGGCTACTCCTGTAGCAATACCTGAGCCTGCTGTATGCAAAAGACAGCCCAGGAGATGTCTATGCCAATGGCAGTCAGCGCGATTAATGCAAGGCACACCTGTTCCGAGTCATGACTGAACGGCGACTGCAAACACACTTTGGGAAGGTTATGGTGTGGGACTTGCAGTCCTATAAGCACCTCTTGGGAGAAAAAAAGCTGCAAGATTTGATTTTCTTTTCTTCCAGTTCAGTTTCAGGCAGTGCAAAGGGCCAGCTCCAGGTTGAATGCAGCATGCCATGCTGAGGGAGACAGTAATGCTGTACCAGCAGGATCATTAACAACGCTGCTCAGGTGCACACCTGGTTGCATTTTCTACTGCTCGCACTCTTTTTTTAACTTCTGTGTTTTAGAGTTGGCTTACTATCACCGTGCACTGCCTGAGCTGTTTTGGTTTTAGAAGTCCATGGGCATTCAAAAATTAAAACAATTGTTTTAGATCTGAAACCTATAAAGCTTGAAGTCAGACTGCAAACACTATTTTCAGGTTGTGAAAACGCTATTTTCAATACTCAGGTTGGCAGGACAAATGTGATCACAAGCACATATCTGAGTAGAAGTAAGAGTGAAACTCCAAGATATTTTGGGTTTCTGTTTTTAAGTATTCCAGAGCATGAAGGTAACACTTCAAACTCAGAAGGGAAAAAAGGGGCTTTTCATCACAACAGCAAAATGCGCTATTTAAGCCCAAACTTTAAAACCTCTTCTGTGGACCATTTCTGCCTCCCTCAAGCAGAGTCCCTCACTTCAGCGCTAATTCTCACAAGCAAGGAGTAAAGATAGGGTGGGTATCTGGAGTGATGCTTGCTTCATGATCCAAACCATCTTTTATGTACCATTTTGTTGCAGGGGCAGGACTTCATGTTGCTCCATAGTTTTGAGAATATTATGGCCTTGGAGAGGCAAGAATGACCTCAGGACCTGTGGCTTGCCAGCTGACTAAAAGCCGGGACTGAAAACGTGACAGCTGATATTGTTCGATTTTCCTGTTGCAACATCAGCACAGATTGCCCTATGGTTAAGCATGCATCTCAGGAAGGATAGAAAAGTTATTTTTCAGAACAAACCCCAAATTTAAAAAATATTGTTAAAAGGCAATATGCAGATAAAGCCATATGTAAAGCAGTCATTGAAATATATACAAAATAAATAAATGCGAAACCTATAGATTGTGCCATGACTCTGTGTTCCTGTTACTCAAGCCAGTCAAGAAATGACTAAACTGCTGAGAAAATTTTTGTTGTTTTTTCTTTGAAAACCACTAAGTGAAAAAAATGTTATCCTGACCAAAACTGTTGACTGGAAATCCCAAACTAGCATTTCCAAACAAACATTCACAAAGACAACTTTCTCCCAAGATCAGTGGGAACTTCTCAGGTCTCCTGTACATATAAACACATGACGAGAACTCATACTTCTCAGAACAGGACGAGATTCCTGACATTATTGAAGTACAACCCTACCTTCCTTCCCGGATTCCCCCAACAGTTTCATTGGATGTGTAATCATTTGAATGTACTGCTCTCTCCTAAGATGTATTCTTCTATCTGATGTTGCTGTTTATATTTTATTAGTTATTTCTCCGATGGAATAAAAATTCACATTATAGTGTTGTAGAAAGCTATTACAGTCTTAATGTCTTTGCACTGTGTTTGGTTACACTGCGGCAAGCATGTTTTAAAAAATGAGAAACTTTTAGTGCATTATTGCTCTGAAGATAACCATTATTATTATTATTTGTGTTACATTTATTCCTAGAAGTCCTACTGAGATTGTACTAGGCAGTTTTGAAATCCACAATATGAGACTAGTGACAGACATTTTTCCCCATCTTAACACACAAAGCAGACAAAGGCAGAGGGGCAACTTAGGCACAGAAACTAATGCAGCTTCTCCAAGGGTGGTACCTGTAGGAATAAAAACATATGTCCTGATTTGGGCACAGTCCTCATTCACTAAACTGTGAATCAACTCTGCTTCTGCTCTATATCTTGAATTACTTTGGATAACTTTTACTGAGAAAACATTTATCAGTCCTTTCAGGTTAAATCAAATAGCATGCAGGGTACAGATCTGTACCACTGGAACATCATGCTTATTTAGTCATCAAAGGTTGCAAAATTTTTCAAAGAGGCTTCAGTTCCATCACTAGAGGGGAGATGAAGAGAATTAGTGTGCATAAAATAAATCTGCAAGAGGAAAATCTTGGGGGTATTTGCAAGTCTGTGTGTTTCAGTGCTACCTGGTTCATTCCTCTTTCCAGGTGCAAATCAACTTCTCAGTATAACCCGAAGTGAGGCAGGCAAATTTTAATGTTCCCATGCCCACCAACAGACTTGATGACAAGTTGAACGAAGCCACTTTGGTAATATTAACAATGTAATAGTCACCAAAGCAGGAACCCAGTTTCAGGAGTGGTTTACGTTCACAGGAACCTAACTCTACTGGAGGTCAACAGGGTACAGGTTCCTGATTCACAGGAACATCAGTTCCTGAGGAGCTTTCATGTCCCTGTGTCCACATATGGTCATCTGGAAAAGGAAAGCAATGTCTTTGCACGTTGCTGTAAAGCACCTAACAACATATGAAAGTATTATCTAAATGCAAGCTTGACGCAGAAAATCAGAGGCAGTTTTCAAACAGATGCTTCTATGTCTCTAGTGAGTGTGTGTGCACGTGCACAAGGGCATGCACGTTTCAGCAACCAACTTGGTGCATTTTTATGAGTGGCAAAGTATAATTTCAACTGGCCTCTTACTGAACAGTAAAAAAAGTCATTTACAAGGCATTTTTGCTTGGCTTAAGGATGTCTTGTTCACTTGGTGTGTAAGTATTATTATTATTAACCATGTGGAAACTGCTCAGCTGAATGGAAAGACAGGTTAGATAGAAAAGTTGACAGAACAGGAAAATATTTTTCCTCAAAGATTAATCAGACTTTAAATTTGGTGACCAAAGTAAAAGGACCATGTGGAAAAGATCAGAATAAGTACATTCTTTATCTTCAAAGAGCCTCCAAAAAGTAGTAAGTGAAGTTCCTACTCTCCTGGGATGGGAACAAGCTCAAATGTGTATTACAGAAAGAATGGGATTTCCAGAAGACTTCATGGGTGGCCCAACACCTCTTCCACTAAGCACTGACCTGAGTGAGACCAGATGGGGTCCCATGAAGAACACCGGAAAATGCCACAACAGGCTCTTGTGCCAAGGAGTAGCTGCCACGGAGAAGGATGTGAGGGTCAGTTGTGACTGTTCACTCAACTCCTGCTTAGATTTTGGCTAACCCAGCTCATGCTAAAACCTGATGTATGCTGGGAGTAGTGCCATTAGGTCAAAGGAGAGCACCTCTTAGGCAGGACAGGGTGGCCAGGAAGAGCTGAAGGGCCATTACCCAGCCATGATCGCCTGCAAATTGCTGTCTCCAGCAGCCATTATCTTTTGTCTGGCAGTTTCCTCAGATTCCACTAATTTACTGAAATGGTATAGACCAAACCTCCAAGCTGGAGGGTATACAACATCAGTCTACCCAAAAAGCTTCTGAAGTGGATCCAAGAGCAGGTAGACTGCTGAGGCTTCTGTGTTTCCTGATGTGATACAGGGGATGCCCGCACCGTGATGGAGGAGGAAGGATGGGCACTCGCACCGTTGGCTAGGTAACTTTTTTCTTTTGCTCACAGGTGCACAATATTAAGAGTCACAGGTTATAAGTTATGAAATCTTATGACATGAATGTTGAATAAGTGAATTAACATGATAGATTAGTCTGGGTAAAAGGGGATTTGGCCCCTGTTTGTCGTGTTTGTTCATTATATATCTTAATGAGATCATGAAAAAAAGTTTAAATCACAGAGTATATTGTCCTGCAAATTTGAGAGATCGGAACAGACCTTGACAGTCAGTGCAGAAGATTTCCAGCATAGAAGATCAGGCTGCAGAAACTCACCGCTCCTCAACTCTTTCCCTTCATGGATGTGTCTCCTTGCACCAGCTCTATGGGCCCTCCCTGCTTTTTGGAGCCAGAAAGGATAGGACAGGTATGCTGTAAAGAGCCAGTGTTCTCCTCTGCTTTGTCAGGTTCTGTTTCTCCCCATACTGCATGGGGAAAATTACTCCTCCTGTTATAGCAATCTCTTTCTGTTTAATATTTATAGCAATCTCTTTCTGCTTAATTCATAGGATGGACCCCAGACCCTTGAACAGCTAGAACCCTTGGGGCAGGGACTTTCTTTGGTAGATGATTGAAACAAAAAACACACGAGAAGGCACAATTTCTTGTGTGCTGAAAGAGGTTGTTATTAGTCCTCTCCAGTAACCAGAATAACAAGTGCCTCTCAGGCTTTGTTTCTTACCCAGTGTAGCAGCGCCAGTCTCCCTTCTCTGAAGAGCACTGTTAATCTGACTAACCCATACATTACAATGATGCAGTTTAAGACTGAGCATACATGTCCATTTAGCATCCAGTAAAAAATGTTCAGAAGTATTTATTAAAATTACTTGTACATTTTATAAAATATCTGTATCAATTTATTGCTAATAAGTACTTCAAAGCTGACTCAGAACTGAATTAATAATTTAACACTAATAACTTAATTAATTCAGCCTCTTTGCCTTTTTTCTGGAATGACTTCTCAAGAGTTATCCTCTTTTTGTGTCCAGGCAAGGATCTTCAAATCTGTCTTTGAAAATACTTGAAATCTTTCCCTCTCTTGAAATGTTATTACTTCACAAGACCAATCTTATACATTTATTACAAGTATTTCGTACTAAAAATTCAAGTACTGTTGAGAATTATGATTGAAATGTATGGGTTTTTTTTGGTTCCCTTATTGACAGTTTTTCTTTTCATTTTAAGGATTGTTTAACACCCCCTCCCTCCCCCCCAAATTCTGCATTTTTCAGAGACAGACAGCAGGGAGGGCAGAGAGAGCAGGTAACTGGCTGTTAGAATTTGGGAACATATAACAGCTTTTCCTCTCTGGCACAAAGGATTGGCTGAGGCAGCATCACATTGGAAAAAACAGGCATTTCTCTGCATTTGCAGATTACTGCATTTGCAGAAAGATACGCACAGCATTTTACATACCACAGTTTTTTTCCCCTTCTCACTGCAGGAGAATAATGGCACAATCAAAAATACACTGAAATCACTGAAAGCCTTTGAGTCTTTCCGTTGACTTCAGAGGGCTATTTATGTCATCTGAGATGCCAATACAAAAAATTGCTTGGTGAACATTAACATTTTAAGGACAGATAGTATATAAATGTTGAGTACTATATGTGGACCCAGCTTCACATTGAAGAATTAAAAATGTTTTTTCTTTCTTTAGCTGGTCGTTAGTGGTGCACAAGTAGAGCCAGAACGGGTTGAAAATGGCGAGAGAGAGGGTTAGTAACCAGAATGGTGACCTTTACGTAATACACCCAAAGGACACCATGACAGAAGATCCACAGGCTTTCAGATGAGGAATCTGTGACCCATGTGGTTTCAGTCCAGGCTGAAGCCTCACTGTTAGCAAATAAAGCCGTAGGCTACAGACACAGCACTTGCTTCCAAATGAGAGGAAAATAAAAGTAAATAGCAGCCATGATTCCTGATTCTTAATGCCTGCCTTGTATTAATTTCTCCCCGCTGAAAATGGTTGATCAGCATAATACTTTCTTTGGTTTGCTAGAGATTTAGGTTTTGTATAATACTACTAGCTTGGGAAGATACTGTGCTTTGATGCTCTCTCTGTTAATTATTTTAATGCAACTTGAATTAAAATTTTGCTCATTAAATATTTCTAGAGATGAGCTTGAGGCAGGGCATTTGGAGGTAGTTTTCTCTGAAGTTCAGGACACGTTGCATCCAAGGTTTTAATGCCAGTAGCTAGGATATGGGACTGAAGACCAGCTGCTAGCACTGCCATGGAACTGCAGTGCCTTAAGAAAATAATTTAATCTTTCAGTACCTCTGTTTCTCTGTTTGAAACTAAAACTAATGATAATAGTACCTTCTTTTGTGATGCAATTTGTGTAACTTGAGTTTGGAACCTGGATATTGTTAAGAGTTGTTCTTAGATCTACTGCGAGAGTGCTCCTGTCTGGGATTTGGGGTTTGGTCCATTTTAACTTGTTTTGTTTTGAAAGATTTACTCAGTTACAATAAATATTCAGCTCTTCAGGTAACTAGGAAGCCAACCACCACAGTCAGACCTACTGATACATGGAGCAAAAATTATAAACTTAACACCATATAGATAACTTGTATTACTTTACAAAGAAGTATATAATTCACAGACAATAACACGAAGCAAAAAGGATGTTATCTGTTTTGCCTAAGTGTATTTCTGCTGCCCAAGTAACAACAAATAAAAGAAAAAAAAATTGTTCAAAAATATAGTAGGCTGGCACTTAGCACTCTAGCTGCTTACTAGAGCAAGAATGAATTCCCTCCAGCCTTGCAGAGAGCTGGAGTTACCAGTTAGCTGCATTGCAGCTCTAGGTCTCAAGCACTGCACAGTCCCCGAATGTCGGCACAGAAAACACAGGTCAGGAAAGAGGCTGGACTCAGAGCCAATCAACTTTACCTGGGCATGCAGGGAGAAATAAATGACCTTTTCAGAGCTGCAACAACTTCCTTCCATTCATCCTTCTACTTGACACAAAAAGGTAGCAGAGCAGCGCTTACAAGGATCTGAGCAGGTCTTGCCTGCTGTTCGGCATTCTCCGAGAAGCACTGCTTTCCCCTGAAGGATCCCAGAACCGCTAAGAAAACATGATCAGATTATGCTGTGGAATGATTTATGTTTATATACATATGGTGGGTGGGTATATTCATATAAAAATCTGATGTCCATTAATCAAACACGCCTGTGATGGAATATAAAATATACCACTGATCGCAGCAACTCTGAAACAAAACTTTTCAGCTCTTTAAAATTAACTGAAGTCCCACTGCAGCAAAGTGGCTAGCTAATTATTTCTACGTCATTAAGCAGGGGTTTTGTCAGCATGTAGAGACCCGAATTCCCCGGTAACCACAGACTGATTTCAGTGCAAGTTGGGCACCGCAATCCCTCTGATGTATCAGAGAACCTGAAGGTGTTTACAACCTAAACAGACAGCAAACTGAGAAAGGGAGGAGACAGCAGGCTTTATTATATTTTAATTCATTAATAAAGGCCTTGAACAACTCCCTGGAAGGGGAAGTGAAGCTTGGGTTTGTAAGTGTCCAGCTGGAACACTGTGCAGTACCTGCAAGGCAGAAAAGGTGGTATACTTAATAGGTTAAGAAGCACAAAGTGGCTCAGGGATGAGGCAAGACTGTGCCTCTGCACTGGTTTTTCTTTTACTCCAAAGGAAAGCAGAGAAAGATGGCAGATCAGCGGTAAAGGTAGCCTGGCAGCAGGATACAGAGAGCCCTGGGCCACTAGGCACACCGGGGCTGGGGCAGCCGTCTCTGACTAATGCTATGGCAATGTCAGGTCTCTGATCTCCACAGGTGTGCTGAAGTGAGAAAAAAAACAACTCCGGAGTTCTTGCATGAATGTTGCTCTTTTGTGTGATGAGTGAATCTCTTCCAACATGATTTATGAAATGACCAAGTGGGGACAGAGCGGAAAGTGAAAGGCAGGAGCTGGTCTTTGCAGAAGGGCTTGGTTAAAGGACAATCCTGTGGGCAGCAATTGTGGAAATGCTGCTGTGATGAAGAGGGGTTGAACCTTTTACGAGAGACTGGGGAAAAACAGGAAAGACAAAGCAATTGTCTCTTTATTCCCTGGTGCATGAAGGGTTAAAAAAGTAAAAAGAAGAGCGATTAACTTTTCGAAAACTCTAGTGGTTTGGATTCTGTTCAAGGCTTGGATCAACCCATCCCTGACTTGAAAATAACAGGACAATAGTGTCCACTTGGCTCAGCTGCAAACTCCATGGATTTTTATTACCAGCGGCTGGAGTTCAAGATGAGTGAACTGTAAATAAGGAGAAATGAAACACAATAAAATAGTCTCCAGAGATTTACCTAGAAAACATCTGGAGTTTTGGCGCTAACATACAGAAATCTATACCAATGGGAACACAACATATTACTGTGAAGTGTACTAAGAAATAGCACAGATAAATGAGAAGTTAAGGCCTCCTATATATCACAGTAAGATATTTCAGCTCCTCTTGGTTGTGCGAGTTTCTAATACTCTGAAGTCCTGCCAAATATTTCATTGTTACCTTATTATATGTTCTTGGTTTACTACCTTTTGCTTTGTAAAGCACTGATTTAGTGTCACTTAATTTAATTTTTAAAAACATAACCAGATGTCCTGTTCATTTAGCATATGAGAAAACAATATCGAAAACATGTGTTTTTATGCATTCCAACACAGATACTAAGATTTCTTTCTCTTGCTAAAACAATCTCGCTTCTGAAATAAGTTCCCCTTTTATCTTTGACATCAAATGCTACATTGGCACGCAACACTATTTTGATCTTTGTAAGTCTCTCTTGATGCTTGTATTTAGCCAAAAGATCCTTAATTTGGGGGTCTGTCTTGTGGATTCCCACAGAGCTTTTCATTTCTTTTACAATACTGACATCATTGTTTGCATGCTGGACTGACCTGGCCCACTCCGTTTAATGGGAGACAGGAGCAGGGGGAAGCACTTGAAGCAAGGGGCCCTCCCAGAGCTGGCGGTAACCAAGCGTAGTCGTATGCTCCACAACCTACCAGCATTGTTTAGGTAAAAGAGTTCAAACACTGGCAGCCCAATGACCTTGAGAGCAAAGGTTAAGGAACCTCCCAAAATTCAATCTGGGTGGTGTTAAGCTCAGCAGGGACATGGATCTTCTCCTCCCAGTCAATGTTTAACTGTGTCCGTTGCCTTTTTGCCAGAGGTGCAATATCATCCTGTTCAAAATAATGGTGGAGAACGAGCCACTCGGCACCCAACACAGGGAAAGTTTAGATAAAATTATCTCCACACTACTGCAACTTGGAAATCTGTTGCTTCACGATGCATTTTTCAGACAAGACTAACACACATCTGCGATTAGCAACTATTCTGGAACAGCAGTAAGTTTGTAGGGTTACTCTAACTTGAGAGTTGCTTTTGTTTGTGGTTGTGATCTTTCCTTGGCCAGCTGGGGGATTATTTAGATGGTTTGCAGCCCTGCAGTTTTATTGCTTTCCAAAATAATTCTACATTTGGCTAAACCTGCAAGTTTTCTTTTTAAATAATTTAGCCAAGAACAACTAAGCCTAGATGCTGCCTATTGTGTCAGAACCACAGGCACGGATGAGTCTGTGGATGTTTACAGTCACCAGAACAAAGCTGGGGACGCAAAAATAGCAGGGTGAGGGACAGACTCCCACCCTGCCTGACATTAGCACTGAGGCATCTTTATGCCTCTCTCTTAAAGCGGTCTTTTTCTGCTGTAGCCAAAGACGATACTTAAGGCCAGTTCTTCAGAAGCTCCCCCCTGGCCTGAGGAGGAGCCCAGCACCCTTTATGCCCAGCACCCAAACTGTGGCTGCTTACCCTACAGTGGGGGAGACCGTTTCTGGGAATCATGTCGTGACTGAGAACTTAAATGCTCCTCCAAAATCTGGCACTGGTGACTACAAACCCCTAAATCCATCTGAATCAATAGCCCAGATCTTCCCAGTCCCAGGCACAGCTGGGAAGAAAGCCAAGACTTGAAGTCTGGGTCAACATTCACACCAATCCTCTGTGAGCACAAGCCCTGCCGTCACAAAGGTGAGCTCAGCCTAATCTCCGATGTTACTGAGCAAACCTGGAGGAGCTTCTCTTTCTCACTGTGCAGCCCTGGAGCTCTCTATAGCTTTAATTTTCTCCCACAAAGTTCATCGTACTTTCCCTCTTCCATCATAACATTTCTAACAGCACACTTACGTTTGCTCCTAAGCTCCTTATAAATCACAGGCTGTAATAAAGGTGGCCACCATATAAACCTTACACTGTTGGATCGGCACAAGAGAGTCAGTGAGGTTCAGCCGTCTCTTATGGATCAACTTCTCATACAGGCTCCACTTTAACACATGAAGGATGTTGGATATGAATGAATAGCAAGAACTGGTTGTTCTCCTTAACTGTGTCTTATTCATGCGCTTGATGCTGAGCTCACCACATCCAAAACAAGCCAAGAGAAGCACTGGCTGGGATGCCAGCTAGAGGGTACTTCCCTCCTGCCCAAAACTGAATGTAGTGGTGGGCAATCAGCCTCTGTCCCAAACTTTGCCCTCCACCACATGTGAGGACAAGGCAGGTGGGGAACTTGTGTCAACTGTGAAAGCTTAGGAGATCTTGACGTTCTTGCACACTGCTGCCTAACCAACAGCCATGCAAGCAGTCCAGGATAAAGATTGCTTGCATGGCTGTCATTTGCCACAAATTCACCACAAATTTAAGAGCCTGTTGCACCCCTTCACTACTGCAAAAAGGTCTGGTAAAAACCTCATCCACTGCAGGTGGAGGGTGTCCACTGACTTCAGTGGGTGCTGGATTATGGCCCTAGAGAGGGGCAAGTATCTGTCTGAAAAAGCCTCCATGCAACCAATGGTTCAAAGTCCTTACTGAACCTGAACCAACATATAGGTTCACTATTACTTGCATTTCTGAAGGCACAAAGTAGGATTACAACACTGGGGCCTGGCATTTGTAACATTAATCATGTTACTGTCCGAACAGGCACGGTGGCAGAGTTAGAACAGTTTCTGCTCCATCAGTGGCTAACAAGCATGGTAAGATCACACACCTTAGCCACCTCTTTGTCCTTGGGGCCTTCTTCAGTCAAACACAGTAGCAGAAACCTGAACTGACTCCCCATGTTCAACCAGTTAAAACAATCTTGGACTCCTCAATTCTGTAATTACTGGACAGAGCCATCACTTTCTTCCTATTTTCCAACCACCAATTAACCAGAGATTCTGATATGCATCATAATAAAAAAACCTTTCTCTTACTGATCATGCAAAAATGAGAATGTAGACAATGTAATCATGTTATAAATGGTATTCAATTAATAGTTAGCTAAAAATTATTCAAATTAGGATTCACAGGCTGAATAACTAACAAATGGGAAATGGACTAATTAAGCAAATGGACAGGCTAACGGTTGCAAAGTAACAAAGTGAACCCAATGACAATTTGATAAATTATTAGAAAGCTTCTAGGTGGGCTGACACATAAGGAGTAGGGGAAATAGGGAGGTATGGAAAATTGACATTCTGCAATCAGAACACAGCTCTGTAATGAGACAAAAGAAGGACTTCAGGCAAGCAGAGCCTATGGAAATCAGACATTACCCTCTGACACTCTTCACAGAGCTCTATAGTGATATTTCAATCACACTGCTCTGATCTAACAGAGCACCACTGCATTAAGTAGATACTTGTTTTAAATACACACAGGATGATTTTACTACGAAAAAATACATACACTAAAATCTGAATAAGATCTAGCTCGAGGAACAGACTGAAATTAAGACATTTTAGAAAACTATTTAGATTCTATAAGAAAGTGATCATTTTGCTTTAAAATGAGCAACACAGGCTAGCAGGGGACTAGCTGCATCACCGAAACAACTCTTGTAGTCTCAGCAGCTGTGCAGCTTTCTGCTTAGTGCAGAAAGACATAAAAGACGTTGCATCCATGAGTTAGTTGCCAAATGATGCCAACACACTCTAATGTGTCAGTCTTGCAAAGGTTCATACACAATTTCCATGCCAGGTTAACCATTCCCTATGTCTTCCCACTAAGAACCTCATTTTGGTCTTTGATCCCAGCCAGATTTTCTTTGTCACCTCTTAAGGATCTGAAGTTTCACCCCCAAGCCAAAGTTATAAGCATCTGGAAATGGTTGAATGACAATTTTCATTTTGCTTGAAAAACACCTTTGCTAAAGTGAAGCCTTGATCTGCAATAGAAACACATAGCTATTAAGGAACAGCAAGGACAAGGCGTTTGCCATCGCCCCTTTTCCCCAGAGGTTAGAACCCCCTCTTTCTCTGTCCTTCAGTTTTTCCAGTTGTTCATCAGAGTTGCAGCTACTTGAACACAATCATTCACCTAAACTCTCCCCCATTCAAAAGCAGTACATTATATGAAACAATAACTCCAAACACATCTTTTTCACTGCAATAAGATGCCCTGAGCTGCTGGGGCACTATTACAGAGGACTATAATACTCCTCTTGTTCAGAGAGAGGCAGGGGAGGGAGGTGACCCGCTCTGGGTGCCAAGTGACGGTAACAGAAAGTTAATAGGTGGCAGCACAGAACTATCAAACCAGCAAAAAAACCTGCAAAACCAGCAAAACGAGAAAGTCAGTTCCTCTTATATCATGGTTTCTTCAGCCTTCCTATTACCTTTGAATAACAGAGATCCTATTCACTATGCTGGAGCAAAACAGTCTTTGCACTAAGTGGTCCTTGCAATAATATAGAGCAGTGCAGCATTTTGTGCTTGGAGAACTGGTTCATTTACTTGTATAAGACACTTACAGATTCCTAAACTCTTATCAGGAGTTATCCTGAAATTGTAGCATGTTTTCCAGGGTCATCATGTTACATGAAATGTTTAGCCCTGCCTGAGGCATACTAATATGTAAGAAACACAGATATGCCTCAAAGCGAAACAATAAAAGGAGGCTTCTTCCTTGCTCCCATGATTCTTGATGTCATAGGGTTTTAGCACATATTAACTCTTCATACTTAATTTCATTTCTAAGGATATTTTAAAAGGACTTTGAACACTTTCCAGAGGCCATTTCTTGCTCTTATTTTCAAGTGACTAGTTACATTTAAGGTTCAATCCTACTAAAACATAAGCATTATTTTTTATTTAAGAATAATGTACCAGCGACATGCGTAGAGATTTGCATTGGCAAGTTAAGGGCTATATGTGGGAGTCCACAAAAGTATTTCAGCACTGAGCCACAAGACATTCACCAACTGCCTTAGGCTTTCCAGAAACCGAAAGTTTTCCAAAAGAACCTCTTACCCAGCAATTTTACCAGGCACAAAGAGCAGATCAGACCTTTGTGGGTGCTGTTCTGCTACAGAAGTGTCTACTTCTTTAGCACTGCAGTGCCAAAATCATAAACTTTGCCTTCACTTCCTGCCATTTGCTTGATAATATATGTAATTTAAGGTAACATAATCATAATTGTTTTTAAAGTTAAATGGATTTTCCAGGGGGGTTAAAGTTATGATCTAAGAGTTGGAAATTCCACGTCTGAGACAGACTTGCATTATCCTGGGTTTGTTACCAGGGTAAAATTTTGCCCTCTTCCAAGCAAGGTTCTGAGCACTCAGATGTGAAACAGGGCCTGGCATGAAGAATGAGAAAAGATTCAAAATCAGCCTACGATCATGGCAGATCAGGGGAAGTTACAGGACTCAGAACCACAGGTATAAACCAGTCTCTTCTGGTCTTAAAATCTGCATAGCCACTTCAGAAAGAGGCCTTCTCACAGTAGCTCAGCATCTACAAAATTTGTACACACCTCAAATAAGTGATGCAAAAAAACCCAAACAATGGAAAATGGCTTAGCTGTGCAGCTCACATGCAATAATTTCAATTGATTATACAAAACAAGCCTGCAGAGCATCTTCCTCACAGCTCAAACCAAATGCATCCTACCCATCATTGAATGTACATGCTCTGACAACAATTTAGTTTGCAATGCAAACAAGAATGCCACCTACCCACATAACATATATTACTATGTTTTTACTGCCCACTCTGTTAAAAACCGCAAAATGCATACACACGCACATATCTATGCCAGTCCTCAAGAAACAGCTCAAAGCTTTGGTTTCAGTTTCCATTTCTGGAGAAGGATTGGGTAGAAATCTGTTTTCGGTCTGAACCACCACGTCCTTCCTAAATCAGCTGCCTTTATGCCCCAGCTTTCTAATTTGACCCACAGCAATCATGTCAGTTCAACTCATCTCTCATATGTCTCCGATAAAAAACACACTGCCAGTTTTCACAACTTCAAGACTACTTAGCCTGGTTTTGTGTGTATGACCAGGGATGGAATCTTGTTTTTCAGGTATTACACAGATTCTGACCTTCTTTCATCAAATCTCTTTTAGCTGATCCCCAGTCCACTAATGATCCTTTCCAGGGTGGCAGCACATGCTGGTTGTCTGTTCCTGGGCCCTTCTCTTCCCTAAGAATAGCATACACTGCGATAATCTCGGCTGGCTTTAGCCCCCTCCCCTTTATATCCCTGCGATCCAAAGCGTGCTTGCTGCTTCCCAGCTCTGTTCCAGTAACAGCTATTTCAGCTTCTCCATAAAATATACCTTTGGTTCTATACAGTTATATCATATATAAAACATTATAGTCACCTCACTGACAGCAGGATCAGAACAGACCTTAGGCCACATTTATATTGCTATGGATCTGGTTCAAGACTGCGATGAACAGCTCAAGCCACCTACTTACTCACTGGGCTGGCGGACTACCTGCCCCTACACATGGAGAGATAAGCGTAAGGTCCAGCTCGCATGACCAGGACCTAAGCACGGGTTTAACACTAAGAGCCGTGCTAATGGGCTTACCCTAGCAGAGGACACGGTTTGTGGGCTGAAGGCGGTGGCGATGCCTGTGCAATGTAGGAAGGACAATGTGAGAGCTGTTCTCCTAGGTACCTCGCCCATCTGCCAGACTGCGCAGCAACATACGCGCTGTCAGCTCTAACTGGAGCATCACCCGAGATGCCTGAGGGATAAGCATGCCACTAGGCGTGCTTGCACAGGTATTCTGGGAGGCACTGGCAGAAGGTGGGTGGGACGCAGGCCCTGCCAGGTCTACAGCTGCCTTGGAGACTGCTTCTCCAAGTAGATATAAGGTACTTGATGTCAAGTATAGTGAGAACAGAACCGAGCCTTTGACAAATGCAATCAGACTCAGAAATCTTTCCATAAATGTTCTTTCCACAGAAGAGCGAAATGTTCTGCTACCCGTCTACCAACGGGGAACACATGAAAAATGAGCAAACTGCAACTGGCCCTCTAATACCGTCTGTAGAGTTGCTGCTGGCTATGGCCTTCCATAATAAGGTTTTATATCGATGCTCTTGGAGACCCAGGCCTCCACCTTCATAGAACTTAGTAAAATAAAATTCTGGCAGTGGGAAACTTATCTCAGGGAGATATTATTGGAAAAGGAGTGGGAATACCTGGGAGCTATAGTCAAATTGTAGTTGCTGAAGATCCAAAACAGACCCAAATCCTTATTACATGCAGATGTTTTATTTCACTTCATCTCCACAACCTGGTGTATAATAATATGCTTATGATCTGCAAGGCACTGTATACTCCAAAATGCCTCCTTCCATTTTCCAAACTACATAGGTATCTTTTGTTATGTCTCCCTATTTAGATTTTATTTCTCAGTAGTCAGAAGATGTGCTCAGACAGTGTCCACCTGAGCTGAAAACTACCTAAACCTTTCCAAAAAAGGTTTCTAAATTTTGCTAGATATAACTTACTCAACCTATTTTAAGCCTTTGTTTTAGGACTGGTATTCCTCCTCTGCAGATATGGATTTTCTGTATCACAGATTTACTGTGGAGCAGACAGATTAGTTTACCAGCAATACCTGACTGGTGTGAAAACAAATAGATGAACTGGAATATTTTCAGGAAGAGAAAGTAGATTTTATTTTCTCATTTCTGTACTTCATTTAGGGCATTCTTTCTTTGCTATCCTTTTCCTATGAACAACAAACACTGCAAAGATGATGAGTTTGTATGCTTAACGTCTTGTGCATGATATGGTCTTGAATCAACATGCTGGAAGCAGTAATGGATCTATTGCAGCCCCCAAACTTCCATCTACTTTGATTTCCTGGAATCATACATTTGGGAGCAGAGATCACCCACAGACATTTGGAAACACCCAACATATGATGAGGGAAAATTATTACTTAAAGTGTTTCTAAAAAGTGCTGGACACACATCTTTGTCCAATATTTCTCACTGTACCTGCTTTAAAAAGCAGTTCTGGGAACAGCCTTCCTCAGGGGCTGCAGAGCACAGTTTCACCACAGGTTCTGCAAACCAAGCCCCAAGCAAACTGCAGCAAATACTGCCAGTCCCGTACTGCTGCAGTGCACCAGTGAAAATATCGTCACACACATGCAGCAGAAATGAACAGGCATCCATCCCTTCTGCTACTCCTTTAAGCACCTGTCCCCCCAGGTCCTCCCTGCATGGAGCTGCTGAAGCACCACCAGCAGGGCTCGGGCAGAGTGCAAATGCGTGATGAGAGCCCAGGCTTCCCACCCCTTGAGCACATCCTGCCTCATCACCTTAAAAGTGAAGACTAACAGCTATGTTGCCTGCCGGTAACGGGGTCCTGAGGCCAGGGAGAAGGGAAGTCAGCAGCGGCTGTCTGCGGGCAGGAGAGGTGGTAAGTTTTCCGCTAGCACTTACGTAGCAGGTCATCGAGTTTAAAATAGTGCCATGTGGCACATGATGCCTTTCTAGAAGTTGCTGTGCTCAGGCCATCTCCCAAGCTGCGGTTCAAAACCGGGTGTTTCAGCAGCCTTAATGCAGACTTGCAAAAATTGATTAGCATTTGGGGGAGCCTATTGCCAGCAGGTTCTCTGCAACTACAGGCTATTTTCCACAGGAATATACGTGGGTTGTAAATTGGCTTGCTGCTCTCAGGAGAACACTGGAGTTCAGCACCATAAGTATTTAATTACTCTCAATGGTTTTACAGCCTGGGGCAGGCTTGTGGCTAGCCACATTGGTGTGGGAGACCCTGAAAAACTATGGGACACTGCATCTAAATGGAAGCAGTCCTTCCCTCATTTTTAAAATAAGTACATCTAATGAAGCTTTTCGGGCATTTCAAACTACATATCCAAAACCACAAACACACCCACCTTCATTGGATGCTCACTTTGAGTCTTTATCAGAATAAACCTGAAGCAAATAATATTTTATTAAATTCCCAGCCACACAGTAATAGCAAAAAGCATTAAATGCTCATAACCATTTCCCATAGTCATTGACACATAGATTACATGCACACACACACACATATATATATGCGCATGTATACACACCCATGCATACAAATTTCCCTTTTCTATTGCCCTCTGAATACGTACAGTTACATGCAAGTAAACCCTTACTTAAAGCTAGGAATGAATTTCACTGACAGTTTCTCAGGAAGTTTAGGATTTTTTTCCTAATTCTCCTCTACAGGGACACTTTGGAATGAATAAAAAACAGAGAAACAAAAGAGATGGACTTGGCCAGCCAGGCAACTACCTTTGCCAGGTTGCAGCCGTTCTGTTAACCTTTTCCCTTCATCCATTAGGATTCTCCTTCTCTTTCTCTGGATCTTCGCAACAAAAACCATTTCAGGTACACCCACTCAAATGGTTTGCGAAGTTCTTATGGATGTCTATAAAGGAGGTAATGCTGAAGGCAAATCCCCCTTTTTTTTTTCTCATTGAAATGGGCTAGAATTGCTCAGAGAGTCAGTTACTCTGTCATAACTGGAAAAAAAAATCAGAGCAGGAATGGGCACAGGGAGGGGAAAAAAAGAAGAGGCCACTTTTTTTTTTTATATCTAATCTTAAGACCAGACAATCAGGGCAAACACAGGACTGCACTTCTGCTTGGCAAGCTCTGCTTTGGCACTGGACATGCAGAAGCATAAAGCACACACTTCATTTTACAAACATAAGTTCTTCCTCCTTTTTTGGGTGGGGTTTTTTTGTTGTTGTTTTTTTTGGTTTTGTTATTTTTTTTTACCAGATTCTTTCCAAGAATGCTCTAAGGACATGAACTAACTTTTCAGTCACTTGTTTTGTGCTCTCTTCATTGAGGTAACAGGCTTCTGGAAGAGGCTGGTGACAACTGTTGTATTGTTGAGCCAAACCTATTTATGCCAAGATAGATTTGTTCATTTCTTCTCCCCCTCCTTCTTCTCACAATATTTTCCTCTTTCAGACTTTTAATAAGGCAATAAGGCAGAAAAGCAATGATGCAAACAAACAGAGTCTCAGTGTGACCATATGTACATCACCCCCAATTGCTGGATCCTGTAGCGCAGTAGTTAATTTTGTGTGTCATATTTTATGTCACACTTATTAGCCTGAAGTGCAGTAACACACGTTTCCATTCACAAGAGAACCTCTTCTGAATAACAAGGCCATGAATGGGTAATAATAAAAGTATATTCCATGTGGCAGGGACCGTGCTAATTAGGCAGACTTGGAAATCTCTGTCAAACACTATGAAATGTTATAGTGCTTATACAAATGTTTAATAATGAAAATGATAACAAACTGAATGGGGATGGCTTGGGGAAAACAGTAATTTGAATAGTTTTCTGAGCGTGAGGGATGAAACAGTCTGTGGTTTCCGCAAAAGAGGCCTTTAAGAGAATGTTTTATCCTGTTGACACATTTGACTAAAGGCTTGCCCCAATCTGCAGTCTAGCATGCTGTAACAGGTACAGAAGAAATATGGCGAGCTTGGTTTCTTTCTTTTGGTGCTAGCCCTCAGCATCTGGGCGTCACTGTCTCAGCAGTCCCCCTCTCCAGCATGGCAGAGGGATCAGCAGCCACTGCAGTGCAGTTGGGTAGCTGGCGCTTCTTTACATTCTTCCTTGGACAGCTGAAGCGAGGTGTTCATTTCTTTTCCCTGATGCTGTGAGCTAGCTGCCAGCTTTAGGATACCTTGGGGGGATTCAGTCACAGGACAGTGATCTGCATCTTGCACACTGGAAGATTCAGAGCTATGGCTAAGAGCTAGGAAAAATTCAGTCATTCCCAAGCCTCTTGCACAGTAACACAGAGTCCCCTCTCGTGCAGACCCACTCTGCACTACAGCAGGGAGGCAGCGGGCTGCCAAAAGTGCCCTTTCAGCCTGGGTGCTGCTGATGGACCATGGGACACATCTCTCCTCCCCAGGCGTTGCTTTGAAACAAGAGCAGCAACTAGGGGAATTAAGAGCAGGGTGCAACAGTGGCAAAGCCAGCACTTGCTGACAAGTGACTGAAGGAGGGAATGCCTGGAGTATTAGTATTCACCCTTTTGCTTCGCTTCCTGGCTGTGACATCCTCCCCAAAACTGCAACGCTGTCCTCAGCCATAGTAGGATAAATGCCTATTTTGATGAATGAAAACATGATGAATGAATATTTTTTGACAAATGAAATGAAAATAGATTTCATTCCAGACAAACTAATTGCAGCACTCATAAGTGAGACTGAATCAATGATAAGGTGATAGGAAACTTATTGCTCCCCAACTCCAAAGACACTTTTCAGGAACACATGATTACTTCATCTTTTTCAAGTGGCACGTCTGTGATGACCTCAGTGGCAGAGCTCCACTGACTGCAGTTCTGCTGAGCACCGGGTAGAAGTAATCTTGCCCCAGGCAGGGCTTTTTCATTATTGAACAGTTATTATACTATAATATTTAACATTTAAAACTTCTTTAGAAAAACTCCAAAGTCAAAAAATAGTTTTGCACTAAACCAAAAGCAATTACATTGTTCTTATGTATAATTACATTGCTATTATCACACACAATATGTTCGTAGTACCCTCGGCTGGGGGAAAGCATAAGATCTAAAGATAAATGAAAGATACCAGGCTTTCATCTGATACCATGTCCACTTGTAAAGTCCAAAATAATGCTATTAACATCAGTGTGGCAGAGAGCAAAGCATGTTCTAGCATCCTTGTGAAAAACTTTGCATACCAAAAGGCTCCCTGGCTATCTGGCAGGTTGTGCCAGTATTCCTCCCATACAGAGATGAAGAGCTGCCCCAGCGCAGGGGCGACCTGACAGTGAGTTTTTACCCTGTGACCATTCAACACATGCAAACTCCCTCCCTTCCAGGCAACTTTAGAGAAGCTAAAGAAGAATCACGAGGTGGGCTTGCTAACTGCAGCCGCAGTGGGTCTGCTGTGGGACCTGTTTGGGGGGCTGACTCTTGCCCCCGATACTAGGTACAAGAGAGAGGCATTAAAGACTGTAGCACAGCTCCCAGAATCCCATGTATATTCTTATAGTTTGCTTTTTTAAACACTGACAGCACACATAAATTAGATACAAATTGCAGCTGGATCTGTCCTTGGAAAAGCTGAGACCAGAGAGCCTGCCCCATCACCTTGTAGCCCAGGGAACAGACCCCAGCATAGGGAACAGCTCAGGGGGTGCAGCCTTGAAAAGCAGTACGGAAATAATGAGTTATAGCAGCAAAGGCCCCTCTGCACATCCCAAACCCTCCTCATCACCAAGATCTGTGATAAGGAAGAAAGCTTGCTACATCCTTTTACGGTGGCTCGGAAACCCTGCTCCCTTGAGAGATGTGAGAAAAGTTAGGCTGGAGAATTTGGGATGCCTCTTGCTCCCCTTCCACACACTTTTTCAAAGCTGAATCCTGCCCATGTTTTACTAAACACTCGTATATGGCTCACAAACCGCAACCCCTGCAGGAGGTGGCGCGGTAGCTTGCCGATCTGTTCGCATCCTGTTCTTCTACCATAAATTGAAATAAATGTATAAATAGAAATATTTGAAGGAACAACTCAGGAGACTCCCCCAGGGTTGGAAAGTAACATTCAGCTCTCCCGGAGTGCATGTATATGGGGCTATTAGGACCAGCTAAATATGAGGACTAATGATGTATTATGTCTGTGTTTTCCTGCAAAGCAGGCTGCACTTGGAAATCTGAATCTTGACCATCCCGCTGAAGTCAGCTAAATGAGCTCTCTGGTGCAGAACTGACAGGAAAGGGGGTATTAGCTGGGGGAAAATAAATGAAAGAAATGTCCATCAGCTTGGGCCTCCTTCACAAGAACTGTAGGTTGCTTCCCTTTTGTCCTTAAGTAAGCTATAAGCCCCCTGTTTGTAGCTTTTTATTTAGGCTCAGCATCTCTGAGCTGCTACAAAGCCAAACGGCCGTGAATGTTGGTATTTTTCCTTGCCATCTAAGATGCACCACCGTGTCCATGTCTCTGACTCAGTAGCTGATTCCAGATAATATGCATCTTTTGTTCAAACACTTACTATGAATAATTTTGGGAAAATTTTACTTTTGTCTCTTCAACATAAAGTCGTCAAATAAATACAAAGTGAACAAATACTACCACACAGCTAGAATATTTTTCCTTCACTGTGTAGTTGCTTCCTTGACTCATTATAATGTAACTTCTGTTAATTCAATTAATCCCCCCCTCCCCCCATTTTCCTTGTTTTATTTCACAGTACCTTGAGAAAGATACTAACATAATGATTTTCATTCTTCACTTTCCACCTCAAGCACAAATTGCTGCATACAGATTTCTCAGCAGTTCAAAAGACTGTTTCACTTACTAACTCCTGGTCCACCGACAAAACGGTTCTCATTTTCCTTTATTTTTATCAGTGACAACTGAAAAAAGTTTATTATTTCTACTGCCTTTGATCCCACTGTACGGAGACCAGAAAGGGCTTACTCGTTCTGTCAACAAAAGGGGCTCTTGAAGTGGTCTTACAGCATAACACTCTGTTTGGTGGGTTTAGTACATCCTTTTAAAGCCAGACCTAAATTTTGACTTATAACTCACCTGTCAATCTCTTTAAAACATCCCAAGGATAAAAAGAACAGTTTATGCTTAGAACAAAATAGGCTTTAGGAGCTTGAATCTGTAAATCTGAAGGAGGAAAATAGAAAGAAAAGTATCCATCCCTAGTATTGCATGGCGAAGATATTCCATGGGGACATCCAAAAACTGAAGCATACAATTAATAACATTTTTCAAAGACATAGCAAGATATACTTAATGACCATTTTTAAAGTACTTTGAAATCTTCAGAATGGAAATGAACTTAAACGCAAGACAGCAAATGAAGCACAGCAAACTGCTCCAAAAATCCAACCACGCATCATGATGATAGGAACAGAAGAGTATGAGCCACTAAAAATACCAAGGAGAATATTACAAAACCCAAAGATAGGTAACCCTTTAGTCCAGACACTATAACTTACACTGTCCAGATGCATTAGATCATGAAGCCTCTTAAGAAAATAGAGTCTATTTTTACTTAGCTTCCAGCTCCTTTTACCCACATCTTAAGAACATGCCAACAAACATAGCTGTGTACTCGGTGTTATCAGATCTGCTCCACTAGCAATTAAATCAGCCTATGCACCCTTCATAAAGGAAATCACTTGCAGGGGTGCAACGTGTGCTGGCAGCAAGAAGCAGCAGCAGCGCTGAAAGTACAGTTGGATCCTTGTCACTTCAACGTATTCACTGAATGTGACACAGCGCAAACTGCCAGCTATGGACTTGTCCCGGAGGAGGACAGGGCCTCCTGGTGGTACCATAACACAAATAACTAAGAGACAACAATACCAAAGGCCACATTTTTTCCCAGTAGGCCAAGAACTGCTTCATGGGCTCAGTCTGTTGCCTTTTTCATTAAATGAAGAGCCTGGCCAGGCACTGGAATAACCTTCAGTTCTTCTTGCTTTCCCACACCCCCGTCAGTTTCTTAGACCTTCCTGTTGCTTCTATGGCCTCTGTTGTGCTGGTGGACAACAGACATTTGAAGAGAGCAGTGCAGTCTTGGGCAAGGTTGGGGTACTCGCACAGTGACTAGGAGCACACGGTGCAGCCCCAGGCTCACAAAATTGTTCTGGGACAAGGGCAGGACAAGAAATGACAGACAGAAAACTGCTTCTAAAAACCACAGGCCTGAAGCTTTCATCATGGAGAAGCACTAAATAAGAGGTTTTCTAACACCAAGCTGTTTGCAGAGGTGATCACAAACCACAGAGCTGAAAGCCAAAAGGTGAAAGCCAGATTTCTCCCTAGTCTGAGAGCAAATGAACCTAGTGTTTGCTCACTCCTGTATCTATTTAAATGTCACAAGAGCAGCTTTCTTCTCCATCTTCCCATTCTTTTGCTGTGAGCTGCAAACAAAACATGCTGGAAAGCTGATTGTGGAGGCTCAGGGCAAAACCCAGCAAGATGCAAAAAAGGGGAAGATGTCAGAGCAATCCAAAAGTCAGGAGAGAAGATTCCTACCTTGTTGATAGAGCACATGTGTTGTGACTATAAAAGGCCTTACCCTTCTAGAAAGAGGTTGTAATTAGCTCAAAAGCTGACAAGTACCAGAGATAAGTGTGAAAAGAAACCAGGTAGAGAAAGCACTTTGCTGCTGAGAAAGGCAACAGCCGTAACTCACACACTGTGCAGGTAGTTGGGTACTTTGCCAGAATTCAGCCCATGAATTCAACTTGCTGCCAATCTCAGTTGTGTTGCTGCCCCTCAAGAGGTGCCAGCTGGAAGCTGAAATAAGAGTTTTGCAGATAATGTTATTTGGTTGTTACCAAACTCCAGTTGCTGTTCTATATATTTACTCACTTTATTCAAGGTTAAACCAGCTAATTCCAGGCCGAAACCCTGCACCAATTGCTTGCCACATTTGAGACTGACAGCAGATAACTGTATGGCTGGAAACACAATCAGTCTTAATTTTAACACTACACTAGTGGATGACAGCCACAGCTGTTCTGGGCAAGACAGACTGTACAGCGCACATAACACAGCCCACTGCAGGGAGAGACAGACCTGAATGAGAGCCTCAAAGACCCTGTTTTCTTCTTGCTTCCCTTCTTGGTGGTGGGAGATCTTCGGTGAAAACCCAGATGTGCACCTGGGCTCCAGATCAAGCTCAGTTAGATGGAGACTAATTTCTTCAAATCTTATTTTAGTGTGGAAAGGGCAGGTAGAATGTCACGAGATCAATTTGTCTCAGTATTTTTTTCCAATTTTAGCTGACTGCATGAGTACAAACATATGAAGGTTCAACAGTATCAAAACTGAATTCACATCTTAATCCTGGCTGCACGTTGCAGCTGAATTTTTAACTTTATCTCCTAGTCTAAACTCCGTGTCCAAGACATCACCCTTGAAGGCTTTGCTTTTTTCTGAAGGTTGTAGCTATCCACTTAACTGGGGAGCTGGCAGGGAACTGGGAAAAAAATTCTAATCCTTTGAGGTTTGTCAGTGCGTTGATTTCGATCTGGTTTATACTACTGAAAATCTGGAGTAACTCCATTTAAATCAATAGAAGAGTATCAGGACAAGCAGCAAAAAAGAGTTACCAGATGGAAGTTAAATTCAAGTGCCCTTAATGCAATGTCATCTTTACTTTTTCTTTTAAGACAAACTCTGGCTATTAAAATTCCATTAATTTCTGAATTACTTAGATATAGGGATAGGAAGAAACCTTGAGTTGTCCTAACGTGGCATTAGTAATGCACATAGAAATAGTGATTCTGATCTCTTTTAGCAAATGTGAACTAGTCTAAAACGCTCTTCTGATTGAACTCTCCTTGCTGAAACACCTGGCTAGGACACAGCAGTCGGAAAGCCCTTGCTTAGCAAGTACCTACTTCGTCCCATGGAATCACCAAGATTATTTTAAAGAGGTTCCTCACTGAATATGGAGGGAAGCTTTGTTTTCAGTGTGGTAGTGATCTCTGTAACTTCCTTCACATAACTCCTCCTTCCTTTGAGACATGCAAAAATTCATTGGTGAGATTAACAGCAATGAGATGAATGGTGGCTAAGACAGACCCTGGACTTACTTCAAGAAATAGCACATCCATCTTGCTAGATGCAGAAAAGCTTGAGTTGCTGCTGCATTTTCAATCATGAACTGGGAAATTTAATTGGTATCCTTCCATGACTTTTTTTTTTTTTTTTTTTGCTATGAAACATCACAAATAAAAAGCGGTACAGTGAAGTCAGCTTACTTGATTAAGAAGGGAAGCTTTTTCAGTGTGGGAGTCTGGGCTGCAAGGCAGCAGGGCACACAAACTAGCTATCCCTCAGCCATCCTTGATTTACAAGAACTGAATGTTGAATAACAGATATGCATTATTTTTCTGCTTTAACATGCAACTCTCAAAGCAAATGTAAGCAAGAGAGGACACGAGGCTAGAAGTGAGTGAAGGCTACTGTTTTGTGTGTAAGAGAAAGTAAAAAGCAAAAAGAGGAAAGACAAGACAAGACTCAGGCTAAATTTTTAATAAGGAGCATTTAGAAGCACCTAGTTTCTTCTGCAAAGCCAGTGAATCTTTAATGCAAAAATTGCTTTGAAAAGGCAATTATCCCAAAAAGAAATTACTCTGCTCTGCAGTGGGACAAAATTTAATAATTAAAGTGCACACTGAGAGATTTTACTGCTATTTTAAGTACTTTCCTAGTGCAGCCTCAACTATGAAGATTCAATTGTCGCTTCCCTTACGTAAGGCCAGCAAGCAGTTCAAGCTAAAAGCCCCTGTAAACCATCCTGTTCTAGAAACGTGACTGCCTTTAGCAATCACAGGCAAAAGCAGATTCTCCAGGAAGACCAGGGTGTATCATGCTGGGGAGTATAATGCAAAGAAGGAACTTTTAAAAATAAAATACCCCAGGTGATCTACAGGATGAAGGCAATAGCATGATGTATAGCCCAGTTGCCCTGCATTTCCTGGTCTCTTCTCAGGGCTTGCCTTTTCATTTTTCAAGGAGCAGAGGGCCAAGCTACTAACACATTTACCCGTGCTGATGGTAATATGGTGGTACATAGGAAGGGACATGAGTTGCTTCATCTGCAATCTTCAAGTAGCAGCAATGGAGCAACCAAGAATCCAACACACTGACATCCTCCATAGTAGTTTCTCTTATTGCTTTTATATCGCTCTCCTGAAGGGGTTAATGGACTATGAACGTGTCCCTTTTATAGCCTCTTCTTCTCCCTTATTAAATTACCTGAGGTAGGATGCCATGGTAACATGCTAGAAAAGGAACTGACATTCCTGCATGACAGAAGGATCCAGTGCAAGTCTTCCTCACTCACCCAGGAGCAGCATTACAGACAGGAAGTGCAAAACAAGCCACTACCAAACAAATCAATGTCAAATATCACAGAGCTTTCTCAACACATCCACATTTCTGTTTGTTCCCTCTGCGGAACGGAGCAGGTGAAGCGCTGCTCCAGCTCCTCGCACTCTGCTCTATCTGTGAGAGGGAAACCTCAAAACAAACTACAGTGGAGATCTGTAACCAGTATGGAAAGTACTGAATGTATCTCAGATGGGACATTTTCAACATAGCCCATGTCTGAAGCAAGAAAAACAAGGAGAGATAGCTCTCCATATTAACTACTGCAAAGTGCCTCTAGGGCAGCAGCAGTTTCCAGACAACAGGTAGCATCTGGCCCCTCAGGATACGGGTGAAGGAGTTTGAATCTATTTATCTATCCATGGAGACAAGGCCAGAAAGACTCCGACAAGGCCAGAAAGACTCCACAGCTGAGGACCTGCCAGTTTCTCTAAGGGCACATGAGCTCAAAAAACTAACGGATAACAATGACATGAGGTAACTAAAGTTTCTTTTCCCTCTCTGACTTGTGCAGGATTCATTATGCTTCCAAAATTACAATAGAAATAACTTCAATTACACATTCCAAGCCCTTTTAAAATGAAAAACAGAGGCAGCATGATCTTGCAAATACATACAGAGGTGACCAGACTGAAAACTACTGCCCACTCAGGCATGTCCAGGCTTCATTCCCATCTCCTTATCTTTCCTCTTCTTACCCTTACACCCCCCCCCCCCCCTTCCCTTTACTAACATGCCCTACACAAATATCCGTTCACAACTGTGCTGAAAAGCAGGGAGGCTTTTGACTTATTCAGGAAAGAGGATGGGGGGTTTGTTGCTGTGTTCTGAGAGCATGTTTTTGTGGTGATTATTTTATTTTTGATAGGGCTTTTTTCATAGCTGTTCAAGAAAGTGTTGTTCTCTGACTATGGCTGTCCATTCAAACACTGGTCTGCATGCTCAAGAGAGACTTAACTGGCTGTAGTGATGCTCTAGAATTTTTTCTGAGAACTTCATAAAGATTGTTTGGAGCTCCCAGGCTCCACCAGAGTTCTGCTGTCCTCTCTAGACCTGTTTATGAAACTTTAAAATCTTACATCTACTTGAAATACGACTCAGTGCTTTCAGAAACCAAGGTAACTTCCTATTCTGTAATCTTCTCAGCACCGTTCAGGTTGAGTGGAAAAGGCTGAGGAGGAGGAAAATATGTTTATTTTTAGCTGCATGTGACTGAGATGGTATTGCAGAAATCAGAAAGACACAGCAAGCAGAGGAGTATATTAGAAAGTCGTGTATCTTCAGTGTGGTGGTTAAATCCAGGCAAGCAAACTTTTTCCCACAAAAGGAGGTGTGGAAGAAGAGGAGGATCAAGAAAAAGAGCAAGAAGGGATGGATCTGAGCAATTTAAACAGTGGAGGAAACATGAAAACTGCCACTGAAGGATGGGAGGGAAGTAAAAGGAGAGGCAGATGCCTGCATCTTCAAAGAGACCACAGACAAAAGAGGATAGAGCCTAAAGAGAGGGGCATTGGCCCTAAACGTTCAAAGGGTTACACATGTGAGCAGCACATCCAGTGGTGTTACCCACAGAAGTGGAGACCTGGCAGACTGGGAGGTCCGGCTGGAAGAGGCTGTCTGGGACTGCAAGCAGCTAGTTTCTGCTCACTGAGGAAGAGCAGGGATCTGGGTTACGGTGCCTCCAGGGGAGGGTCTGAGGTGATGTAGTGGCTGTCAGTGCAAGAGTGAAAGGGGAGGGTGCTGCTAAGACAGATTGCAGTTGCAACACCAGAGGTGGGTTTTTTTTCCCTGACATCTGATTCTCAAATGGAAAGCATGTGGTCTTCCATCAAAAATTGGAAACAAATGAAGAATAGAGTGTTAAAAGATAGGGAGCTAAAAGCAAACACTGAAGATAAGCTTTCAGTAGAAGAAAAAATACTGAAGAGTGTAAGAGCTCAAGAGTATTAACAAAAGACAGAAGCTGTTTGCACAGCAATCACATAGTTTCATACTACTTTCTCACACACAACTCTTCTAGTTAAATTGCATTTGGCTTTCCTTTGTTCTGTGCTTTGAATTTATTCCAATCTTCCAAAATATTTTCATCTTATTTATTGAAGAAACCCACAACACCAAACAAGGGGGAAACTAAGCAGATCACTAATTAAAACTCAAGGTGTGTACTTGGGGCTAGAAAGTGCCTGGAGGCACAACCCTAAGCAGAGGATAGTGGTAGACAGAGGTAGCGGGAGGAAGCGCTGTGACTTAGTCGCTTAACTGACTCACCATGCCTCCCTTGCCACCTCCTTTTCTCTAGAGCAAAGGGGCTGGGGGCAGGAATTTTGTTTCAGTCTGTGCTTTTGCCAGTGGGAAATTACTGCCCATGCTGCAAGGAATGAACTGCTCGGCTGGGGCAAGGGAGTGAAAACTTCTCCTGTCCCTGCTTTCCTCGGACTCCCATGATACAGGGGAAGATAATACCTGTATTTCCACATGACTGAGCACCAAGAGTCAGATTACTGCATCGTTCTTCTGTAGCCCTGCTCGCTTGCACAGAAATGTGGGTGAGTCATAGTTTGGCCATAAACTGCCCACAGTTCATATGCTGAAAAATCAGTCGGTCAAAGTTTAAGTTAGTATAGTCCATGGTCAGCTGAGTAAATTTAGATTGAAGCCATCTGCACAAAGGAAGACCAGAGGTGAGCTGATGTTGTTTTGGACAACGGGTATAACCCCAGCTGCTTTGAAGTCAATGGTTCAACCTTCTGTTGTTTACAGCAGGGTCAGGATTTCACCACAAAGTTTTTTTTTAATTAAGGTCTTGATTCTTTTTTCTACATATTGACATGGCACTAACCTTCAATCCAGGTCAATATATAATAAAGCAACACTCTTGGAGCAATAATATTAATGGCAAGACAGAGGGAAAAACTCACTGACACCAGTTCTACTGCTGGAAAGGGTCTAGAAGATTTAAAGCCACGGAAACGACTCCTTCCTACTGACAGAGCTGTGGTAAGGCCTATGCTGCGCTGACCTGTAACTGTAGAAATCCCTGTCAGCACTAACCAAAAAGGACACCCAGCACCTAGATTTGGGTGCTGTCTCTGTCCCTACTCTGTCTGAAAGCCAGATCAGCTACTGCAGTGCCAGAGGTGGAGTTCAGCACGAGCTGTGCCTTCGGGAGAGCCAGAGCCACACCAGTTGAGACCTGCTACTGCACAGAGCCGCCAGGCTCTGGGAGCTTACTCAGGGAAGAGAGGTGGCCAGGGGTGGCCTTTCAACCACGGCAGATGTCCCCACCCCTTGCAGTCAGGAGGGAGCATCAGGACTTGCAGTTGTTTCTCCTTCCATTCTGTACCTCAAAGCACCTCTCAAGTGGGAAGTCCCACAGCTCACATCCAAAGCATGTCTGTGCAACAGCACTGACGGTGCAGGAAGCTGTACAGGTCTGGCCCAGATGCAGGTCATGTACAGCTCCTGCTAATCGCTGGGGAAGGGGCAATCTTCCCATCCTCCCAGGGACAAACCCACAAAGCACTCCCATTAAATGTATGTTAAATTACTCCCATAGCTGAGCCTGCATTTTTTCCCTAGCTCTCTGGGTATTGTTTGGCAGCCATCAGATAACTGAGCACAAAAGCTAAGATAACGTAATTTGAATAACAGCTAATGAAACGCTCTGCAATTATTTCTGAATGTTTTATCTGCCTTCCACCTCTTGCATGGTAACTGCAATTGCCTCCCTCTTACAGAAATCTCTAGGCAGGTGATGATATGCCAGAAGTGTACCCTTTTCATTCCGGTTTCTCCTTCTCTCACTTAACAACCTCTTAATCCACCCCCCCCCCTTCCCTCTGCTGGAGCTAATCACCAGCTGCGTCTCTGCACAGAGCCCATTCCCTGCCATGGCAGCCCATTTGCCCCTCTCCCACCTCCATGCACCTGCCCTATATCAGTGTGTGGGGCTGATAGAGCAGTTTTGTGTAGGAGCTCCCTGCAAGAAAGGAAGAGGAGAAAAATTAGGAAAGGGGAGCTGCCGATCTGCCACTCTCAGCACATAATCTAAGGACAGACAGGAGGAGCAAAGCTGCCTCAAGGATTTATGGAAGGATAGGAAGCAACGCAATTTGCTGTCCTAAGGATGAGGATGTTCACAGGAGCTCCTGTCTCACACCTTCATTCCCAGTCTTTCCCTCTGAGGCAGCAGCAACTCCACAAATACTGTGGGTAAAATTATATCCTTTGCTGAAGCAGCTGTGCACTTGTGCAAAGGCAGCAGCCCCTATCCGGAAAAGAAGCTGACTTATAGCTGTGCTCTTGAATTTTTCACCAAATTTAATTTGAGCTCAGTGTGATGAAATCCTTGTCCACTGAGACATCTTAAAAATAGACAACATAGCTGGTAAAACATAATTCAGGTGTTTATTTATAACAGCTTCAAAAATTTTTTACCTGCAGCTTTATGGGTTGTCTGGTAAAATGAGGATTTGACCAGCTGGACAAAGAATTAATCAGGAAGCTCAGTGTTTATGCTTCTTAGTATAGCATCACCTGCCTGGGTTTAGCTCTCATCTGTTTAAGGTAGTCAAACCAATTATTGATAGGAGTAAAGTTTGAACAGGCAATATGGGAACCACCAGCACAAGAAACTAACCTCCAGCCTGCCTAGAAGCAGAGCCAGGAAAGGGTGATTTCCAGTGCTGGCTCAGTGGGAAGGTTGTGTCCCCTCTCCACAAACGCTGCCATAAAAAGGGCAGGGACAGCACTGCAGGCAGGGCTGATGAAGTCCATGCTTAACACCACCAAAAAGCTGGAGATGTTGCAGGTACAATCGCAGCAAAGGAAAGCAGTACATCAGGACAGTGTATTTTTAACTGAGTTTGTAACTTAGCTTTATTGCAGTTTTTTGTTCTTTGATTGTTTTGTTTTTTTCCTTCTAGAATTTACTACTCTCTAGAAGGCAAAAGAAGTGGGAAGTGCTGTCTGAGTGCAGCGAGAATGACACAAGGCAGACAGAACTGACACAAATATCTGCTATCATCCTTGGAAACACAGAAGAGACTTACTGGAAATGAAAAGTAGCTGAATTTATATGAGAGAACATGTTTTAAACTGATGGCTCAAAAGCACTGTTGGAAGCATATCTAGAACTCCGTATGAAGCAGTAGGGTTTAATTCTATAATACTCAAACACAATCTCAATAGTAGGCCTCACCATAAAAATCTGCTTCATGATGTCAGGGATCTCACTTCAGCATGCAGTGAATTGTCTCCTCAGTACTTTTGATTCACATCTGCAATTTGGTCACTAGTTTAGCCTGTCTTTAACTATCCAGTCTGTAGAAAGAGCCCATATAATTAACACTGTACTCCCTAATAGTGTTTTTTGTAAATAGCAAACCCAAATCAGGAAGATGACGCATTTCTGCATGACTCTACTGGATTCAAGTTCCAACATGATCTACAGTTTATGCGGAGCTGTTAGATCCATCTGTACAGAGAGTTACCGACTGATAGGCTGGCCTGGTCTCAGTAAATTGCCTGTAGTAAATTAAAATATTGACAAAGGCTTCATTAGCCCCAGTTCCCTAGTACTTGATGCTAACTTGCAGAGGCCAGATAGGGATTTCTATTCCTCAAAAAAGAATTTAAAGCTGCTTAAATAATAAAACTTACATTTGAGCCAAGGGCCCTCACTGTCTACAAAAGGATCCCACTGAATTTTGCAGCAAACCCCATCAAAATAATGGGATAATGTCCCAAGTAATATGAAATAAAATGGGGCCCACGTGTCTATGGCGTTTTGCTACAAGACCCTGGGAAAAGATCACGGACAGATTTGCACACGCACACACCCACACCCCCCCCCCCAACTTGTTCTGCTCCAAAACCATTCATTCAAATGGAGAAAGCTGTGACTGGAGATTACAAAGACAGCTCAATGCAGCACAGTTTTTCACAAGGACTGCAAAATCAACACACCACAAACATTTCCACACGTGGAAAAAGATGTGTCTGTAAGCTTAATGGAGCAGTGGGACACTTATCCTGAGGAAGGGAGTTACCTTGGATGCATATCAGTCAGTTGAAAGACAGTTTGACCTGAGGAAACAAACTAGCCTGTACAGTTATCAGAAGTAAAAACTTGTGGTTTACAGGAAGTTTGCAGGGAGCACTAGCTTATTACATGTTGCATGATAATAAATCATGTCTTCCAGTGGCAGGGATTGTATGTGGTAAGTGCTCTCAAGATCTCTAAAGCACCTGAACATGTTGGTCTCACTGAACCGTGCTGGAATAATCAGTGAAACCCTGTACCCATAACAGGCTGACCCGTTACGTCTCTGGAACACATTTGAAAAAAATTGCCAGTCTTTAAAAAGCATGGTATCTTAACACATACTTTTCAATGCAGGGCAAAATGTACCAAGTTACAATTTTAAGACAGTTCAGCCTCTCACAAAAAGCAATCATCCTTGGCCACCATGCTGGTATTATCAGCATTTCCAGTAATCTTTCTGGCCCTCCACACACCCAGCTCCCAAAGGCAAGTCCTGGTCACACATGGGATGCAGCATGTCAAAAATATATATTTAGAAGGATCAAAGGAAAATGGAAGAGCTCCTAACATGAAATAGAAAACCTAAAGAATGGATAATCCATGCAGAAAAAGCTAACAACTAGATAATTTGTTTCATTAAAAGATAAACATCCCTCCCTCCTAATGACATTACTGTTGATATCACTCCATCAATACCATCCAGCTTATCATAAGCCCTGTATATGACTGCGGAGTCATGTCCTGCTTTCCAAAAGAGCCCCTGCTTTATGCCTGCCTAGAAGAAAGATCAAAGAAACTTGTTCATGACCTGAGCTCTTCAGCCATTAGTCAATATTTTTTGGCATGGCCTGTAAGCAACAGATAGCCACATTTCATCAGGAAGAACTAGAAAAATAAATTATATCAGAAAGAACAATAGTATTCAAAAAATGGGTATCTAGATAGAACAAAAGAGAATAAAAAAGCAGTAGTATAAAATACATTTCCCCCCCACGCGGTAACACTAGGCAGAAAAAATGTTTGAAAACCATTTCTTTATTATATTTCCTAGTTTCACAAGTGATATGAAAAATCACTCCTCTTCAGAAAAGAGTCCAAGATATGCAGGACAATGGAACATTTTGGGAGAAGAACCCAATTAGACTAATATGCCTCTATGTAATTTTGAAGTCAGAGAAGGCAGCTTGCAATATCATGAATCTACCAAATATTTTAAATACTGGGAAAATCTCTATTTTCATGAGATATATTTTCTCTGCTATTATAAAGGGAGGATTACACAGATGTAATAAGATATTCCCTTTATAACTGTGATTAATACTCCTTTTATCATAACTGAAAAATTGTCTGTAATAAAAACATACACAGTTTGCTTTTTGTGCAAGAAAGCTTGTTCATAATCATAATTTGAACCACACTCCTCCAGAAGGTGGTTTTGTTAAGTGAGGTTAGCCAACCCCAGGCTGGGAAGCAGAACACACACATGTGTATGCCCCAGAACAGTTACATCCATATTCCCCTGAACTCAAAACCCTGCAAGAAAAGCAAGGCGGCACCCACAGATAGCATTTTGTTCCAAAGGAGACTGACAGTCACAAGATCTTGTTATGATCTTAACCGACTATCCCAGTTCAAAATTCCCAACAAGCTTTCACTACACCCTAGATTGACAGCTGCTATGATGATGGACAGGAAAGCAGTAAGTCTCAATTCCAGTGCTGCAAAACTGAGTAACTAACTGCCTTTGCTGCTTTGGATGTACAAGAGCCCATAATATAAGGTATTCCCCTTGAAGATGGTCTAAATCTCATCTGACGAATAGAAACACTTCCTCTGCTTTTGCGCAGTAGCGACAGGACTAAAATACGAAGTATCTTAGTCTGTATTTTGTAGGGATTTGCTTGGTTTGGGATTGGGTTTGGGTTTTTTTTTTCTCCTGTAAGAACATGGAAGAAAGCCTCCCAGCCTTATTCAGCCTTTATGTTTACTGGCCCCAATTCAGGCTTGCTATCTTTGGGGCTGAAGACATTAGTGCAATGAGAATGTAGTAAGTGTGGTCACATTATCATCAAATAATAACTTGATCAACACACGAGACAATCTAAAACCTAACTTAACTCTGGCCAGAGAGTCTTGTGCTGTATATTCTGTCTAAACATTTAAGTGCACCTCCAGCTGCTGAAGGATTAAATAAGCATCAGCAATGGCACATCTGAAAAAATGTTTCAGTTGATTTCAGAAGCATCCTATAGCTTCTGGCTCCTGCAGCACTTTGCTGCAAGACAAGCAGAAATCTGGTGTGTTCTAAGCTTGGATGTTTTTGAAACAATCTGTATGTTCTGAGATTCATACCAGGGCATTCCCGGTTGACCAAAAGCAGCTCCTGCAGCCCCCATGGGTCGTTCCTAGACATTGCATAATTAAAACAATCCACCTGCTCCAAAGCCATTTCTCCTCAGCTGTGGAGTGGTACACACACAGATGTGAAACTTTCCTATTAGAGCACCCCTGTTTGGGAGTGGCACGGAGGCTGTCACACTCACTGCAGTCATTCTGCCCCTGAAGTTCAGCAAAAAAACATTATGCACCAAAATATTCCAGCAACTTCTTCCCTCGAGTTACAATAAACTTGCTTCCAATTTGTTGTCCATCCATTGCTAATTTCATTATCATTTCACACATGGTAATAAGACACATGACCTCCCCCCTTCCCTCTGGGGCCTAATGAATATATATCATGCATAATTAAGGAGGGCCTGTTTTGGCATACAAATTCATTAGTGTTTTAATATAAAAATGCACAAAAGGGGAATTAATGTTTCATGACAACTAAAATAGCCTTTTCTGCTAAAAGTGGGACCACACAGAAACCATCGATTTATATGTTTTTGTTTTCCAATTAAGTCAGCATTTAAAAATCTCCAGAGCACACCACCAAAGACTAGCTGACTATTTAGAAAATGATGGTGTAGTTTTTGGCAGATTTCATCCAGATCTCATAATGTTTCCTAACGCTCTGGCATGACTGACAAGAGTTTCTCCTATTAGTGCAGGAATTTCTCCCCCTCCAACAGTTTGCTATCAACATTTGAAATAGAAGCTGTAGCTTCTGTTCAAATGCCACATCAAACAAGCTGATGAGGCTGTCATTTTTTATTTTTAAGGTATAATTCAAGTGCAGCCTTACATCACTGTAGTAAGGATCTCTTTCCACAGCATCTAAGAAATCAGCTGTCAATTTGGGCTTCTCAAAGTTTTAGGAGGAAAAATTGAAAAGTGAGAAGAAGTCTGGAAAGCTGTTATTTAAAGTGCAGATGGTGACTTTGCTTTTTAACCCTTTCATGTTTGTTATAAGGATCTCTTAATACTATATTAAAACATAGCATCCTCTGCTAGAGTGCGCACATGTCTGGTAACACTGTCAGCATTCCACCAGCCCAGCACTTAGTAATCGGCAGAACCAACCAACCCCACAGCAAAGGTTCAGAATAGCCAAAACTCAGTCTGACTTAGGACTGAAAAATGTGGAAAATGAGCAAGATTCAGATGCTTCCTGTAAAAATCAGGGGTAAAATCTAAACCTGGTATGTCAGCAGATTATTTTTTTCTACACTTGGAGTGGGACACCCATCTCCAGCTTTGCTGGCCTTGAATTCTAGTATTCCTACATTTTCACAGAGACACTGAATCAGTCAGACTGGAAGGCACCTCAGGAGACCAGCCTCCTGCCCAGAGGTCGATCCTGAAATAAGACCAAGTTGCTCTAGGTCTTCCAGTCAAGTCTGGGAGATCTCCAGAGATCCACAGCCTCCATGCAAAACCTGTTCAGGTCTACACAGTGACTTTTTTCCTCCTTATCTCAAGTCAGAACCTTCTCTCTTCCGATTTATGACCATTGTGTTCTCTCCTCCTGCTAGACGCTTCCATAAAATGCCTGGCTCGCCCCTCTCCATCAACTCCCCACAGGGCCAGGCAGGCTGCCGCCGGGAGCCCCGAAGCCATCTCCTCGCCAGGCTGAGCCTGCCCAGCTCCCTCAGCCTCTCCTCAGAGGGCAGGGTCACACACCGCTATGGGGACGGGCAGATTCTTCAAGGATCCTTATTAGAACGATAACACCACAGCGGTGGTATGACCGAACGTGTATTTTAACACGGACCCTCTGCAGATCGGGTCATTTTAACACATTAATAGACACAAAGCTCACGCAGTCCACGGAGGAAGCAGTCGCCGGCGGAGGTGGCCGGATTTGCCCCGGTCACCCAGGCCCCGTTCAAAGGAGAAGCGGGTACGTGACCAGCTGGCCCACAGCTAATGGCTGCCCGCCCCACGAAATGGCGCACCAGGGGCTAGGAGCTCGGGGGCACGGGCCCCAGGCAGGTGCCTACAGCTGCCAACCGCCCTCGTGGCCTGCCACTGAACTCCCGCCAGTTTATCAGCATCTTCTGTTTTAATGAGTAGCTTTTCTTCTGCAGGCATTAAGAAATAATTTCTGAAGTACTGAAAGTTGCGATTAAGTCCTGGTGCCTGAAGGCCCCCGATTCCCAAAAGGACTCTGGGCCGAGAGCTCCCAGCTTTCCAAAGGTCACCTCCGGCTGCCTCTCTGACAAGAGGCGGCTGTTTTCATCGGTCCCCTCAGCAGCGCATTACACAATGCAGGAGGCAACGAAAGCTGAACACGCCCAGCCAGAAGCACAGGATCTCAGGACAAGGCAAGCTCGAAGCTGGCTGAGCTGCTAGAAAGTGCCTATAGTAAGGAAAAAACCCCCCTGTGTGTTTCCAGTGCCTTTTATGGGTGCCCTTGCCAGTCACCTAAAAGTGCTGAAGCACCACAGTGCTTCAGGACACTGTTTTTGAAAGCATGAGCAGCAAGAAGTTTTTTAATACAGGTTTATGAAGACATACGCCGTTGGTCTGTTTTGAAAGACCTCTCATAACTGTTCTTCACAAAATTCGAGTGTCTTTATGCTCTGCAGTAAAAAGATGAAATTTAAGAGGCTGGGTTCAAGTGTGCAAGACATGTCCTTTCCTACCCCTGCAAAAAATAACTACCTGGTTCTGACTGAACTCAAGCCTCACTCAACAAAGGCTTGGCACTTTTAGGCCAGCAGTTAGGTTTTTTTCTGGGGTCCCTGAAGACGCAGTGGCTGAGCAGGGCTCGCCCTCCTGTGCCCGCTTGCCTTGGGGCACTGGAACTGCTGCAGCATCATCCCTCTTGTACTGTTGTGCCACTTGTGCGACATGGAGGCTGGAAGAAGCGGGGCTTCCCGGGATGGACAAAAGAAAAAGTCTTGGATGGCAGGAGTGGCAATAGAGGAAGTAATTTAGGACAGAGCTGAGGAAGGCTATGACTTTTTCAGATGGCGATGAGAGATCTTTGGCATGGAGGCTGGAAATGGGATCAAACAGTAGAAGAAAAGAGCAGACAATACAAACAGTGGCTGATGTGTAGTAAAAGGGTAGGAATCAAGATGGGAACACAGGACTGGCTCATATGGCCTTGTCCCCGTCCCCATCCCCATGGTGGTTTAGTCTGAAAAGGTGCATCTACTCCACATACACCCACTTACCAAAGGCCAGAGCTCCTAAGATCCTAAGAGAGACTGGGAACAAGTGGTCGAGGGTGTGAAGATTCAGATGGGTAAAAACTGGAACTGGGAGAAGGAACTGCACTGGGACAAGTGGATACTGCTGAGGTTGAGGAGACATAGCCTCTCCTAAAGGCTCTTTCCTCTGGAGTAGAAACCAGGTCCCCAGAGCTGCCAAATGTATGAGCTGTTGGCACCCATCTGTGAAACTCACTGCCATCTTGTGCGTCCTCCAGCACCTCCTCACATATTAGATAACAGTCTGCTACTGCTGTTTCTTACTCACTCACTCAAGCAGCAGAGTCTGTAGCGTGGATCCAAAGATTCAGCCCTGCTGATAAGGAAGGTAAATGCAGTAATACACACAGATTTTTCACCTGCTCATGCTTTTAAGAATCTAGAAAAAAAAATGGTGAAAAGTTGAAGAATGTGTGGTGGAATCCCTATTTTGATGCAGAGAGGGCATTGAATACATTTAGGGAAAGCTGCCTCACCTTTTTTTTGTTATTGAGAAAGGAGTAAGCATGGGTGAAGACAGACATTAAATGCTCTAGGCAAATACAACACACACCTATCTCCCACTAGGAGAATTCCAGCAGAAGCATCCAACCCCTGCCAGTAAACTCAGATTTAGAAGAAAAATTATGTAACTATGATATACTCAAAGAACATTGCATTCATCCCACCTAACTTTGGCCAACTATCCTAAAAGAAGCTGTTTAGATTTCCCTTCATGGGCAATGGTGAGAAATTTTGCCTGATCCTAATCCTAATTCTTCTCTTCACAAAAAATAATAGAAAAAAATTTAAAAGTTCAGATTAATCAATCACTAAATTGTCCCATCGATTGTAAAGGAAAAGAAGATGAATAACTAAAATGTAGCTGGTCTAGATTAGGTGAAGTATTTTACCACTAACCACTCTGGAACCACTATATACTTTCAGTTCCTTTGTTTTACTATTTGATTTCCCATCAAGATCACAACATGAAGCTTGACTTTTTCTTTAAATTAAAATTCTAATTTTTAAAAAAAATTATTTTAAAATTATTGCAGAATTCATTTAGAATCACACACTCACCAGCCACTTATAAGGTAAACTGTGGGCAGAAAAGATTAAATGAATCCTGTTAGACGTACAGAGGAAAACAAAAATTAAGTTGAAAAACAGAAACAGTAGGGAAAAGCAGGTCATGCACGGGCATCAATATGTTCAGAGGAAAAATTCTGCTACTTAAAAGTAGCAGAAAATATATTATGTTGCCCTTTCATCAAACTACATAGTAATTCTATGGTAGAGAGGGACTGTGAAAATCAAGATGCTACTAGGAAAGTAAAATCCAGTGACATGTTTAATAAAAAAAAAAAAAGATACCAACCACTCTATGAAGTAAATGCAGTAAGTGGAAAAAGAATTGTTAGAAGCCTATACCAGAATCTTTTACTCCTCTGCAAGTTCTTGGATACATCCCTGGCCTCTCAGTAGGTGCAAAGGAAGACAAAAAGAACCAGACAGAGTAAAATAGTCAGGTGTCCAGAGGAGGACAACTTTTAGACTTTTGCAGTTCTAATAATGGGAGTGAAAATCAGCTACTAAGTGGGGGAGGATGTGAATCCAGTGGCAGAAAAATTTGTTCTTGGAAGGGAAATTATGTTGATCCTATAAATGAAGAAACTGTCAATGAGCCTGAGCTGACATTCATATCTGCAGCAGAAAGCCACAAATGCCAATATGAGACCAGGGAACCTTAACAGAAGACAAATTCAAGGTCATCCAAGTAGCAAAGCAGAAATAATGAAGCGAAAATCCCTCATCTATTGACAAGCTCACCCACAGGGTTTATTTAACTGATAAACACTTAAAAACTATGAAATATACTTTAATGGACTGGCTTGTGAGTTAATGAACCAGCACATTTCCTCTAGATAGCATCAGAACAGCTTGGCTGACATTCCTAATCTGTGATGGTTTTCTTCGACTCATGTGCCAGATGCTTATACTTGCGGGCCAGGTATTCTTGCTGTTTCTCTGAACTTTTTGCAGAGTGACAATTTGTAATTTCCAAGAATTGACTTTTTTTCTTTCTGATTTCTGATTCTTTCTTACAATAAAAAGTATTTTTTTCAGCTCTGTCTTGCCTCACAACCTCATGGCCTTGCTCTGCTCAGTGTTTTTTCTCTAATGAAAATGCATCATTTTTTAATAATGTAGCTCTTTCTGCAATTAGGGAGAGTGATATTATACTGCAGTTTGTCTTCCAGACTGCAGTGTGATGTTTTTACATGCTTCTCTGTAAGCCTTACTCCATGCAGATTTTAATTCAGCAAAACTTTTCTGCTCAGGGTGACTTGACTGAAGAATCACCCTTTGGTGCACACAGATACACTGTGCTCAAATGGTGCTCAGAAGCGGAGCTCATATTGTGGGCCTTGGGCTATAAAAGGACAGCCCTTAGCTGCCCAGCCTGTGCTCTGCTCCTGGTGGCCATTTCCACAGGACAAGTCTTCAGAGTCCTAAATGCCATCATGGGAGCATCAGCAACCTAGCATGTCTCTCAAGGTTGTTTGGCTTCCTTTCTGACTTCTTCCAGGATGCCCCCAATTTAAATGGGAACACGTAGCCGAGCCCACAATGCTCCAAGGAGGTGAGCAACAGAAATGAGTCCAGGCTGCATCTCCTGGTCACAGATCCAGCTCCCTGGAGTCCTTCTGAGCCTCTCCTGTACACATGGATAAATAACTGCTATGGAGAGGAAGGACTTCAAGAAAATGTGCCGTAACAAAAAGAGGAAGGCAAATGCCTTCCCATAACCTTAGAGATGTTACCCCTATCGTAACTTCAGTGTTCATGCAGGAACACCCGACTGCGTGCTTGCTCTTGTGCCAGATGTAGAAAGTCTCTCAGGCTTTCTTCGCAATTTAAAGAGAGTGCTAGCACCAGCCAGGAGATGCTGCCAGATGCAGAAAGTTTCAAGGCAAACTAATGGTGTTGGATACTCTCCTGCTCTAATCTCAATTTAAATTAGTAACTAGAGGCAACACACCAGGAGCTTTTCTAGTCTACTTCCTCAAGAAGTAAATCAAATCTTGAATAAAATATTCAACATTTGGAGGCTGAGCACAGAACGCTGCAAGTCTGAGCACAGCCCTTAGTGCACACTGAGGAAGCACTTTTCCTAAGATGCTGGAAATACAGGCAGCTCAGTTTGACACCACGTCCAGTTTTATTTGTTTTAGAATATATGATCCCCTGGAGGCATGCGAAATGATCCAGGGTGCTGCAGGGTATTTCACTGCTACCTCTCTTCACCTTCGTACTTCTTCTCTTCTTTTTGATCTGTTGCTATCCACCTCCTAGGGCTGACTTCATGTGCTGTACAAGCCACTATCTGATCCATCTTCTCCTATCCTGTTAGCCACAGCCAGCCCATCCCACTACACCCAAACTGCTGATACTGTGACAGGTCCTAAGTCAACACTTCATAAGCCAGTAGCTTTTATCAGGAGATAGGAACCCCAGCACTGGCAGCAGTGCCAGCCCTGGCCAGCAAAGATGTTTTTAGAATGATATTCTTGGCGCCTTGCGGCATCTTTAACAAAGCTGGCAAATGACAGCTGAAAACCTGCCAGGTAGATTTGCCCAGAAGAAGGAAATGGGATGTGGTAGGGTGTGGTGGTGAAGAGAAGAGAATATTTCAGAGCATATTCACATTTTCTCACACATATTTCTCACCCCTTAACATTTGGGAAGGGAGGGACATTACTTTGAGGGGCATGCCACATTCAAACAAAAAAGAGAGTGATAACAGGCCAAAGAGATCCATGAAGCCTTGTAAAAACCACCTCTTTTCCAAGTCTGACCTGACAGATCAGTGCAATACTTAGGGGGCACAAGCCCTGTCTAAATCAATACACTGTAAGCTCGTAGCAAGGACAAAATGAATTGTGTACAAATGAAGGTTCAGACAAAAGATCTGGGTTTTGTATCAAAATCTTCTGCTCACCAGCCACACAGGTTCAGATATGTATTTGTAATGCTCTGTGCAAGTAAAGCCAGAAGAACACATAGCTACAAGATTAAAGCTCTATTATACTTAAAAACCACACGCTTACTCCAGTAAAGACTAAAACCTAAAAGTACAGTCTAAAGACACTCACACCGCAGCTACTTGCTGAAACTCAGTGATGCTCAGGTAAAAATACATTAGTCTTAAGGGGACATATCGCTATAACCATTAATTTCAGCTCCTGCTCTCTGTAAAATGTGGAGAACAATTGCTTTCTCTCCTGGATACTGTGAAGTACAGTGTTTTAATATTTGTCAAGTACTTTGTGGTCCTCATGCAGCAAGAAGTGCTGCTTTGGGTACTATGTTATTCTACCAGTCAAAATAGTTGGCTCTCACTGCCAGGGTGGTTAAATTTCTCTGGGGTAAGTGAAAGCAAATAACATAAATTAAAATGAAAAACCAAACTAGAGGCTTATTTCAAATGGGAAGACAAATATAACTTTGTGAAAAAGATCAAAACCATCTGTAAAAAAAAAAAAAGCAAACAACAAAACCCCCTCTTGATACTGTAACGTTCCCCTGCATTCCTGGTTGCAGCTTGTAGATTTACAGAAATACTTCACAAGACACCTATGCTTCTGGTGTTATTGACTGGACAAGACAAAGGGAGTAGGGGCTGAACCACAAAACAGCCCATTTTCATATATTCTCCATACCAAGACGACCTTCAAAGAAATTTCATCAAGAAGGCCATCCAAGTTCTTATAATCACATTTACCACCACAGAAAAACTGGAACTGAATCCAGAGATTGTTTTAGCTACAGAACTAATTTCTGTAAATCCCATGAAGTCTGCAGAGCCTGGAGTACCAAACACAAGCTTTGGGTTTATACTCCCCTCCACCCCTCATGTCTAGCACTAAGGACCCTCTTCCATGCAGAAAAACCAGCCATGCCCAGGGCATCAGTTACAATGTGGTTCTCCTTGACACTGACTCAGCAGAACTTTGTTCTGCAGAGTAAAGGAAAATTAAATGTTTTATGGCTTTGCTTCTAGAAAATACTGCCTCATGTACCACTTGTTCTTTAGGCCAAGGGCAATAGCATGAATTGCAGGCATGGTTAGAGCACAGTTGTGTCTGTTCGGCAAAGTACACCCGGTTTCTCTAGTAGCTGGGACCAGGTCCAAAGGACACAGCTATTTACACAACACCACCTTCTGTAGCTTCTGGTAGGCACGGTCACACTGGAGAACTGTCTAGGACTGCCTGACTTCTTGCCCCAGATTTGGACTCGGTTAGCACAGTGCATGCAAGGATCACCATATTAGTCATCCTCTTTTTCTCTATTGACTACTATGGCAACGATACACAAAAGCAGAGTTTAGTTATTCCGTTTCAGAATAACCCCATCAGGGAACAATCAAGATTACCTCATGCTCTCCAACCAAGGAGATGCCTGATTTCATAGTGGGCGACAACGGTGTCAGCTGGGAACACTGCGTCCCTATGCCTGACTTGCCCCTAATGTGCATCACACAAACCAATAGGGACATTCAGAGGATTTCACAAAGCCCTTTCAACATTGGTGACTGGGCCACATGACTGCATTTACATGTAAGTCAACTGAATGTTTTTTAATTATTTATTTCACACTCCTGGGGAAAAACTCATTGAAGTGTTCATCTGTGTCCAGGAGTTGACTGTGCAGAGGCTGTGGAGAGCACCTACACAGGGGTGACTAACCTCTTGCCTGGCTGGCGAGGCTGTGGCGTGCCAGTTCTGACTGTCACCTTGCAGAGTGCACGCGGTCACTGGCTTCTGTTGAGAGGAGCTAAGCAAGGAAAAAGATGACTCTGAGAGAGAGAGAGAGAGAGAGAGAGAGAGAGAGAGGGAAAACACCCAACAAAAGAGGATGAAATGGAGTAATTAGCTTCTTCCTATGCAATCTCCAGCACACTGCCAAACCTTCTCACTGCTGCGTGACAGGCGGACAAAAGCCTTTTTCATCTGTAACACGTTACATAGCCCCAGCCAACAATGGCAGCTATCTCCTAATGCCTTTTAGGGACTCACACGCATGTGCTGCTCTATTTGCAGGCCAAGGGAAAACCAGCCTTAGCACTTACCAGGCCTACAGATACAAAATGCTTTTTGCAGTACTGCTGGCATTCAGCATATGGTTAGCCTGATTTATTTCTGTTGAAACAGAAGACAGTGTTTCTTCATGCTGAGTCCTGCCATGGTAAAAATAAGGGGCAGTCTGTGTCCTGCAGAGCTTAATTCAGCGATAATGATGACATTTTGTCCTTACCCTTTTCCATCATTTCTGGATGCAGGCACTTGAATAAAAGGAAGCCAAATTACTGTATATTATACCTCACACGTTTCATTTCCTAAGAACTAAGCAGCAAGTGTTGCTTATGCAGCCTTAAAATGAAAGCATGTTACAGGAACAGACTGTCCATTTTTGTGTTTATACTGCTCAGGAAAAACATTTAAAAGGATTCACCCAGCAGCAAGACATTTTTCCCGCAGGACTACCGGGACATTAGCTTTCTATTCTGTCCATATGCATGTCTGTATTTCTCACAGACACTCATGGGAGCTATGGTTTTCAACTACGTGCAGAGGCAGCAAGGCCAAATTAGCATAAAATTAACATGCCATGCTTTGGATTGTAATCCACACGAGGAGAATGACAAACCCACGCTCCCTCTCCAAACCCTGACTTTATTTAATGGCAAGCAGGAACAGCATGGGAGAAGCAAGGCTGTGACCAGAACCAAGGGATGGGGCTCACCTCTAGGTCGTCAGGGTTGGTCCTGCCCTGCTAGACCCAGTCACATCAGGGAGAGGGAAAACCAACGGTTAGCTACGATGGCATCAGCTGCCTGCACACACAGCTCAAACAGGCCTGAGCCACTCCTGAGCCAGGCGATGGGGACAAGGCAGCCATCTCCCAAGGCAACATACATCTTAGAGCTTCGTCCCCTTGGGCACCCGCTACAACAAACCTACTGCTTCAACTCTGGCCACTCCTGCCAATGTGTTATTGCAACAGCTTCCACCTGTGCTATATGCAAATACCACTTGATAATTCATAAGGACATTGTTTGAAGAAGCATTTTGCCAGGGTATCGGGCCTAATGATAATGCATTTCCTCATGTACTCCTGCAGTTTAAACCACTATAGCATTACTCTCTTCTGCCTGTCCTGAAGAGTTACTGTGCAATGTGAAACGACTGCTGCATCGCGGCCTTACAGAGATGAACCATTCCCAATATATACAACATTTGAATGCCTGAGACCAATAGGGATAGAAGACATTATAGAAATAGAGGTTATTAATAACAATGGGATGATATGTAAAATTCAGTGACTCATTGCCAGGATGTATCTCACAGTACCAGTCAAGTTATAAAATTTAAACACAATTACATGTTAGCTGAATATATTTGCCTTATTTTGCAATCTACTGTATATTAAACTTCCCCTTTCATATTTGCATAATAAATCTGAATGGAGATTTCTATTGCATTCACACTTGGATGATTGCTTTTGGTTATTTTATAGCACATGCTTTGTATAGGGGGAGGGAGTAAAATTAAGCTTTTATTATCAAAACTGTAAACCAAAATGAAATGTGAATGGTTGCCCGCTGTAGAAAGGTGATTAACGTACTTCATGTTAACTCGCAGGTGGCACTTTTTATCACTGACATGTAACCGCTGATGATGATATTGTTACTGTTGTCATTGTTATTATTTTGGGGTATGTTTTGGTACCAAAACATAGAACAAAATATGGTTCCACAGTTTCATTTTGCTGGAGGTACACATGCTATGGTGAGGCAGCCAGCCACAAGTATCCCCCATGACTTGCCCACAGAATTTCTTAGAGATACCGTGGGTGAAACGCTCCTGTTGGCAGAAGGCCAACACAGAGCCTGGAGCAGCATGTCAAACTCTCACCAGCTTTATAGAACACGAGTGGGTCTTGCATGACTCAGTTGTGGTGGTGACTCTCAGGAGGGGTGAATTCCCACCTTCTTATTTCTATTCCCAAATTTTGCAAGCTTTGAGATACAATTCCAGATACAGCTGACTCAGCTGCCAAAATGTCACGCAAACAGTGAATGAGAAAAGAAAAATTTGGGGTTTTTCACTCTTGCAAAACAGGGGTGAAGAACCTGCTCTTTGCTGAGGGTCAAACTGATCTTTCAAAGCCTTTTGCCAACCCACAGGTTAACACACCCCAAAATATACATCACTCAGGGAAAAAAAACAAACCACAACAACCAGCTTTAAAGCAACTCCCTCCCACCTCCCCCAGAGAAAAGCTGTCACAGTAAACTGCAGAATAAAGAAGGTATCAGAAGTAAAACATTACACCTGAAAACACAGAAGTTTTGTACAAACAAGAAAACCAAAGAAAGGCATATACAATCATAATAAGGTTGGGGGAAAAGAGATTCTTAAAGAACAATTGAATAAAGTCATAAAACTTGATATAAACATTTCCAAACATACCAGGAACAAGCAATGTGAGAGGCAATCTGTAGAACCAGTAGAAGATCAAGAAATACAGAAAAACATGAAACTGCTATGCTAGAGGCAAAGGTCCATCCAACTGGAGGTCCTGACTCTGGCAGTGATCAATGTCTGGTAACATGAAAAACAGTTAGGAGAAGGACCAGTATACTTCTTCTCACCTTCTGGCAATCTGCTAGTTAGAGAGTCTCTAAAACAGAGCTTGCATCTGCATCTCCCCAGTTTTGTATATCATTGTCATATATCCTAGTCACCTTTTTTTTCCAAACTGAAAGCACCAAGGATGAGGAAATGTATGAAAAGTGTGAGGATTAAGTAACTGGGATTCTTCAAGTAAGAAAAAAAATTGGCCTGTGGGCTGTTAGCAGAGATGTCTATATGGTCTCAGGCAGGATGGAGGTGAACAAGGGATGACTGGTCACTCTTTCTTATAATGCAAGAAGTAGGGAGCATTAAAAAGAAACAGCACATACATGTTTTAGAAGCAAGGAAAGGCAGTATTTTTTCAAGTCATGCATGCATTGGAGAACTCATTGCCACAGGATGTGCAGATACAAATAAATGTGTTCCAAAAGACAAACTCACAAAAGAAAAGCTTGTCAGTTATCAAAGGCTCCGTTTCTTAAGAAAGTCCCGAAAGCCATAGATAGCTGAAAGCAGGGAATTTGTGTCTGGGGAGGTATGTCTTTAGATACCCTGGGTTTACATTGTTTCTCTAAGCAACTGGGCTGGAAGGATCCTTGGCCATTCCCAACATCCCTAGATTTACATGGGAGTAAGACTGTCCCATTAAAACACGCATAAATCAAATACCACAGAGCTGTGGTGTTATGAAATGAGCTTGTGGATTATAGCTAGGTCTCAGGCTCTATTGTCTATATTCCAACTTCCATGCACATATAAATATTAAAATACCAAAACAATGCACTTGAATTTGTAATATGTAGGCTCATCACCATTCAGAAATGTATCTCTTGTTAGTATGATACTGTGTTATCTGACAAAAGTCATTTATTTGCGCATCAGCCCATCATGATTTATGCAAGCCCATAAAAGCTGTCATGCCATTGTTTCAAACAAGCCCTCACCTCAGTGTGCAGTTCTTGGTTTTGTACAGATGCTAATTATTATAACTGCAAGGCAAATCAGCACAACATGACCAAAGAAATAAATTCTGCTGGATACATAAAACACCCACACCATGTATTGGTTGGTTCTCCAGAATCACAGTTGCACAACGTTAATACTGTACTCATGATCTTAATAGAAAATAATCCCTTGAAAATTAATTGCCACTAGACATTAATAAGCACTTTGTTAATTAAGCCAGTAAGCCAATTAGGCCCAAGGTGAACTTGAGGGCAATCAACTCTATAAACAGTGTAAGCTAAGTCTTAGAAGTGCACTTTAATTTTTAAAAAGCCTGGTTTTGGAGGCTGGATAGCTTGTGGGATTGCTCATTACAGAACAAAGCAACTGCCCAAATTCAGCCCAGGTCAGGAGCAGCCAAGAGCCATTATCACCCAGCAGCTTATCTGTGTCTTCGGAGCAGCTGGTCTAGACCTCATTTGAGGCCTTACCAACTTGTAATTAATAGCTTCTCTAAGTAAACTAAATCAGAAAGCCAGCAAAAAGTAATTCAAAACTGCCTTCCAGGAAAGAGCCTTCTTAAGCTATAAACCAGGGCATGGTATAGAGAAAGCAATTTATAGCTGACTTCCTCTGACTCTGGGTAAGCATCAGGCAGCCAGCTATGCTCCTTCCACTAGCTTTTAAAGGCCTCGGGGCATTCGCAAAACCTGCAGGAGTGAACAGAAATGGCTGAAGCCTTTCTGAGGAGATGCAAATAGTTAGCAGCTCTTCCATCTCCAAAAGTCCATATTGCGTGGCCTTCCTTATTCACTAGCCATGAGCAGAGAGAGCACAAGAAGTGCAGATACCTCAGAAACCACTGTTTCTGCCTTTCCTTTATAGCTGAGAGGAAAAGAACCATTCCTGGGTTTCTATTCCTGCTGAGAAACCTGAAAACTGTGAGAAACACTGCAAACAGGAAAGCTGATGTGGAGCACCTTGCTGAAACTGCTCTTCTGTGAGCATGGCTGAAGATCTTGCTCCCCCTCAGACTCCTGCTGCTGTGGTTTTATTCTATGTCTTCTTCACAGGTCTCAGCAAGCTTAAATACTTCAAGCCAAAAGCATCAAAATTTCCTTTCTTCTTAGCTGAAATGAAGGGAGTTTGTCCATACAGTTCATTTGGTACAGCACTGGAGAAAACTCATTCAGTTCTCTAATTGATTGCATTTGAAAAAAGGTGCCATTAATACTTTCACATTTGTTGACACAGATGAATCTGCCCTAGGTTTTGAGCGTGAATCAGAACATCTTAAAGGTTGAGAACTCAGCTCTACCACTGCATACTTGCTCACTCTTTTTTCAGCAATAAGTTTCTGAAATTGAATTACCACATTTCCAACAGCAATGGGGCAGTCCATTGGCTGGGCTCAGGTCCATTGTACATTCGAATCAAACAAAGAGGATGGGGAATCAGATTTCACACCTAGACATTTCCAGAGGATTGGGTGCAGAATTTGGGAAGAACACTGAATCCGTCAAACAGTTGGTTTACGCTCGAGGAATAGTGCTATGCCTTACACTTTTTCTGGGGCTAACCGTGCCTGCATTACTTCATCTTTCCCATCAGAAGTACGGACTGCAAAGCAACATATATGAGAAAGTAATACATACATAGTTAAAAGGACTTGAAATTCATAGGATGTAAATGAGCAGCCAATTATTCTGTGACTAATGACGAGCTGCTAAGTTGGAACATGTTCAGGTATGTGCGTTAAGTCCCTGTAATAATTTTTATTAATTTTTTAAGAATGCTGGATCATCTCATCTGAAGCCAAAAACATTAATACTTGCATTAATTAGTGTTCATAATACAGTATATCTTTTGAGTTTTACTGCAGCCCTTTGAATCTTTCCTTACAATGACTTTCTAAAAAAGATCACCTTGATGGAGAGGGTTTAGGTTTGTTTTCAAGCCTGATGAAAAATATTTTTCTGGAATAGTGGTCTGGTTTCTGCCTTTGTTTTTCTTGTCTTTCTTTTCCGAGTGTTTGTTTGGTTTTTTTTTTTGTCTCTTTCTGCCTTAGTAGAATATGGGAATAATGATGTAGGCTTGACTATGCATATAAATTGAATAATTTGCAATAATGCTCTAAAATGCCACCAGGATGGAATTCAAAGGGCTGTTTGTAAAAACAATTGCTTTTTTAAAAAATTAATTTCTGAAAAATAAATGCAGAAAGTGGCTAGATGGCTCAGGGGATTGAAAATGACATAGAGAGACTTTCAACTCCTGGTCACTGCTTCAGATCCTACTTAGGGCTGAAAAGCAACTGGAAGCCATTACTGTGAAAAAAATATTTTGGGTCTCTGCAAATTTTAACATAATAACCTGTGTTTGTGGGGGTTTTTTAAAGTCCTTCTACTGATGAAATATAAAACTATCTTTGTTTTTAAATAGCAATCATTTAATCACAGACATTGTGAAGCACAACAGCATTCATATCCTTAGCCATAACTATAACAGGTTACCCTTTCTCAGAACTATGTACCTTTTTTGCTGGTGTTATCAGTGCTGCTGATGTATTTTCATGAAAGTAAATCACATGTGTCAAGTTGATTCTGTAACAGGAGAAGGTATAAGATATTTAAGCCACTTAAATCAGACTGGAAGAAAAAGGAAATTAGGTTTTCAGGATGAAGTCGTGGTTCAATGATATTAAGAACCACAGGCAGTTTAAGAAAAAATGCACAATCACTTCACATTCTTCATCTGTTTGTAAAAAGACATCAACAAACCCTTCTCCTACATAAAATTGCAATATTTAGATACATATTTCTGTCTGCTGATTTCTGATCAGGACCAGAACTATCATTAGAAACTTTTAAATGATCCACCTGGCTTTATGATGATTGATCTTGGTCAGGCATAAGGTCCATCCCTTCCACAGAGAGAATCAGATGCTTCAGAGAGATGCTTCACCAAAAGCAGGAATCCCTGAGAATGGAAGGACGCCCAGGGCATTTTCATGGACAGGAATTACAGGCCATTGCTTACAATTTTCCACATGCTATGCCCGAGTTTCACAACTAAAGCCTGTGCCAATTTGAAAGCTTCCTATAAGGAGATTGAAAATATCTACAGGAGCATACGCTTCAACACTCGCTAATGTGCGTAGTAAACAGCTTCAGAATGTGGTTATTTATTTCTGGTAATATCTACAATATCTGAAGAGATTTCCAACAGAAAAAGAGGAACAGACTGTGGCCTAAACACAAACATTGAAGATTTAAAGAATGTGATACTTGAGTGTTCAAAAGCTGCCAGTAGCAGCTTTCTAGTAATGCAGACATGGTGAGCGACTACTCTAATATCAACACAGAAAATGGTTATGGCACTGATTTTATTTTAAGCTTGAATAAACCTGTTCTCAGATATTCACATAACTGAATATCTCTTTGCTTATTTCCTACAGAGATGACCCTGAAGAGATGCATCTTCAGGATTTCAATGAGGTGGCAGCAGGATCGGGCACAAAGGGAGCAGGAATGTGAACACATGAAAACACGGCAAACAGGCTGGCCTTCTAGGAAGAGTTGAGATGATTGGGTTGACCTTGAATTAAATGAGATCCAGATCTGAGCAGAGCCAGCATATTCCCAAGCTTTGCTCTGCAGTTGCTGCTCTGTGGAGGGTGGATGTCAATGTGTAGCACTGTATAATCAGTGCTTCACACAAGTAAAGAGAAGAGAAGAGGCGGTGGGAGAACCATCACTGTCATCTCTTTTATAGAAAGGATATTAGCCTCTGCTGCTGCTGAGGAGGGGAGACCGATTTACATCAACTTCATAAGTGACTTGGAAAGCAAGCTCCAGAACCACAGCTGCTGAGGACAATGCTGTCAGTGGAGCTGATCTTTCTGCTGTGGGAATGGCAACAAGACATAAACTGCATCTACATGGCCGTGACTACCCTCTGACCTCCCCCAGGCAGAGCAAGGCTGAGCTACAAAGGTGGTATAGCAAACACAGAGAGAAACACAACCGCTCAGAGGCAGGTAGGAGAAAAGAGCTCAGTTAGCTTTCCTGAATGCCCTTCACGATTAGGCAATGAAACACTGCATGTTTAATCATGGTGAAGGATAATAGAGATCAGAGAACCAGGGAGGCAGCTCAACTAACTCCAGGCATGCTCTGTTAAACGCTATATGATATAAAAATGGTTTATAGCCCATGCAGCATACTTCCCCTGGATAAGGACCATCACACACTGAAATTAAAAGTAATTAGTGTCCCTTAAGGGCTTAAAGAGAATTGTTTTTATAAAGCATTTCCTTCAATCTTTATATTTAGCCAAAAAAAAAAAAAAAAAATTACAGGGAAGGCATTTTTATGCAGAGTGGCATTTGTTTAGATTTAACACCTTAAGAGATTAGAGTTGACTTTCAGACCAGTTATTACAGCTACAAAGAAGTCGCTGTTAAACTCCCTAAATGATATCATTGAGACTGACTGATAGGCCCACAATGCGTGAATGCAAAACACATCGTAATCTGCTGCTCCCAGAGTGGTTTCAAAGTGCGCGCAGAGGCTGGGGCTCACGCCGGAGACTCCCACTTCTGCATTCACCCAGAGAGAGTACGTAACCCTCGTCTTGGCAGCCCAGGGCTGCTCAGACCTGGGAGGTGGCACGGCTGTGCGAGTGTGGGTTACAGCCTGCCTGTCCAGACTAGCAAGCGGGAACCACAGTGCCTGTTCTGGTAGTTACTGATAACTGGAAAACCAGTACAAGCAAAGCCTTCACTACAAAATGCGATTGCCACTGCCCATAGGAGATGCGAGCTTTGGAGGAGGAAGGAAATACCCAGAGGGACGTACTTGTGAGGTCATGACCACCACCACCTTCTGGTGATCCTTCACATGAACAAGAGCTGCCCCTTCTAACCCTCGTTCCATGGCAGCCGTACCAGAGGCTGGCACAGGTGAAAGATTCCCTGTGCTTGCACTGCACAGGTGCTGGAAGCACAGGGGCGTTACGACATGTTTCTTGAGGTTCCTCCAAGTCACAGAAAGAAAAAGGCTAATATTAACAATACTACCAACAGTCTGAAGTGTGTTAGATTTCACTGAAGTTTCAAAACGCTACAATATGTCCATGTGTGCAGAGCAGCATTTTTTAAAATGCTGGATTGCTCAGGAATTTCATGTTGACTGTTAATGAACTCTTTCCCCCATCAAAAGTTTTGATTCAGCCACCGAAACACAGTATGTCATTCTCTGCTTATTTGGTGATTAATCTGAAGAACTGAATTTCCATACTAACATTTAAACTAGCAGCTTGATGCGGAGAAAACAATGGCCTACATTTTGCAACACAAAGAATGGTTGCTGTGCTTTATTTATGAGCTATTGGTTTAGCAACTTATAAAAAATCCATCAAAAGCCACAGGGGTTAAACAACATTAAGAAATGAAGTACAACCTAATAAAAACAAAAGCACTGATAGATTCCCACCCATCATTAAACCTCACATCACCCCTGTAAAACCATGTCCTCAGACAAAGTAGAAGAGTTTGAAAAGGTACTGAAATTTCTTTGCCCTCTTTTTAATGCTTTATTAGTTTAGATGCTACCACAAATTGCAGGATTTATGACCAAATGCTCCAGTGCTGTGTAACAGTATGATGCCTTCTAATGTTCCACTCTCACAGAAACAATTTCTAATTGCTATGCTGTATGTACTGCCAAAGCGCTACAATGAATTGAGCTGGACCCCATCTTGCAAGGCTTTGCTACAATTACAGTAACATTTACTGATCTTTAAAACTGTTCAACACCCAGAATCTTTTCCAAGGTTAAACCTTAGGAGCTAGCCGTGGGATAATGGCAGTTAGCATTTCTATAAATGGCACTAGATTTGCCGGTGTGGGAAATTGTACTTAATCACAAAATACCTCAAGGGCAACAGTAGTGACGTTTGCTTTACAATAAATCTGCTTCAACTTCATCTGATAGTTCAGTTTACAAGCTTGTTTGATCCTTGAGCCTGCTATTGAGAAAAGCGATACAGCTGCCAAATTTGATGAGGTTTATGAAGAAACAGACATGCACCCATAATGCCAGGCAGGAGCCTGAAAGTTTACATCCCCCGCCATTCCTCTCCAGGACACGATCAGCTGTGCCTGAGCTGTTCTCCAGGTGCCTGTCACATCGCTCCTCAGCAAGCACCAGCGACAGAGACTATACAATCTCCCCTTGCCCATCTGTTTAACAATGCATAACTAGCGTTACTGTTTCAAAGCTTTTCATCCAACATTTAACTTTCATCTTCCTGTCTGCAATTTTAGTCTATTAGCTCTTGTCTTACCAACAGTGTACACGGAGAAAAACATGCACGTGTGTTTCTTTAGAATTGTCTTTGGACAGAAATACTAATCTCAGGACTTTGAGACTACAATATTATTTAATCTTCTAAACACTCCTTCACATTGTTATCATTATTATGAGAACCCATTAGCCGACTGCATACACACATGCACACAAGAAAGAAAGAAAGAATTATAAGTACAACATTAAGTGGCATATGGTAAACCCATTTATGTCTATCTTTCTACGGCAAGTCAGGTACTGAATGGGACTCATTTCCCGGAGTCATTGTTGGCAGTGTGGAGACTACATTGGTGGGTAATGGCTGGAATACCGGGTGCTCTGTGACTAATTGCATATTTGATATTCATGAGATAAATTAATTAGCTGCTTAATCCCAATGAATAGCCTGGATTCAAATAAAGCTGTCAGATGTGAGGTATGGTAGATGTACGTGTGTTAAAAATAGCTCCTAAGGGGTGTATGTGTGTGTGTGTATGTGTGTGTATATATATATATCAGTCTGCTACTACAAAATTTAATTTAGCTTTGCCCTTAGCCACGAGTTGCCTGGAGACTGGCTAATAACAAAAGCACTCAAGATATCTTTTCTTTTTCCTTTTCTTTTCTATTTTAATAGAAATATTTTACCCCTTCAGCCTTGATACAAAATAGCTATAAAAGCTGTTCAGCATGGCATTCATTTATGCAAAACCTAATCTAAATAATGGAGGGGGGGGGGGGGGGAAGCTGTGGCTTTTACCTAGTGTAAGACTAAAATTGTTCCTGGTTTAAGTCCCACTGATGTGATTTAGCTGGCTTAGGATGACAGTCTAACCTGAATTGACTCCAAGGTTGCTTCTTTTTAAACTGGGAACAGTCCAGTATTGCTGGAGCGTCAGCCTGAAGTGGATTTAGTTCTCAGAGGCTTCAGAAATCCAGGTAGCTGCCCTCAACCTGCAAAATGCCTCTCCCTTTTCTGCTGCCATGTGTCCGGGCTGTGGGTTAGTCACAGCTCCAGTGACACAGAAGGGCAAGCTGCTCCACCATGTGTTCTCAGCCACGGGTAGGTCATGAGAGCATTTTGTTTGTTGTAGTTCTCCTGACAACCTGAAGTCCTACAGAAGCAAGGTCTGTACAGTTACTCCCTCTGTCTGCATGCATTTCTGCTTGTATCTGTTGCCCAATAACTTCTAAGGCTTTTGCTCAGAAACAGTGAAATCTGACAGAGGATTACTAGTCTCAAAAGTCTCAATTTTCCCCGAAAAAAGTGGCCAGGCAAAGGATGGAGATCTTATTAATATTCTCACCCATGAAAAAAACCTGCAGCTGCACTAACTTGTTCCTTAGTAAATACTGGAGAGTACACATGCAAGACAGGCTGGTCAGCCCCTGCCAAACCAGAATAAATATTCACAGAGGTTTTATCTTCCCAGGTACCAAACTCTACTGCAGTAAAATGTAAAAGCCAAATGTAACTACGTTTTGTTAGTGCAGAGGCTTGTGTAATTTCTCAAGCGTTCTTGCTGGTGAGACTCTACCACTGTCATCTGGATTTATCTCGTAGTACCTGGAGTTCACACCGAAGGTGACGGGCTCTGGCTTTGAAGTTAGAGGTATGAAAAGGCTGGGAATTCCACCCAGCAAAAGTTTTTGAGATATTAAATACCAGAAACTGTTTCAACTGAAAAGAAAAGGGGGAAATGGGTGACCCTCTGAGAGACTTTTCTTGACTCTTTGTGTACTGAATTTTGCAGATTATAGAAAGAAGTCCTTTCAAAGTCTTTTTCTCAAAAGAGGAATATTTAATTCTGAAAATGTGTCAGTAGAATACATCAACACAGAATCAGTATAGGATTTTTCCCCTGTAACTGAATTCTGCACCACTGACATTTCACAAAATATTTCAAGTTTAGCTGTACTCCTTTTTCCACCCAAAAGTGTTTCTAGAATTGTTTTCCCACAGCCCTACCTGCCTACATAACTGATGAACTTTGTACTGCCTCCTGTGACTTCACTTGGCTTCCACAAAGAAAGTACCAAATGGGGCAACACACCTGGACTTCAGCTGTGCTGCTTTGTGCCCAGCTAGGAGGATCTGAAAACAGCTGGAAACATTTGCAATGCTTAAAAAACCTCGGAATCCTAGTGGTCTAGAGGCAGAAGGGGGTGGTGTGGGGGGGAAATCTAGTTCTGCTCTGCCAGCCCCGTTACTGGTGTTTTATACCAGTCTTCACAGATCCAGCAAACTTCTGTGTATGTGTGCTGGCATGAATGCTGTTGTAACACCCAACAACCTGATGTGCTCAAACCAGATGACACGAAGAACAGAAACTTGCATGCCAGGATCTCCTCAATGAGCATGGATGGCAACACCTCCTGCAGCTGTGTCCCAAGGAGAAGTCTACATTTAGCTGGGGCAGTGGAGAAGTGGGTATTACAATACACTAAAGTACAGCATCAGGGAATATTGGCTTGGCTAAGTGCTACTACCAGTCTTTTAGGATTATGGTAAACATAATAAACAGAAATAAAGATCATTACCACCATCACAAAAGAAAATCCTCAGATACATATTCTGCCTCAAAGCTAACCTCCAGGATGCAAGGAGGATATTGTATGGCTTACATCAAAGCAAAACCAATCTTGTAGCTATTCAATTTTTGAGAATAATCAAAATGTAAGAGGAGGAGGAAGGCAAAGGGATGACATTTAAAATTACCCTGACCCAGAGCTTCCAGGTACAAGAGGGAAAGTATAAGAGCTCAGGCTTGGGGTCTCTGCTTTTGTTGGTGGGTTTTGTTTGTTCTTTTTCTTTAAAAAAAACAACAACACACTAATGAACTTAACTAAATCCTAAATTATATAGATTAATTACTTTCTAAGGAAAGACTGAAATTATAAACAAATGGCTTTTTGATTACACTTTTATCTGGATAAAACTGCATCAATTACATACCTTGCACTTCAGAAATAGTTCCCCTTAAGCTGATTATATCTTAACAGCTTTATCTGTGAGATTCATAGCTGCAAATATATTCATCTACAGCATTTTCCAGGTGCAGCCAAAGAAAAGAAGAAATCGTTGGCTTCTCCCTTCAGTACCAGCTTTTCCTTGTAAAAAAACATTATACGTAAACAGAAATCAAGCTTGCCTTCAAAGAAAAAAACCTAAGGCTCTGTTTTCAAATTGTCTAATCCACAGGTTGTTGAAATCAAAATAATCTTCTATATTCATTGTTTAATAATTACCTTCAGCTTCTCATTTGCTTTATTTTTTTAATACAGAATTAATATGCATAATATCTTTGTATATACAGTGAATTTATAAAATAATAATAAAACCACAAAGGCTTGCTCAGAACATTAGATTGCATGACTAAGCGCAGCAATATCAGAAAGTGCTAAAGTTAGGGCTGCGCTCATACTTTAACTGTGCTTTCCCCTCTCTTCAGTACAAGTTACAGGATAATGTTATAATCTGATTTGGCACATAGGGACTGCTCAATGCTCAACATTTTGAGTATTTTACAAATGAGATATTAAACTCTGATCTTTGATACATAACATGAAAGTTTCATTTCTTATAGCCCTGGCCTTCACAAACGTAAATTGTATGCTATTCTTTGAAATACAGGCGCTCAATTCTTAAATCAGGGAGGCAGCAGAGCGAGTTGAGGTCATTCTAGTTTATGTTTTTGTAAGATTCCCAGGCAAAATCCATTTTGGTCACCTCTTCTTCTCTCCTAGCACAGGACCTACAGCACCCGCATAGGTGGCAGTTGTTTTATATGTGAGGGGAGTCCAACACTGAAATAACCAAAGATCAAGTCAGGAATGAAATGATGACTGGCAGACCTCCATGGAGGCGCCTGGGCTATGAAGTCACATGCAATTCTCTGTTTTATGAGCACCAAACACACAGAAAGAACAAAAGTGAAACTAACTCATCTCCGGGCACCTGAATCATCTGTGCAAGGAATGCTTGACTGAGGGCTTTGTATTTACTTAAAAGCTAATAATGATATTAGAAACTTCTAAGAAGTATTTGGGAGGGTGTTTCTTACAAAAAAAAAAATAAAATTACTTTTTGCCCAAGGATAATACATTATTCCCATGGTACACACTTGCGGAGCCTTAAACTCAGAAAAGTATTTAAATACCTTTTACAAAATACCCTCCACTAACAGCATTTTCTGTTGTTGGTACTCTTCCAGATGCTTTCTGTGAGTTGAAACACCTGAAATTGTTGCACTTGGTAGAATTGCAAGAATGGACTTGAGGTTTTTCTCTATGAAGCTACAGTTTGGGCAGCGAGGTCTACAAAGCAGAGGAGGTTGGATGAGGCTCTTGAAAGGGACACTGGAGGATCATGTTCTCTCCCAGTGCCACCAGATTTCCTGTGTAGCCCCATTTGTACTGCCATCTACTGTCCTCATCTTTATGAATAAACTTGTTATGTTACTCTGTTGCTTATGTACAAACTTCCCTGACTGACAGCAAATCAGTAGGTTATCCAGAAATAATACAGGTCATTCTCTTTGGGAGTGCCAAATTGCAAGCTTCTGTTTTAAGTATTGGCCAACCTTTTTCCTTTTTTTTTTCTGTTTTTTTTTTCTTCATAATATTTTTTTCTTACTTTACTAAATACACTAATAAAAATAATCTAGGCTCTTGGCAAATATATTGCTTTTATTATGCCAAGCAAAGAGATCAGCCTGTACTATTCTTCCACTTTCCATCATCTTCATCTCATAAACAATACACAAATCGGGGACAAAGACTGGTGTGCCCATAACATAACCAAGACATGGTTCACACATTCAGACATCTGACAAAAGACTTGACACTTTGCTCAATGCACACTTGGGTTTGCTACTTTTCAGGCCCTAACAGTAAATGCCACAGAGTTCTGTTTAATCAGCTATACCTCCTGTTATCAGTGTTAGTGTTTAGCGCTTCAGCGATTATCTCTCATTTATCCCAAGGTCCCTGGAAAGCTGTGGATCTGCTGCTTTCCACTTGCAGGCTGTGGGGGAATGGGTTTGTGACATCTCAGACAGAGGCTGACCCAAGAACAGAGCAAACAGTGGCCCAGATTAGAATTTTTTTCTCCCACAGGATTTTTCTGAAATGGTTCTGCTGAAGGTACACATCTCATTATTTGCTGGCTGTAGCTGGACTAAATTCAGAGATAACATCAGTGGTTCTGAAAGATCTGGGATTTATTCAAGTTGAATTTAGGGAATTGAAGGAGGTTTTTACAGTGTTGCTCTCCTTTCATATCACCAAACTAAGTTAGTTTCCACTGTATTTAAATTTATCAATCCATACATTATTTGAATTACTGCTAAAATGAGGAGATCCTCGAGACACAGACCAGACTTTATTTTAATATTGTCCAGCCTGATATCTTGGCTAATGAGCTAGGCTTCAAGATATTCTCATGATACAAGCATATAAATCAGAGCATTTTCTGCTTTTTTTTCTTCCTTTTTGCAATCAGCCAAAATCATTCTTCCACTAACCAAGTACGTGGAAACACAGAAGGAAGGACAATCGGTGGCCCAAAGAACAAGCAGTTTAGTTATGGTAGACTTAGTGCTCAGCTAGTCCTCACTGATGATGTGAATGCAAGCATACTTTCCCTAAGGGGTATGCAGGCATTTTACACACATTGTATATTTATAGTTTCACATATGTGTACAAGAATAAACCTTAGAGGTGAAAAGCAGCCACCTGTTGGGTGCAACGCAGAAGTTGACAATTGCCACAGACTTTTTGCTTCTCCTCTGAATGAGCAGGAACACCCAGGGTGCTCCTGCAGGGACAGAGCTAATGCTCCATACAGTCAGTGACAAAGCTGTCCCTCTTGTTGATGGGACTATCAAGCAAAACTCTAACCCACGTACAAAAATGGGTCCAAGCCAAAATACACTGCGACCAATGCAACCTCTGTTGAACTCTGTTGGAACTCTGTTGGATGAAACTCTAATCATAGCATGGTGTTTTTTACTGCTAATGCTGATTTTTTTCTACCATAGTTCCTGCAACATTTAAAATTGCTAATTCAATGAAGTCTATTCCAGCAGTTTGTATGCCCAGCTCAAGTACATTTTCCAAAACCCAGGATTTCTTCAAAAACCCCTCCTACAAGATCCTGAGATGAGGCAGAAGAGATAACGTAGTGATACAGAAGTTAGGATGTGACACTCCTACCTCCCTAGGAGCAACCGCCTGAAAGCCTGAAGCAACTTTTCTAGGAAGACATGGGATGTGTTACAGGGTACAGGTCTTTTCTTAGGTCTAAAGAAACTCACAGCATTTAAAAAATATTGCAGGTAAGTTCATCCCACTTTCATAGCCTCACTGGGATGTACTCAACTGAGTATGAGTCACTTTTATTTCCAGAAGTGCTTCACAGTGTATCAGCATGAGCAAGCTTAGAAAACTCTGAGTCACAACTGACTAATGACTCGTAACAGGTCAGTGAAATGGCATGACATTGGCAAGGAGCCTTTCCAGAAAACAATTATTAACAAACAGCTATTCACACTTGTTATCCGAGTGATTATATTATCGGAGAAAAAATAGGGGGTAGTTTAGTGCTGGTGGTGTAAACAAAGAAGGGTTAAAGGGGCACATAAGGGGACACTGACATATGCTGTGCTAAACAGGAACCTACATACTACCCAGGCTTGGTCCCTCTTATCAGAATATTTTGCAAGAAACAATCTGTGGTACCTGGACTGTCAGCTTTGGTCTACCCATGTTGCCCCCCCCCCCGCCCCCCCCCCCCCAAACAACCCATGTTAACTACCACAATACATATGTTAAATAAGTCATATATGGGGTTACTATCTGGATGCATTTTTACAAGCATGCCTGCTATCCTTCAGCCTGTGGTAAATGTTTTAAGAAACATCAGTACATGAATCCATACTGCCAAATGAAAACCTAATGGTCAAGTACAAATACCTGGCCTGGGAGCCTGACAAACCCATATTTTGTAGCTGAAATTGCTACTTAGCGGTGCTTACTATTTCAAAGGATAGCATTCTTCTTCCTCCTGCTATCATGGAGTAGTATCCTGGATATCTCAGCCACTTTTCCTGCCACTCACAATAGGAAAACAACTGACAAACTGGAAAAGTATATCTTGGCAAGCATCAGCGAAAACTACTGTGTATTCCTACACGTCCCTTTTACTTACACATTTGTTGATGCAAGTATCTACAAGTAAAACATGAATATTGCATGAGGAAGCCAGCATTTCGAAATCAGGCCAACTGGTCCATGCAAACCTATTTGTCTTAGGTCTATGTGTGCCATTAACTATTAATAACCAAGCATACAACATGGAAAATTCTAACAAAATCAATTGTTAAATCCACTAATTTAGGGCATCCATCAGCCCATGCTAGTCCACTTATATTCAGCTCTTTTTGTTAATTATGCACTTCTTTCAGTTCTTGGTCTAAAAAAGTAACTTACTTTTTTTTCCTGGTAACTGAAAATGTCAATCCAGTTGAAACAACAACAAAAAAATGGGGATTTTTTTCCAGGAGCTTGACTGAGCCGACCTGATTGATGGCTCTGTTAAAGTGCTAGGTACAACAAGCAGTGCATGTTAAGATGTTAGCCTCTATTGATTTCATCTGAGTAATTTTTTAAAATTTTTTTTTTAAATAGTCTCATCTCATCCTTTATCATTATTTTTGTCCTGTGTGAATAAGATCTGTGCAAGGTTTTAAAACTTTGACCTATCCACACAAAATGGAAAGACACAGGAGTACGATGTAGAGCAGTATGTGAAAATATTAGTGCTACTGTCTTGGGGGGGGAAGAAAACAGCAGCAACAAAGGATCTCCTCTCAAGGCTTAAGGAAAACACAAAGAATCACATGTGTGTATGTATGTGTGTATATATATAAACCCTCATATACATATATACCCACACATGACATCTCTAATCATTATTGTCCTTTAAAGGGAGATGCAAATGAATGCAAACTGCTGTTGTCTTCCAAGCACAGTGAAATAAACAGAGCAAACAGTAAATTATCACACAGACCGTAATTGTTGCCTGAACAATAAGAACAAATAAATTCTTCAATAAATGTAATTTTTCTTTTTAATCACATAATGACTGCAATGCAAGTTTTAATGTATTTATTTGAATTTATTTATCCAGTTTTCTCAACCCATACACATCTCAGAATGTGTATACTTGTAAACTGTATGCTGCGAGACTTTGATTTGCAGAACTAGGGTGGTTCCGTTTGTGTTGTGATTGCTTAAGCTGTCACTGGGTGAATTTTGTTCCTTGACTGGAGAACATCAAAACGTTTGATAAGTGGAAAAGGCGGTGGTCAGAAACTTATAAGCAAATTTAGGATTCATTTTTGCCAGCACATGTGGGAACTGCACAAATCCTGCTTTAAAATTTGCTTTATGTGTTCACCCACACTGGCTGAATTTGATTGCTGAACTAAACATTAAAGGGGCAGAGGAGGATGAAAGCATAAAACTGTCAACAGCGTTTGCTGCTGGGAATCTAAGTTCAGCATCACTGGAGTCTGGATCAGACTTTAGAAAATGCATGGAGGTCACTCCATCGACTTCAGTATGTCTGAGGTCAGATCTTTCTGGAATACAAACGTTAGAGATTAGCCAATTAAATACAAATAATCTTCCTTTGGGCAACTCTGCAAATCTGCTATTTACATAATGTGGTAAAGGCTGAGCTAGTTTTGCTTATCTGTATCAGCAGATTGTCCCTTCCTCCTTATGGAAAGGCTGGCTGACGCAAGTCAGTGTTAAACAAAAGCTAGTTAAAGTGCATTATGCGTTCAAGAAGATAACTGGAACAGGGACCATGGAAGCTGAAGAAACACTCCCCAAAAATCAATAATTTGTTGGGAAGGTAATCCATACTCATGAGAAGTCTGGTACAACCAAACTGGACACATACATCAGCATCTGCAGACTCAAGAATTCTGGGGTCATGTGCTTTTCTGATGACTATGTGTTAAAATTGGAACATCGAACTCACAAATTAAAGCAAGCTGGTGTTAAAAAATAACTATATTATGTATAGGATAAATTAAATAAATGTTGTGCCAATCCACTTTGGTCTCCAACGCAATAGTTTTAATGGAAGCTTAGGAGATAACCACCTAAGGCTTTTGAAAATGCAAAGATATGCAGACTTCCTCCTGTGTGCTTCTTGTACAGCCTCCGGTAAGAAAGCATATAGGTCTATAACTGGTCTAGCCAAGGTGCTAGCACAGTACAAGTTATTATGCTTACTACAGTTAATTTTGTTTCAATAATGTAATATAAACAACAATGATAAATAGAAAGGATGTTTCCCAGCTTTTAAGTGCCTATGAAAATAAAAAACACTCACAGCAGCTTCCTACAGAAATTCAGCTGCAGCCTAGTCCCACAGATTCCTGTATGTGCTCCTAATGCTGCAATTTGCATTGGAAGGAGATGTATTCAGATGTGTCTGTTGTGTTAATAGATGACAATATAATCAACATGGCTCTTCTCCTTTAGATAGTTCGTATGCAACAGTAGCATAGACTGCTGCCTAAAAGAAAAGGCAGTAGGGCACAATTCTCAGATGAAAATCTCTTTTACTTTTCCATCATAAGAGTGTGGGTTTTCTTGTATTACTTCACATGGAATATAGTAGATGGGATCCCTAAAATTTTATCACGGATCAAGTGCTAAGAATAGGAAGAGAAGAAGTGCTATCTTAATGAAAGCATGTTGTTAGAGGACATCAAGTTCTTTATCTAGACATCATCAGTTAAAGCGATCTCAAGTCAGCTCAAAAGCCACAGCAGAAGGTAGTTTGGTGACCCACTTTTATAGCACAGATGCCAACATCAAAAGCTTCTTCATTTCCACAAATAGCTAAACTGAGTCCCCCTGCCAGCACAGAGGGTAAAGTATTTACATAAACAGAGAAACTCTTGGGAGTATTCTTTCCAAACCAAAAATGAGACCCATTTGCATCGCAGAGTGGAATAAGTTTGCTTCACAGCTCTACAGCTGCTCACAGAGTATGTAAAAATCAGCCCTGAAGCCCCAAGCTCACCTTCTGTTCCCAGGGTGTGAGACAAAGGGAACTGGAGGATTTAGAGAAGCACACCAACAAATGCAGTACTTTAGTCTTAATACCCACACACACAAGCGCACACGCTACAGCCACAGCCCATGTGTACATAAAGTAAAATAAAACTACTGATTCCAGGCTCTTACTCGTTGCTGTTATAACAGCATTTAGGAAGCTTTCAGGAAGACCAAACACAGAGAGCTATGTAAGGGGCTGAGATGTTGGGAAACGCACTGGCTATGTTACTAAAACTCCTGCTTACACACTCAAGACTTTGGTCTGGCTCTGCAAGCATTTATACTCCTTGAAATAGATTCCTAAGAGCAAGTGCAAGCATATCTTTCATGCATTCACACTGCTCAGACGCAACATGGTCACGTCTGGACAAGAAAAGACTTTACTTCCTTCTTGAGGGACTTGGTTACCAAAGGGCGTTAATGCCTGGTGTCATCCTGGGGAGCACACCTTACCCTCTACCACAATGGTTAGCGTAACCATCTCCCAGCTCTCAGTGTGCACTCATAACCAGGTCTTTAAAAAGCTCAAGCTGGAATGATGCTTTTTCTAGAACACCCTGGTTCAGACTTATGAGGAAGAGCTGGCAGCCCAAGTCACACACAGACTTCATAGACTCGTTCCTCAGACCCCAATGAAGCCGCCTGCCCTTGTATCCAGACTAATCCTGAGGATATTGTTCTAGCTCTGGTTTCTCATTGACCTCTGCCCCAAAAGCACCATGTGGCAAAAGGAGATTACTCGCACCTCGACCCGCAGCAGGGTGGTGGTGGGGCGTACAGCAGGAAGGCTGGAGACCAGATCGCACACTGTGCAATGCGTTTATTTGCCACTGTAGCAACAGCATTAATGTTATCATGCTGTGGTTTGCTTTGCATGGTATCTGGAAGGGAAAGGGTGAGGATTTACTACTTTTTGAATCAGGAGCAGAGTTGAGACTGCTGGTTTAGTAGCACCTTGAAGTGCGTGCCCACAGCATGGCTGGGAACAGAAAAGCCTGAGGCTAAGACTCATACTTCATCATTGCTGGGCTGCCCTGGGCACTTGCACACTGCAGCAAACTACGTACAAATCTTTGGGCAATTAGTTTTTAATGGCATTATGAGAACATTTGACACTAAATTGATGCCTCCAAATACAACAGCTTGACCCTTCCTTCTTCCTGAGTGACTTGCACACTAACATGTATAACAACCAAAGCAATTCATTAGCAGATAAAATAGTATCTGGAATAGCACTTTAGAAGCACAGTAGGGACTCCAGTTGACAGTAAACAATGTGGGGTTTTTTTCAACACAAATGCACATGAAACCTCTCTATGGGGTAAAGAGAAAGCAGGCAAATCAGCCCAACCACAGAGTTGGTTGTCAAAATGCACCTACTTTTTTTCCAGAAGGAAACACATACAGTTGAATGGAGGCTGCATGAATTTATCTATTCTGCTCCAGGAGGTGCTTTGCAGTCCAGTCAGCCACTGAATCAGAGGTGCCTGAGCTGTGCAGGACAAAACAACACTACCAGGTATTTCAGAGGAGGGTCTGTGGGTGTTGGCATTGGCTTTGAGACTGAGACCAGAAACTGCAGCCTGGCTGACCACAGAATTGGGTCATCTCCTTGCCTCTCTTCTGGTCTCCCAGGTCCTCGTCCTTGAGGTACCACCCACCACATCTTCTCTGCTTCCCAGGTTGTTCTCTCCCTTTCTCTTCTCCCACGGGTCTCACTTGTGCAGGCCATCAGTAGCATTTCCACAGCTCTCTTCCCACCCAGGGCCACATCCCCTTTCTAGGGGTGACTTCCATGGCTGGGGTTCCCCACAGCACTCTTCTACCTCTGCCCCAAAAACTAGAGCACCTTTGCTTGGCAGCCTGCCTTACAGGACTGCAGTTTCTGTTCTCAGGGCAGTGTGGAAGATTCAGGCAGATTTTTGCATTTGCCAATTTTATGGGGCTGAGGGATGCTCTTCAGGTTTTTTTAAGCCCTGTGCCTCAGCTTTTAGTTTGGTTTCCTCCCACCAGCTTTCTTAAGACAGATCTTACAAAGGCAAATTAGAGTCTCTTCTACTATTGTGGTTTTATTTTATTTACATCAAAAGATAACTAGATCCGTGGTGAAATTCCCTGGCTAACTATTTCCCTGTGGCACCACATTTTCTAGGCTTGTTTTGACGGTGTGAATCAAATATTGATTAAAGGAGACAGCCATCTGAAATGAAAACATACAGGTATGTAAATATGCACACATGCACCAACAACCATGCACTGTATATAAATCAGTCAGAAGAGCTGTCAAGAAGGCAATCACAGGTAAGTAGTAGTGGTGTGTAGACTAGATCATACAGGGGTTGTACAAGGACACACAGGATTCATACAGCCTGGACTCCATTATCTATTGATGTTAAAGATGCCCTATGAAAGTACGTAGACCAGAGCCTACTGTAAAAAATAAGCCTATGAATTAACTTACAACCTCTCCTGTGTTGGCAAGCAAAAGTCATATCATTCATGGGCTGTCTGAAGGCAGTTTAGGTTGAAAAAAAGGTTGGGCTAAAACCAAATAGAAGTACAAAGATGACAAATATAAACATAATGCAGGATGAAACAGCAAAGACAGATATCTGTAGGGACTGAAGACTACGGAAATCCTCTCATCTCGGGTTGTTTCAATCCTCATACATGGAATTATTCTGCCAGTAAATTTTAAAATATTCATAAGTTTTTGTTGGATTAGAGTCTTTAATAAACAAGATAAGAAACTCATCTAATTCCTAATGTAATGCCACCGAGAACCACAGTGCCACCACCATGAGGTTGGTGGATTGTGCCCGACATATGATTCATTTAACAATAACCCAACTTAGTATATAATCATATTTGATCACAGTGAGCTAGCTAAGGTTGAAAAAGAATAATTATGTCTTCTGCTATCAATCATCAACTCAAATTACCACAATTATTGGATTAACTTTGTTCATTGCTCTGAGCGCTAAGAAATATTTTTTCACTTCCTACAGTATGGGGGAGGGAATGAACAAGTGGTAAGGAGGGGGGAAAAGGAGTTATTCAATTGTACTCCAGGCACAGATTATGGGCTATAAGCAGGCCTCTGGGTATGGTTTGACTCGCTCTCTGGAAAGAGAGGCCAGGATGCACAGGCAGCACTCATTCTGCCATTTCCTATATTTGAAGCATTAGACGTGGAAACTTTTAATGTTCAGTTAGCATAGTTCCTTGAGATATAGTGGGTATTTCTTAAAATTGCCAATAGAAATTAAAAATAGAGAACTAAGTGAGGCCATCTGTCTTGAAATGCTTTCAAAGCCTACAGCAGTATGATAATACTATTAACACTCACTGACTACTGATCCAGTGTACACCAAATACTGTGATGACCGAAACTAGGCAAAGAAACGTTTGTTGAAGGTAGGGTATAGTTTGGTAGCAAATGCTCAGTCTGCAATGCCTGGGCATGTGTATGTGCCTCAGCACACAGCCAACCGTCATGCTTAATAGAGATCTTTTCCTACACTTCACCTGCCTACTGCATCACTTCACAGCAAGTAAATGCACAGTCTTATATGAGAGGAGACAAATCATAAAATAATTATATGTAGTGAAACGGCTTTAAAGAATCATTGCACGATCCGGTAATTAGAGAGGTCATCTCAACATAGGTATAAAAGCAGCTGAATTAACCATAAATCTGCTATTTCCTACATTTTTAATGTTTAACTTGGATGTTCTTTTAGCAGAGTCTAGATGTAGCATGCAGCATTTTGGTTCCTAAATAATAGAGGTGAAGGTACACACAAGTCAGGAGGGCTACCTTTCTTGGACAAAAGGAAGGTATAGTTTGAGCACGTATTTTGGGAAAGAAATAACTCTGCCACCCCATTGTTAAACCTCTCTTTAGAAAAGCCAAGTCAAGAAGCAATACTGAATTCATTTAGCATGACAGTGCAAGGCTCAGCTAGGGATCCAGTTAAGGATCCAAAAGACCTGTCTATACTCCTATTTCAACAGCTTTATTCCCCCTGATATTCTAAATAGCTTTTTCAAGAGGTTAATCGCTCTTAATTTTCAGTAAAACACATGTAAGTTTAGAGACTCTCCAACATACCCCAGGATCAGGCCCAGTAGAACTGATATTACTCCAAAAAAAGACAGAGCTTATTTTAATGTAAGTATAGACAAAGAGTTGTGGGCAACTGCTGTGTTTACATAAAGAGGATAAAAGGAAAAATTTTCTGGCAGTAGGAACTATGATAGCTTAACTAGCACATGGCATACTCAGAGGGACTAGCATGAACAGAGAAAATCAGAAACTGCTTATAATGGATGCTTTGCATGCCTAGTCATACCTCTGGTACATAAGCATATATCTACACATATTAAAGACACAAACAGGATGTGGTAGGGATGCCAAAAGCTGAGGGAGGTTGTTAAAAGTAACTGTTGCAGACATTTTTGGCACATGGTATTTCTTGTTCTTGCCAAATCAAAATTCTCAAAGGAGACATGGTGAAACGTGGATGATACATATCAATAGCTAATTGGGGTATTCTCATGGACTCATTTATAGTGGAAACCTTAGTTGCAGAAAAAACATCGAATTTTAAGTCAGGCCATAGTACCTACTTCACACAGCTTTGTTTATTTTTCATGAGACGCAGAATGAAAGAAAATTAGACCACGGGAGACTTCACGTTCTAAGCAAATGCACTTATTAGTGGAACAAATACTTATAACTTCTAAAAAAAAACTAAAAAAACAAAACAAACACCACCACCAGCATGCCTCTGAACTGCAGGACATCTACCAGATTTCCATGAGGCCGGAGAGTTCCTATAGCCTCTTGCTGTGAGCCAGGTAATAGCAGAAACCATTGCGGAACATTTAGCTTTGGGGTGTGCTGACCTGGGTGAAATGCAGCCTCATGCTCTGGCATGTTCAAGGTCTAAGGTTGGACTCGGAGGAAAAATTCAATGCCAAAACAGGCTGCTCTTAGCCTAATGCGCATTATGGTCAGTTCTTGCTGAGAGGCAGCCTGAGGGGCAAAACTGCATGAGCTGTGTGATGCTCAGGGCCAAGAAAGTGTGGACGTATGAAGACAGCAGTAGGAGGGCACAAGAACACCAACCATGTACAGCAGTCACCAGCAAATATTCTCCTAAAGCACGAAGACTGCACCCTTTTACCCTCTCCACAGCACAAACTCAAATGTGTTAATGAGGCTGAGCACCCACTCCCGCCAGGCTGCTGGTGGGGAGGCAGGCAGACAGCTACGCTTCCTCAAGGGCTACCCCGAGATCCCTCACCGGGGCTGGGCATCACTTTGCTCAAGTGATCCATGCTCAGCCCCCTCCTGCACAGGGACCTGCCGAGCTGAGCCTCAAGCAGACATTGAGTAAGTGAATATGGGCATGGACTGGTGGAAAGCTACCTGAGCATGGTCTTACACTGAGAACCTGGTTGTGGCTGCAAGGAGGGGTGGGCTCGCTGGAAGCTCGTTGCTTCACTCACAGGTCTGCGGGGGCAATGCAGGGCTGCTGGGCACAGGGTGCCTGACAGCACGGCCCCTCCGAGGCTCAGCTGGGCAGCCGGGGTCCGGCACAGACTGCAAACCAAGATTTATTGCTTGTCAGCAGTTCTGACATTATCCAGTACTTTCTTTGGAAATCCAGGTCTGTCTTTGCAGAAACAGTCTCGTTTGCTTCAGCAAAAGACAGCTTACGGTTTTTACCCACCTTTGTCTATTTACAAAGGAGATCCTGACCATCAACTTCTCTTCATAATGGAAAAAACCAAGACTTAGACTAACAAGACAACAGGCTTTGGACAAAAAGGGATAACGGGATTCATTAACAACAAATTGTTTATGCCACATTTTAAAGGGTACTGGTGTCACAAGAGACAGCACAGAGCGTGAGAGTTTTACAGTTCTGACAGTGTAGAGACTTATGAAGAAAAAAACCAAAATCAAAGGGTCTTTCCATACACTATCAGACAGAGTAAACATATTAGTTCTTCTAATTATAATTGCAAATAAAACAAACAACCCTGGGGAAAGTCCATTACTGTCACTGTTTTTCTATCCGCACAGAAAAAGATCAATTTGGGGACTAAAGGGAGGGGGAATACAACTTTCTCTCCTTGGGCTAGACAGCACAGCACTCCACAGGAAGCTGCTGCCTCCCACCAACCTGCCAAACAGAGATGCTCCTGGCTGGCAATGCAGGGGCAGACCCTGGGGCAGGGCTGAAAACTGAAGTCGCACCAACTTCCCAATCTTCATTAAGATTTACTGCACTAGAAAATGGTAACACACAGATCCTGCTCCTCACTATCCCTACCTTCCCTTCAGGAAAGGAAAACAGGACAGGACCTCTCAATATTAGCTTTAGTGGAACAGAAGAAGAGTTATCCTTTGCCTAAGTCCTCCTTCAAGGGTGGCTGAAATCAAGTGCAAAACCCACATACTTATCAGTCAAGGTCTTTTTCTCATTACTTGTTTGGGAGATAAAGCATAAGAAAGGTGGTTTAGGAGACAGAGGACAAACATGCAATCACCTTTGGCTTGAAACAAGTGGAAAAGAATGTAAGGGAAAGAGGGTCAAGGTAGCAGAGGAAACAAGTAATGTAACAAGAGAAAGTTACAGCAAATCCAGGTTTAAACTGCAGCAACATGGACTCTAGCACCAGCATATTGAATTGAAATGCATGTGCTTCATATGCATGTCAGGCAGTATACCTCTGCAGAGGTCATGGAGACTAGAGAATTTGATGTGGGAGAGAGGGCGGTGGAGAGAGATGCAGGGAGCTCTGGGGTCTGATGGAAGCTGCTAAGAGCAGCCTGGGATGCTTATGCATGTGCTGAACCAGTTCTGCTTTCAGATTGCACAGCCTGCCAGGTTTGGCTGTTTGGGTGCACTGAAGTTTTAAATAGAACATGACTTGCCAGAGGCAGATTATAGTTAAATATTCTTCTTTTCTTCCTGCCCACTTCTTCCATAAAATCTTTCTCCTTGACTTGGGGTGGGGAAGACCTCTCAACTGGAGCAACCATACTGTGGAGTTCAAGATTTTACTTGGAACAGACTTTTTAATAAGTGTAGCTGTAACATCCATACTCATTGCCCTTTCTGGTAAAGTCTAAACAACAGCTTGATGTAGCTCAGGAGAGCAGAGAAAGGGCCATGCCTCAGACCCATTTGGTGAACATTTGCTTTGCTTTGTCGTAACAGTGCAGGGGTAAAATGTGCTCTCCACACTAGATTTTTTTTACAAACTCCTAAACTCTACCTTCTTTTTAACTGATTCTGCACATATACAAATAGCCTATTGAAATTTGAGGGGAATGTAATGCCACATTTGATACAGTACAATGCCTTGCTGTATGCATTTTCTGGGCAAGGATGATAAATTCTGTTTAAAAACAAGGTAACCGTGGTTGCCAGTTGAAGGCCTCTCTTAACAGCCTTAGTCCAAATCACTTTAACCTCTTCTCACCTCTGACCTCCCCTTAGTAAAGTAATGCAGGCCCTTCTTTTACAGCCCCTTGCAAACTCTACATAGTAAGTGCAATAAAAATAAGAACCATTATTACTATTTTGCTTTTTTGTTATTGTCCAGAATACAGATGTATATCTAAAGTTGTATAACGCACAAGTCAGTTACTTGAAAAATGAGATATGACTATGTAGGTGTAAATCATAAGGCCTGTGCAAAGACAAAGCAGGTTTAGGGTTACACACACATTTACTCTCAGCTCCAATCGCCAGCCTGAGGGGAAGGGCAACATGGGCAATTGGCACAGCACTTCAGGGCCATCTTGACAAGTATACTAGGCAAGTTCTCCCCCCTCACCCCTTCCCCTCCAATTTGACCCACTCCAAACTGTTTCTCAGCTTTAGTCTATCACTTATATTGCTATGGACAGGATGAATAAAAATAGGCAGTTAAGTGTTACCATTTCCTTTGACAGAGGTACAAATGCCTACACAGACTCTAGGATGGTAAGGAAAAAAGTCAACTAAAATTTAAATTTAGCATGCCTAGTTTTTAGAAAAGTCATAATATTATGCAGTTATATTATCCCTGAGGGAATGCAGAAATGGTATAATAATCTCAATTTAGAATCTCATTTTCAGTCTTAATTTTCAGAAGACCTTTAAAGTCAGGTTTACAGTTCTACTCTATTTGTAGAAATCCACAATTTTAGTAAGCATGTGCTTGAAATATAGTAGATAAGCTGTAAACCAAATCCACCAGCAAACACCTATGCAGGACTGTGCCCCTGCACATCTACCTCCTGTAGCCTGGGAACTGCCCCTTTTCTGAAGGACCTTCTAAACTCCTGCTCATTCTGCCCTCGAAGATGAGGACAAAGCCAGAATAACACAAAAAGGAGGAAAGCTAATTTGAAAGTGCAGCTCCCTGCTTTCTGGGACCTGCCCGGCTGTGTGCCTTTTGTAAACGGCTCTGCTCAAGCACCATGATTTCCCTCAAGCTGCCACCTTCGCAGGACGTGCAGTGCTTTGTCCTCCCAGCTGGGCAGCAGCCTTTCCAAACACAACCCTATTATTTCATGGGGTAAGTGGAATAGTTCATCTCGTTTTCCAGCAGGGATGAAAATGAAAGGCTGCTGCTTCTGTGCCACACTTACTAGACCTTACATAACTGACAAAGACTGCCCTGGCTCTGGCTGAAAGGAAGCCGGGAGAAATCATCTGGATAGCAGGAATTATCTATTATAAATAAATCACATGCGTGCACACAAAGAGCAGTTCTCACCCAGACTAAACACTTTTCTCCAAGCGAGGTGTCTGCTTTGTGCTCCGTGAACAGGAAAATCACATGTCCTGCACTCTAGATAAAAATGCTCTGCAGTAAAGGAGACAGGATAATCACTTATTCCAGCTATCCCAGTGAAAGCATTGAAAATTAGCCCAATGACTAAATTCATCTGTATTTCTGGGAGGTCTAATGCCCATGCACTTAGAAACAGAACGGCATTTTGTAAAGCACCTTTTACGCTGTCTGTGCTTAATTTTAAGGGGCTCATTCACTCCAAATTACCTCACCACTGTTCTGGAAATCATTGTACATCAGTTTCTGCAGTCATCACTTCACTCCTTTAGAGTACATGAGGACGCCATCCGGCAGCCAGCCGCACACATCTTCCACCGCAGCCCACCAGTAACGGTGCTCCTGAGCAGTGTGACCCCTGACAGTTTGGCTGCATATGAACTGTATTTGGGATTAAACACCGCTCAGCTTAAGCTTAACCACTGTGATTTTACTGAAGCAGCACCATTTTGACACAGCATTAGCAACAACAAAATCCAACCATTGATACAAATTTGTACTCAACCGTGCCACAACTCTGTGGCACCAGGCTTTAGCAGCTTACACGGACCAAGAGGGCTTCCTAAAGATTCAGCTTCTGATACTGGTACAACATTTAATAATTCTCCCACCAGAGGGAAAGCTATGCTTTTCTGAGAATGGTTCAGAGGTAACAGTGTTATTCCCAATTCCCCAGCCCAATTCATTTCCCCGGCCTGGCTCTCTTTGTGACCTTGGGCACGTCACTTTGACTATATCCGAACAGCAGAATGACAGCGTAGGTCGGTGCCTGCTAACTTGAACTCCCCTGCGTAACTGTAGAAGTGACGGCAGCTGGCGTAGACTGTCACACACAGCTGGCACGGCCTTTAATACACACCACCTACCTAGGGCTCACAGAGGGTCTGCACGGTGCTTGCCAGCATGAGCTATTCTTACCTTTGCAGGCGTGGTACAATTAACACTGTAGCACATCACATCTTTATTCTGCAGCATAGCCAGGTCTCGGCCTCATCTATAAAATAGCGGTAACTGTACTTCCTACCCCAGAGGTTTACTGGGGGGTTATATTTGTCAGGGGTGGTGCAGGGCTCAGATAATATGGTAACTGGGGCCATGGGACTACCTACAAAGGACAGGTGCTCTTCACCGACAGTCTAGTTCATAGATGCAGACACCCACTGTATAAAGAGCAGATACAAAACAGTCTGGCAATGGCAACACTGCTGCCATTTAAACTAGGTGTCATTTAAGGAAATAAAGTCTTTGTTGGAATTCATCAGCCTTTCTGTTTCTCAGTGTCACAATCTTTACAACTCAAGGAATGGATCAGCATGGAGAGAAATGTTTTAAGTGGGAGTCCAAAGGAGAACTCACTATATGGGGAAGAGGATCTTTCAATACACACACGTGGTATCAGCTGTGAGCTCCTCTGGGCACATCTAAATAAGACCTGAAAACTGACTCTAATTTTGTGAATGCATCATCCCAGGAAAAATGAAGAGTTTCTTTGGAGACAACATTACACATCTGAACAGCTTGCAGAAATTAGTCACAAAGGAAACAACGGTGTAATGGGAACCATAAGGCCAGGCCTGTGCTGGGCAGCACTGAATTCAAGACCAGGTCTTCTGGTTAGCCAGCGGTCCTCTGCAGAGATGCTTTCAGATAGCAAAGCTCCAAGGCAGGCAAATGCAGGCAAAGGGACAACTTACCAAACTCAGGCACACTTTCATAATGCATTAGCTTACTGAGACAAAATACTGAATTTTGCCATGGTTGCTCCTGCTCTAGCTTTACTAGCAATAAAACACACATTATGTTATTATCCAGCACATAAGAGTGTTTATCAGTGTAATTTTATCACTGAATTTCCTAAAAAAAACCCAAAACATAACCACCCAAGGAGGAAAGGGAAATAGACACAAATTAGTCTAAAAGGATATAATCTTTAAAACAAATGGCTCAGTACCTATTGTGAAATCCATTCAGAAGCTCAACAAAGTCCATGCCAGGGCTCAGGTCAGTGCTCAAACTGCTTGGCTTCTGTTCCCGTGTCCTCTCCTCCAAAGGAGGAGGATTGCACTCCTGGCTATCAATGTCTGATCCAGCCTCATTTCTAGATGAAAGAGACACTTGGAATGGTTTCATGTTTATTGGATCTTTACCCAAAATTAACTATCTGAAGCTGTTGGTTTCTCTCCTGCTAATAAAGCAGCTGCAAAAAATAGTGCCTAATGCTGCTACTTTAAAGTAAATTAGACTTAATGTCAAGTAAGTCCAGTTACCATCACAATAACTTATTAGCATGACCTTCGTTAAACAATTATTACACTTATCAGCTTTAAGTTATTTCATTTCTAACACTGGAGTGATGCTCTCATTTCTTTAAACACTCTCTGGGATTCACAGCCATATTTTCCCATCCCTTCCTTTAAAACATAATTTTACTGTCACCCTCAACATATCAATCAGCTCAGGAATCAGAAAAGGGACAAGTTATTCTACATGAAAGTAGTAAAAATGAAACACTGGCTGAAGTCGAACTGGCAGGAGATGAATTAAAGTGAGAGATGCTACTAACTCACAGGGTAGATTTCATGGGCATTCCCCTTCTTGTAAATCAGATTAACTGGTAGCCTCCAAAAAGAATTGACACTAAAAAGATGAAAGTATTTGATTATATCACAAAGTCCATTTTCCAACCCAAGTGCCCAAGGCTTCTGACATACATGTGGAGGAATGGGAAAAGATCAATGGAAAGTCCTTAATAAGATTGGAAGGAGAAGAGCCTACGGGGGAAACAAAAGCAAAACAAACGAACAAAAGAAGCAGCTGGAGGGGTACATTGGCCCTTTTCTGCTTTGCTTTCTGTCTGCTGGGAGATTCCTGCCTTTTAGCACCCTCCAACATGGAAGGAAGCTTTTGCTGGTCTCTAGCAGCTTTTGCCCTGCTGCTGTTCCCACATTCCCTTCAGTTCTCCCCCAGGCAGCAGACACCAGTCAGGTAGAAGTGGAAGATTTATCTCTGAGAGGCTTCATCTATCGCATCACCTGAAACACTGCCTTTTGGTAAGCAGCAAGGAGAAGGCTGCTTCTCCCCCTCAAAAGAAACAAAGTTTTCCATTTGGGATTTGGCTTTCTCTCTACTACATCCTTGGAAAATGTTGTTCTTTTGTGACCATTATGATATTTTGTAAGATGAGCAGCCTAGATGGAGTCCTCTGCTGAGGTCTCGTTTGTTATTCAATACAGTTGCATGGAACAGATTCGCTGCAATGCACTGGCAGTTTCACACTGTCTAAATGGTGTAAAAAAGATGGGAGCATGTGAATGAGTTACACTGAACATCGAGAAATACTCTAAGTCAGCTTTATGGCTGCTTTGTAATAAGGGAAAAGCAAAATTCAGCTTGGAGTAGAAATATGGAAAGGAAAGGATGGGGGGAATAAAAAGGAGTGGCTCAATGGCAGAATCAAAAAGGGGGGAAAGTCTTCATTGTTGATTGAAATAGTTTGTTCAGTCCAAACCCAGAAGTTGCATTTAATTTTCATGTTCTTCAAAACTTTTTGCCCAATTTCAATTTAAAAAAAAATGTTCTTTTCAAACAAAACTGTTTCATTTTTTAAAATCCTTCTAAATGAAACATTTTTACTTTTTAAACAATTCTTCCATCCCAGCCTAAAAAAACCTCATTGTTGATCTAGACTCATATGAATAAGTATTTTTAACAATTCTGAAATGCATAGCCTGGATTCACTAGAAAGAATACTTCTTTCAACAAGGAAGACAGACATTAGAAGAGAAGTGTCCTGGGATAAGTCTGAAATACAAAATACATCATTGCCACAGAAGAACTACTGAGCTGGTAGGGATGAAATAAACTAAGTTACTCAAAATTTTTCATTAGACTGACTGTTAACAGCCTTTCTTTGTACCAAATGTGATTCAGGACATACCATCATAGTACAGTAAGGGAAATTTTCATGTCTTCTTAAATTTTTCAGGCAGGACCTATACAAAAATCACCCAGCACTCCTGGTAGCAACAGCAGCTATTTATTTTGTAATATATTACAAGAAAAAGGTCCAAGTAACCAGAAGCCTATGACAAGATGAAGACGTGAGTGGCTGGAAACAGCAAACATCAGGAAATTGGCAACCACAGCATCCGAGATAGCAGCCTTATTTCCTAACACATAAAATAGGATGTAATGGTAGCACTTATGGAGTTACAATGCAGCAGCTCATTGCAAACATTTAACCCTTTCATAGCAATCTCCACATAAAAGGTGTCAACCACAGACTTGATTTTTAAAAGGACTAGATGATCACAGCCCATGCCATCTGTTCACATTTTTCAAAAGACTTGTCCTCTGAAAGAAAAGCACTGGGGCCAACAAAGCCAGAAATCAAACATCTTCCCACCTTCCCTGAGGGTACCTCAGAAGTACTGCAGCAGGGAAGCTTCTGCTGCAACCTAAGCAGAATTTTATGCCTATTTAAACCCTATTCACAGCTTTATATTCAAGCTGCTCATATGGTAGGAGTGAAGTGCTGCTTTATTACCTCATGGCTGTAGTGGACCAAAAGAGATCAAGAAGAGCCATGAGAAAGGCTGAGCTGCACACAGCACCCTTGCCTGGGCACTCAGCACAATCCTGGCTGCAAGATGCCACAGCCTGCAGGGTGCTGCCTGGCCCCAAATGACTTGAACATCAAATGGGAAGCTGTCACCCTGCTGGTGTCCCCATCCTGAGGCAAGCATTCTCAGCCACCTTGCCCAGGAGCACCCCAGAAAGCAGAGGAAAATCTACCTCTGCTAACTCCTTCAAACTCAAGAAAATACGTACCTGAGGTCAGCAGACAGTGCCACTCAACCAGCACCATGACACTTCTGGGTAGATTAATGTGCTGGCTGCTACTGGTATAGTCCATATAGGCAGACCTTACACAGACCTCCACTACCCATATTTACACACACATAGAGACTGGTCATATATTTGAACAGCGTATGAAGAACAATACAGGATCTAACTGGGGGAAATATTCACGAGTGCACACAACTCAGCTGGTTCAGCAGCTAAACCAAGACCCACTGCTCTTATGGGGCAAATCAGAGGGATATCAGCTGCACTGGACTCCAGTGACACAGCACTCCTCCAGACATCAGAACCGAGATCAGTATCAGAATCCACCGGTAAGGAAAGAAAATTCATAAGTAATTGAATTAAATGAAAATAGTCTGTGTAATAGATCAGATAATTCCTTGGCTGCTATTTGATATAATGTTACTGTATTTTCTAATGCCAATGTTATTTTATTCATTTGCATTTTCAAAGCAGTATGTTCCTATTTAACAAATTGCCAGATAGTTTCCCTGTTTCCCATTGGACTGTGTGAAGAAATTACAGTAGAGATTTTATTTTATCAGGTTGACAGTATCAGAAGAGATAATATGATGCCCCTGGCACCATAAAATATTCAACATTGTGAATAAAGTTCTTGATAAAAGAGCAGCAGAAAGTAGCATTTTATTAAAGCAGTGCACTTTAAAAAAGCATGCTTTTAAATGATTTAATTTAAAAATTAAATTGCATTTGAATAATTTGATTACTGTTTAATAACGATGCATAATTTATATCTGACTGCTTAAAAAAAAAAAAAAGAAAGAAAAATCAGATTCTGCTCTGCTATGCCAATAAAAAAAAAAGGATTAGGAATTAGAAATTTTACCCTCCAACCAGCCAATTCTAATACTGTATCTTCATCCTGGAGAGCTCCTTTCTCGAGTTGCATCTTAAAAAGTCAGAATTTTTGCAGTTCTAAAAGCAAGTCATAGTTGGGCACCATGGGCAACCTCCTGCCCAGTAGCGCTTAGCTGTACACCTCACTGGGTAACAAGCTCCTGCCTCTGCAATCATCAGTAGTGGCTCTGCGGCCTTGAAGGGCAACAAGTAAGCTATGAGGAACATGAAGCTATGAGGAACATGAGAACAAGCCAACACTCTCCGTGTTTCACAGCAGCAGGTGTTTGATGACCAGTCAGACACTCTGCACCCGAGACCACGCTGCATTTTGTGGTTGCTGGTGAGAATGGATGCTTTCCAAGGACAAATATCTTTTACTTAGACTAAAAAGAGCCTTCCTCGCAGCAGTGTAAGATATTTATGTTTAGGACAGTTGCCCAAGTTCTACCTGCAGGGCAGTTTAGATGTCCCAAGCAGAGAACTGTGTCGATGTCTGTGCACCATTCTAAGTGGAATCGCTCCAGCTTCCAACAAGGAGCAAGTCTGCCCTGGGTAACCAGAAAGAACCAGGAAAATAAAAGGATGCTTGAAAAACTGCATTCTATTTCACTTCCTCTCTTTTTTTTTACCAAGTTCATCTGACAGTGACAAATGTGATATTTTAACCTATATTAAAACTAGTCCCCTTTTTTTTGTCACAGGACAAAGATAAACAGGTGGTAGAAAAGAGAAGGATGTGGAGCTCAAAAAAAACTAGGCAAAGACGTTCACCACTTGGTATCTGTTTCCCAGAGGCAAAGAACTGTCAGACTTGCTCCACAAGAGCCACCAGAAGACTTCTGTTACAACCTTTCAAAGAACAATTTGTATTCACAGATAATATTTAAAACCAATCCAAAGCAAAGTGCTGTGTGAAGAGTTTCTCTGATAAAATTTCATATAAAGTTTTGAAATACTACCATCTTAAAACAGGAAATAAACCCTGGGTTTGTTCTTTTACCTCTTCTTACAGGCCGCCACTTTTTCTCCATTAAAAAAAAAAAAAAAAAAAGGCAGAAAAGGGAAGAGAAAGACATGATTAAAATACCAAAACTTAGAGGTGTAGAGGGAAGAAGAAACTTGGTTTTTGAATGGTCAAACTGGCTTCCAATGAAAAAAGTATTTAAAAAACCCTATAAATATTTTTGTTGGGGAGATGACGACACACACACCATTCAATCCTACAAAACAATAGCTGTCCCACTTTTATATGGACTAAATTAGACTGTTTCCTTTCTGACAAATATCAGTGTCTTAATCTCACTGCTTGCAAGCTTGAACCATAGTTCATCTTTTAGAGGTAAGCTGCTACAGAACATAACTTCATAGTTCCCACCAAGGGAACAATGTCTCCAAGTCACATAATACGGAAACAGCTCTGCCTCCAGGCAGTCAATAATAAATATTGTTAAATATTAGCCAGCCAGTGTTATATAAAACCTCACATATAGTTTTCCCCCCACTGAACTAAACCATATGTAATTCTATAACTGAAAGTACGACTTAGTTCTCATTCAGATTAACTAAAAGAATTGATCTATAATCAGACCAGCTGTCTCTCAATTAAATTTCTGTCCAAAAAAGTGTATAAATCTGTGGGGAAAAGCTGTCCCACAGAGTAAAACCACATGCAAAGAGCATTACTCAGCAGACTGTCAAATAAAAACAACAAATGCTTGGGAAGGGCTTTAGTTTAATCCACTTCTTGTAAATACACAGACAATGAAAATATTGTAAACTCAAAGTATGAAATTTAAAGCAAGCCTTTGACTGAAGGAGCTTCTGGGCACTGAGGATATTTGAAGACTAAGGTCATCCACTCTGTTCAGCTTCTACAGTTGGTTGGTCTACATGTGTTTTACCGTCACATCTTTGGAAAAACTCAGAAAAACTAAATGGGGATACAGACTATGCATTACAGATCCTTTTGGTTTTTTCCCCCATGGAAAACAGCTTCTTGCCCTCAGTAGATGTTGGCTGATTTATGCCAGTCCAGTCAGGATTCAGGCTCTTCATATTTCTCTACCCTAGAAGACAGTTGTACACTTAGAGAGGTTTGGTGCCATGTTATAAGTTCTTTAATTTATGGAAGTTTCTGCTGTATTTTCTTTATACTTTCCACTTGACAACATTTTTATGAAGAAAACATAATTTTGCATGGCTCCATATGATTTTTAATTCTACTTCTTAAATATCGGATAATCTCATAAAGGCACACTGAGCATAAGGGTGTTCCCCTCCTCTCCCTTAATTAATTTTTAATGCTAAAAAATTTCAATTTTCAAATAAACCAATTAAAATGATTCATTCCCGAAAAAACCCAACAATGCCCTTTCAGGATGACTCAACTGCTTGTATTTATTATATTAGCTCAAGTCAGCGAGGGGAAATTATTTTTGAAGCTGGAAGTCAAGCAGTTATGAAACGGAAAGGGGATACCATACCAAAACAGCCCACATTGCTCAGCATTTTTAGAACCAAGAGAAAGAGTGGCCAAGGTGTGACATTCAAATTACAAAGAAAGCTAAGGGATCATTGAGAAGGCAATAAGCAAGGACAGGCATAGACACATGGGACCCACAGTGGAAACGAGGTAGAGGCAAAGGGAATACTTCCTCAGGCAAGCTGAAACCAGGAAGCTTTCCTCAGATATCCGTCCTCACTGCCCCTCTCAGTGGGCTCTCTGGGCACTAACCAGACTGCTCCTGTCTAGCTGCTGCTTGAGTTGCAGTGTCTAGCTGAGAAGGATGCTCACACCAACTCCTACGCTGCTTCAGGCACTGCAAAGTTCAGTCCCTCTTGGGTCTCAATCCTTGTTTTTCCTTCAAGGACCAAAATGCACTGCAGGGAAAATCCTAGATTTGGAGAGTTCTTCAGTTCTGCCTTTCTTCTCCTTGCCCTTTATTTCCTCCCTCCTCTCTATCCTTTTCCATTTTTTAAAAACGGGATTGTTCACTTGTCTAGTTTCACAGTTAAGTGTAGCTAATCGAGTGTGTGATAAGGACAGACTTGATGAAGGGGTTCCTTGAAGGTCAGCTAAAAATGGTCCATGTAAAAGAATACTGTACCCGTTTGAATCCCTATAAAGTTAATCCAAGCAATCAGAGGTAATTTCAAAAAGCCAGACCTTGGCCAAAATATGACATCATGTTATGGCACTGGTTCAGTGCCAGCTTCAGGCAAAGCTGCCACCTACTGAACAATCAAAAACAGTTCTGGTATTTTCACCGTGTCTTCTTAATCACTATCCCCTTTAGTCTTCAGTGGGATGCCCAGAACAGAACCAAAAACAACCCCCAAAATTACCATATATCCAACTTACATACAGTCACTTGTGTCCTTATTTTTAATAGAGAATAGCTTCATTTTTCTAGGCTCTTTTTGAACCAGTACGTTATCAAAAATCACTAGTGAAATCTTTCACCTGTGGTGGACTTGTGATTTTAGGATAAAATTATATAATCTTGCAAAGAATTACAGCACTCCCTCTTCAAGCCCCACTTACATAAAAATGAAGCCCTAATATGTTTACATAGTTCCCCAAAGATATTTAGCTGAAAGTAGCTTAATGAGAAAAAGAGTGGCAGCCACCAAAGGAAGGATCACCTTCAAGATAATGATTGGGACTCACAGTGTCCTCACACTCTCAGTGAAAGAAAACCGATGTTCACTCTTCAGTTCTGGCAAGCTAAAAACCTCACATGATGTCAATTTTTATGTTTTGGGCAAGCAGCAAATCATAGTTGTCACAATGCAACTATTCCACAATAATTTACACATACCTGGCAATAAGTAAATGACAGCATATGACTAAATAGGACAAAATATCCTGAAACAGAAAAGAGGCCTGCCACAAAGAAGAAAAAAAATAATTAAAAATTCCAGATTTGTTTAGACGAGCAACATGCTGCTTTGATATTATGCTTCTATTCCAATCTGTTCTATTTAGTTATATCCAGGAAAACAAGCAGCTAAGAAGATTTCATATAGTACATGTTGAAAAAAATCCATGGCACAATAGCCAAAGCATCAAAAGTTTTCTGACTTATTAAAAAAATACATCACTGCTAAATTCTTCTAGACCAATGTCCAACAGATCCAGTTCCAAAGTCTTAGTGAAGATAACTGCTCAGTTCATTCATCGCCACTTCTCCTTGCATTTTGAAGGAGAATATAAAGTTAGCAGAGGCTGGAAGATTTTGCTTAGTTGCTTTACACAACCATGGCCAAGTCAAGTACTCTTAAGACTTGGTATATGGTTCACAAACTTTCTTTGACCCTTAGTTTATTTGATTACAATTTTTAGAGAAAATTTATTTTGATACTTAACATATATTCAGGTCCAGAGCTTGGGTCTAGGCCTATACCAATGAGATAAAAAAAAATAAAAATCTTATTTTGCATTGCATGGTTACAAATGTTGTTAGCAAGCATTACATTATCCTCTTTAATTAAGCAATTATTTTAATTGCAGTATGGATGTCAATTCTTGATGCTCATTAATATTCTACTCTTTAAATAAGCACCACTGTACGGAAAGTGGTATTCAATGGGGCATCGGAGTCATTAGAAGAATTTTCTAAATATAGGTGTAACTGTCACCTAAGTGGCCAAATTCCTACATCAGTTTCATTAGCATGATCCAGGATAGATCTGTAAGCTAAATATAGAAGCAATGAAAATAAAGGATAGGAATGAGTAAGCTGCAATGTAAGTGGAAGGGGAAAGCAATACAACCATCTTTGAAATGGTTAGCTCTCATATTTTACTGAAATTGATTAATACGCCAGGGAAGGAAACAGATATGCAGTGCAGTTTTACAAGCCACATGTTTTCACAAAATCCACACTGTTATAACGCACATACATGTAATACGTGCACACACACAAAGGCAATATCATCACTTCAGTTTTAGTTCCTCTCAGAGCCAAAGAATGATACATAAAATACCCAGAAATGACAAAACATACAGCTTCTCAGAACTTCCGAAAAGTTGCAAGAATTACAGTGGAGACTCTTCTCCACTAGCGTTGGCAATATTGTCTGCCCAGGAGCAGGGTCACCTACCTGGTAGTTGCAGTTGTTCATTGCAGTGGAACAAGTGCTTTAACTGATGACAACTATGGTAGCAGGAGGTATAGGAAGACTAGAAGGGTGATATTTCACCATCATCTTCTCCTTGCCCATCCCCAATTGCCGCAGGCTGTTTTTTCCCTCATCCCAAGCACTCTGCTATGAAGAAGTTGTATTAAGACAAATCCAGGATTTCAAAAGCCTGTGGATCAAGTCTTAACAGAGAAAGGAATGAGGCCCCGTATGTCTGATCATCTGCCCTAGGTGTGCAAACAGCTCTGCCCATCACCGATTTATCATAGCATATCACATGTTCTCGTGGGCTTCCCTTCCCACAACAGCTTTTGTTGTAAAGGGGGGTTTGCTCAGGTGCTTTTATAAACGCTGAGGCCCAGAGAGACCGAGGTGAAGACAGCAACCCTGTGATGCATCATCAGCATGAACCTCCTGAGAACTAGGCTAGAAACCTGGAATGTGCTTGTGGGATCTCATCAGTAACTGGCAGACAAGAAGGACAGCATATCTCTCAGCAATCGATATCAAAGTGCTTGTAATCTCTTTAGCCGTATATATTTAGCACAATGGAAATTAGGAAGTCTAGAAAGCCCACATAATACCCATCCCAGTACTTCACTGGACTACAAAATCCTAGGTAGCCACTTATGAGCAACTAAGACAAAAGACTAGACGTTGCAAATGACAACACATCACAGCAAGAGGAGACTCTGAGTATCTCCAGAGATGCCTCACTTGCACATTCCTGTGCAAGTTGTGTACATGCAAGGAAGCTGTCTACTGTTCCTGTCACAGAAGTAACCCACAGCGTTTGGCAACCTGAAAATTCCTCCTTTAAGCAAGACTTGAGACTAAACTTAAGCTGAAAGCTTGAAAGAATTAGAATTATTTCATTAATACAGGGGCTGAATTTTGAAGTTAGATCCAAACCTGAACCCTCTATCCCTGCTGAGAGTGCTTGGATTTGAAGTCCGAGCTCAGGGCCAAGTCCAACTAGAAAATGTTTGCTGTCCCACAAAATACCTATCACTCTGAGCTCGTAGTTTTGTGGCATCTGGCAAGGGGAAGAAAAAGGGAACGTAGATATTACAGGAAAACATTTTCAATTTAGGAGACTCAGGCATAAAAGTATTTCATTCTGAGTAAAAACTTGAAGACATTTTCTTTTCCAGTGATGTGCATGATAGAGTTATGCTGAAATCTCTCATAGTCATTCAATTCCTGACACACATTTACTTTCAAGAGAAGCAGCAGAAAAATCAGAAAATCAGAACTCCAGTGCTATAGATATATGTGTCTAAGACACGTCACAACTAGCACATGGGGAGCCCTCTTACGCTGCTCTGCAAAACTCAGTGTTAGGCAAAGAGAGAAATGGCAACTGGTGCCACACATGGACCCCTGCCCAATGCTGGCAGATAGTCTCAAATAAGCTGGCTGCTCTTGTCTTTCAGGGTCAGTTGCAAAATTCAGAACTAGGTCCAAATCTTAAACTCTCCAACCCTCCCCCACCTGGCTTGAGGGGCACTTTTTCCTTTTGAGCCTCTATACTATCTCAGCAACTAATGAAAAAAATTCACCCACAGACACCTGCCCAAGAGCTAGCACATATCCATCAAGATGTAGAAGTTGATCTCCATGTACTTTCCATTAATTTATACAACGAATACAGAATAGTCTTAACAAAAAGTTGTGCTGATATCTGCAGGGATGTAGTCAGAGTCTCTTATTTCAGAGAAGCTGGGGAGGGAGCACTCATCTTAACTGTGCTGCATCCATTCATGGGTCACTATTCTGTCCTGGCAATAGTAGGAGGGGATAGCTGGTTGACTGATTAGCTTTAAGTTAGGATCTATATATGATACAGGCAGATAAAAATGAAGTAACATTATTTTAAGTTACTTCGATTAAAAAGGTGACTATTATTAAGAATTAATTATTAAACATTATTCTTTCTCTAGCTTCTAACAGATCTCTGAAGCCTCTCTTCTCCCAGTGTGCAGCATCCCAGGTGACAAGGTGGGTGTACAGGTAACAGCAAAGTGCCGACATACTAGGCTGAAAAAAAGGAAAACAAGACTCCTTTGATCCCAGGTCACTTACATGTCCTAAGTGTGACCCAGTGAGCCAGATGCTGCTGGTTAGGATAAAGACCAAGCCAAGCCACTACACAGGATGTGGCTTACACAGGGGAGACAGCTCCACAAATGTGCTGGGCACAGGCCCACCTGCAAAGGAGCACAAGGTGAGAACCAACTGCATGGGTCTACTTCCATACCTTTCCAAAGCGTCAGGGTTTTACAGTTCAGCTGAAACCACTCGTTTCAGTTAAGTGCAGTTTTATTTATGGTGTTCTGGCAAGATTCTGTAGCACTGGTACAGAATCAGTGATTGACAGCTTGAAGGAATCTCCACAAAAATCATCTATGGAAAGTCCCCCATGATGTTAGAGCCCATGAACTGCTTTGGGCTCAGTCCTTATCAAAGACATCCCCATGGTGCTGTACAAACAACACATAACTGTGCAGAAAGTAGCCTAGTTATTAGCAGAAAGCAATACTGGTAGTAGCAACATAAAAAAATATTACTGAGATTAACATAAGATAGCACAGCATAAAAAGCAAGCTCCGTTTCATACCAAACTATTGATGCTATTCTGGATAACATCTCTGACAGTAACTATCTTAATTTCACAAGCCAACAGCAGATGACCGCTTCAACATAATGCTGACTTCCTCACAGACTAGCATCTGGCCACAACAGGAAAAACCCTGGCACGATCAGACATGTAATCAGCTTTGGTAACATCACACATTTTATGACTTGTCCTAGTGCATACTGTCCAGTCAGACTGGCTTAATCAGCTTTATAGGCTTAAAGAGAAACCCTCCAAAACACTCATTACCCCTTTTTTGCACTCTGCAGTGCAGTATCTTTCATCTTCCTTTGAGACAAGGTGTCAGTCACCACATTGATCGTTAATACCAACTCTGTCTAGGAGCTTCCTATCCCTCAATTAAGGGCATACCTGTAATACCAAACATCCACCCAGCTGTCAGTGTGTCTGGAGAAAGAGGTCATTGTATCAGTGGTTCAGCTGGCATCTGCCCAAACTTCAAGCAACATATAACAATACTATTTTCCTGTTACAAAACTCTCCTTATCTGTAGATCCCAAAGTGCACAAAAGGGAGACCCTTCCCATTTCATAAACTATCCCAGATATGGTTACCAAGGCATGGGCCAGGGGAAGAACTGAGATTATACTTCAGATACCCCACCACTCCTCCAACAACGAGGCATCGTTGTCCTCTTCACTTCTCATTTACTGAAAGTAGGCTTAGAAACATATTCATTAGTATGGATAGAGGGCCTGCCCCAGAAAAAGAAAGAAAGAAAAAAAAAAAAAAAAAAGTGGCACTTTTCTGTTGGCTCTGTATTTTGCTTAAATATGGCTCTTTCTTACCTCTGATGTACAGATGCTCAGTAAAGGCAAGCTAAGAGAGGAACTGCCTCCAAACGAGTCCTTAACTCTCAAAGTACACAACACAGGAAGGCTTGCAAGCTGTAGAAGAGACTCTGTGCTAAGAAAGCGGGGCTCTGTCCACAGTGGGCGGAAAGTTGTCTGAATTTTAGTTTCAGTTTTAGCATCTGCTTTACAGGGCAGGAAGAGAAATTTATTTAGTGCTAAAACCCTCAAGGAGACAAAATCTATACCATTGGCTTCTGTAACATTGGCTTTTGTTTTCCCTTTTAGCTTAACTGTTTTAATGTTCCTTATTTAAGTATATTAAACTAGAAAAAAAGGCAGAAAGGGTGAGGTTTTAAATAAAATGAACACCACAAAGCACATAACAGACTCTGAAATCCCTCCTGCTGGAACCGCAGTTTCTTTTTGTAGGAGAGGAAAACTGCGTGCATGTGTTTCCACAGTAGCTATGCCTGTTCTCCTAGCTTACAGGACTCAGCACAGCATGTAAAAGAGAATACTGAAATAAAACCAAAAATGCACTGGTCTGTTGTACCCCAGTTTCTGTTGGCCAGCAGAACAACTTACAGGCACTGCTAGAAGGCAGTGGGCTTGGCCTGGCATTGCACTCCCATATTGCCCTGCAGCTCGTCAGGATGCTAAGTTATGGGTAACATGTTCATTGCATCACTCCAGGCTTGTGAGCAGTTTGTCAGTAACAGGACATCCCGGCACAGCGTGCCTCAGAAGGACAGTTCCTTCAGGAGTTTAGTTGTGTAGGTCTGTCTAGCCAAACACAGCCTTACATTATTGCTTCTTCTGGCACTGAAGGAATAATTTACTAAATGTGTCTCACACACAGATTTATAGATGCATTTCTTGACCCCATAAGTGATAGGGGAAAAAATAAAAAGCTTAGGCTTTTCTTGGGAACAAGTAAAGGTCATTTGTCTCATCAAATTTTATCCCTTAATAGTATGCCTGTTCCTTCAAGGAAATTGCTAATTGTTCCTCGATAATTTCAGTCCTTTGCTTCGGTAACATTATTGAGCAGTTATGCTATAGCTTTTATGAGCTTCTTCAGGAAAGAGTCCCTAGTTTACTCAGGACAAATTCAAAGAGTAACCCAAACAAGAGGAGACTCTCAACATGCATCATTTGCCATTGAAATACATAACAAATGCCTAAGACTTAGACTGTGAAGACAACGTATGTACAATGACATGCTACTACAGCATGTGATGTATCTCTCACAGCATGGGGAAAAGTACACATGATATATTAGATAACACAATCCATAACTTCTAGAGAAAAGTCTCTGGATATAAAATTATTGATTTTGTTTATTGGGCCTCTTGCTCCATAAATCGATCTTCTCCCTTACACATCAGCATTCATCTACTTTACAGGAGTCTAAGCTGTTGCAGGGCCTTCTGCAGCCAAAGGCAAAAGAGAAAAGATGTTTACTCCTGAGCTGAGCCACCACAAGCCAGTGCACCCCACATAATCTCCTCTTTCTTTCTAGAGAGGGAGAATTTGGTTTTATTGCATATCTCTGCCAGTAGAGTGCCAAAGCCTTATCTCAGTAAAGAGCCCAGTACTCACGATGAAGAGGCAAGCACTCACCTCGTTCCACAAATAGCCACTCACTCAGGTGCTCCACTTCAATGCAACACCCTGGGTTGAGTTAAATTGTAAAATGACTCAAGTGTTTAGGTGAGCTATGTGAGTTAGTGTCTACAAGACATCGCTTCATCGCCTACAAGATGTAGCCTGATGTCTATAAGACACCACGGCAAGTAATACCTGATACTTCACAGGCACCATATTACAGAAACCTCTCTCTACCATTAAATTAAAAAAAACTGCCAGGGGAAGAAAATACCTTTTTTTACCACAGTAAGACTCCTGTACCTGCCTATCACAAGGGATTCAATGTAAAGAAAGGTGCATAGCCTGCAAAATAGTTGATTAATTTTACCCAGCATTTGCCTTTAATTATAGGACAGCCTAAAGGCTAGTAACATAATCAAGTCCTCACTGTGGTAGAGTCTGGATAATCATATGTTGTGTTGTGGTGGTTCTGCCTCTCCAGCAATGGGGATGAGATGCCATTTTGAACACCTCTTCTTTACACATGCTTCACGTAACATATGTCACTGCCATGGCTAACAGAGCTAAGAATACAATGACTGTGTATAGGATAAGGTGCATGGCTGCTGAACTTCATGCATTTCTCTGCCAAGACGAAGGCAGCAGGCTGGGCAGAGCTGCCTCATGACTCCCTTCTGCAGTTACACAACTGCATGCTTGCTCTTCGGGAAAGCTCACCAGGCTGAACAGATACAACAAGAAGAGCAGCTGGGCAGGAAGAGATTAAGCAGTCCGCCCAAAGCCAGCACCAGGGCTGTGAACACAATCCACGCTGGCCACCTGCCCACTCCCCAGTGCCCACACTGATGCTTCAAGAAATTTTATCCTTTCAGTTGAATGATTTGACATTTATGGTAAACATATCCTTGCCTTACCTATAGGCATTTGCTAATGCATGAAAATAAGTTTTTCTATTTGGAAAAGACTGACTGGCTTTGTTTCAATCCAGCAGCCTCTTGCCCTCAGCCCCTTTGCTGCAAAAGACCGCTCTATCTGTACATAGACAATGTATATGTCAGAAGTGCTTTAAATGTCAGTGCTCATCTTTCATAAAGACTTTTAGGCAAGTCTATGATTAAAACTAGATATTCAAGCAGAAGATGAATATATTATGTCCTCAGGCTTAAGTCACGATCCATATTTATAATACAAGACTATGGCTTCTTAGTCTTAATTACATCTTTTGCCTGCCCATTTTTCCTCCCCACCCCCATACGTATACACACATGCGCAAATGCATATATAGCATTTAAAGTGACCAATTATTCACCCCAAAGACAGAATAACTTCTTAGAGTATATGCATGCTAGAGTTTAATTCTGTAATTATCTTGCAGTAGCAAACCTAGTTCAGATTGAGACACCTTCCCTTTACTCAGTATAACTAAAGGTGAGAACAGCTTGCTCTAGAGGGGCTAGAGCACTCTGTAGTTAACAAAGCCAAGCCCAGGGAAAAGCCAGCCACACTCATTCCAACTCTAGGTAAGTACTTTCCTTTCAAGCAGAAGTCTCTGATTTGAAGTTCTCTGGATCCTACTTGGTCAGTGCTTCAGAGTGGAAGGTGCTTCTTTATGAATGAATGAAAGCCACTTTAAAACATTTGGCAGCCACTGAATTCAGAAACTGTATGAAAAAATACAATAGGATCTCAGATATTTTCAAATAATGTTGATCTCCCCTCTTTTATTTTAAGTCATCTTTCTCAGCAATAAGCAGTGCCACTGGATGACAGTCAGACTAGAAGAATCAGCTTGCCATTGAAGTCACAAATTTGATTAGAAGGAGCATTTTGACCAGTATCCTAGAAGCTTAAGCCTGCATTTCTTCATGCATCCTCCTAAGGGCTACAGATTTCTTTATAGAAGAGGGAGAGCACCAGTGGCACTAAGAAGGATTCCACAGAACAAAACAGACAAGTACTGCATTCACTACAGCTAGCTGGGAAATGCAGCTTTCATGCACACATGCATATATGTACATGCATGTACACACTTCAAATTCATCAGAAAATTAGAAGCTTTTTTCTGTAAATTGAACACTCTCCATCTTTAGCAATCCAGTTCTGGAAGTGGAAATGCTGTCAGCAACATCAAAATAACATGCTGTGAACAAAAATGTTTCTTGACAGAACCCTGTGTTTTGCCAAAAAAAACTTTATTAAAAAATTCCTAGCAGCTCTCATCACTTTTTTCACCTTCCCTAAAATTTGCCTTCCAATATGCAAAATGAGCAGAAATCACTGGGAGCCTGCATACAGTGCTCTGTCATGGTCTCCAGTTACCCAAGAGCAACTTCTATGGCAAATCTGTCACCGTAGACCTAGTCTCAGATAATCAAACACAGTCAATGAAATGTATTTGGCTGAGATGCCTCTGATGAGATTATTTTAAAATCCAAATCCCTTAGGCAAAAGTATAAATCACAGTGACACTGGTCCACTTAAAAAAAAAAAAAGTCAAAGCTGCAACAATAGCTGTCACATATATTGGTTGTTGACAGAGCCAGATGAGGAACACCCATGGAGCAGTCTTTCATTTGAAAATTAAGCACTCCAGCACTGAGCAGGTCGTCAAGACATCACTCAGAAAGTAGAAGTATGGGAAATGCAAGTAATATCACGTTGCGGGGGCAGAGGGGCAGAGTATCACGGAAGAAGCTACTGGCTTCTTACTTTATTCATAACATTGCTCAAAAAGACAAATGAAAAAACTCCTGCCTTGTCCCCATTGTCTTGCCTGTGGCTTAGCAGTATCAAAGTGATTTGTCTTTCCACTTTTTCCTATCCACCTCCAAAAGAGATAAAGTGTTGCTTCTCTTTGTAAGGGACTAGACCAGAATTTTACTGTATGCCCTGAGCAAGAAGCAGGGTGTAACCAAGCTACCCCCGAGCTGTCCTCCCATCTCTCTTGTCAGCAGAGAGAAGAGCAGAGAAACAGAGAGGCTTATTGGTCCTGACCTGCAACAAATTAGCTCAGCTCAGCACTGTAGCAGATGGAGGTAGTCAAGGCTACACCTACAGCCTCTGTAAGGGAAAGACAAATAAGAAAAGTATTCCTGAGACTATAGCCTAATTTCTCCCTGAAAGATTTTTTGTTAATTCAGAAAGGCTCCAACTTTCCATCTAAGCATTTGTGTCTGCCAGTAGGGCGTACACGCCACAAAGAGAGGTTGGGCTGTTGAATTTTCACAGGGTAAAGTTAGGCCCCTAGAATATTTAGTTCCTCACCAGCAGGATTAGTATCTACACTTAAGATGGATGTATTGCCTTTCACTGCGATCCAAATAGTGTGAGGTCTACCCTGCATCACTTAGCATACTGCAGTATTTCATACCAAGGATGTCTCATTTCCACCACTCACTGCAATTGCAGCTGAAGAATTCAGTTTCTAACCGCAGTTCAGAAGACAATAAGAACAAAATAAAATTTTAGTAAACAGTGTACATTGGTTATGATATTTGTACCTTATCTCAGAAATCAGGCTAAATTCCTGGGATATTTTAATATATTTTGCTGCTGGAAAAAATCCACAACAAAATGCAGTCATTACATTTCTGTTACACATGTCCTCTTGTTTAGTCCTGAAGATGATTGCATTTGTCATCTCATGACATACAGGACATGTGCTCTGCATTTCATTCGTTCTGCCAGCTACTTATAGTTTTATGTTGCAGGTTTCCTTATGGCTGTGTGTGTCTAGTTCTTAGAGCATCACTTAAGACTAGTGTTATTTGGTGTGGCATGTACAGGATGCAGTCCCATTAAGATACAGAAGAGCATCTGTATCTGAGACTTGCTTCTGCTTTGTCATTATGAATATATAATACCACAGCCTTGGGAAGGAAGAAAACAGTAGCATCTTTGCAAGTGTGTTTGAAGGGGCAGGTAAATCTTGCTTATAACAATAATTAAGAAGCTGATGTACTTACAGCATACTAGTGTTAATTTTTGGAGACAGTTTAGCATTCACAAAAAGTCAGATAAGGTGGGGTAGAAGCTTACCTTGCCAAGTCAATGAGTGCAAAGTGGTGACAGCTAAGTTAGTGTGCTTAAATTGAACAAAACATTTGGAAATCACCTTGTAATAACTTAATCACATCCAGGCTATCATCACAAAAACATTAGTGATAACTGTGGTCCCATTCTTGCCAGCTGGCTCATCTATGCATTTCTCAGAGTCCCACCGCTCATAAACCAACCCCATGTTGACTTAACTGGCTAGGAGCAACTTGTCGGATGTCTCCAGGATTGTCCTCAAAGCAGAAAAGGGTTTGTTCAGCCATTCAGGTCTCTGCCTTGGGAAAGCCTTAGGCAGCCCCAAAGAGGAGCTTCTTTAAGGGTGCTACTGCTTTTGCCATCTACCACTCTGAGGCCTGGCGCTGCCATGAACCAAGCCTTGCTCCTGCACCCTCCTCCTGGCACAGGTCTATTCACCTGAAATGCAAACTTGGGGGCTGAACGTGCCTCTGGCAGAGCCTCCCTTTGTGCCAGCACCTTTGTTCTCGTTAGAGCAACTCCGCTGCCATATGGACCGCACACGTGCTTTACAAGAGGACACAGAAATATGCACTCAGAAACATATGCCACAAAAGAGTAGAAGGAAAGCATACACAGGTAAGGCACAGAACAGTTACTAAGGGTTCATATCAAACATCAGCTCCTTACATACATGAAACTGTCAGCGCATGAAACGTTTGAGACTCTGTGTTTCCCCGCCCCAGATTCGGTCCTAGCTGGCAAATACAGAGAAGTATGCATCTTGCAAACACATACCAAGACCATTAGATGAGTGCAGTGAAAATCTACCAAGCGTCCATACCCCAAAAGAAAGTTTGACAGTTGTAAAGACTGTTTGACTTCAAAGTCCAAAAATACAAATTTAAGTGCAAACAAACCTTAAAATGTCTCAAATACACCTAGAAAAGTTTTAGCAGCACCTATATTAGCTTAGCATTTAGTAAAGGCAAACTAGCTCAGCTACAATAGAAACAAAGCTCCAAAACTAACCTGGGATTTAAGTCTTAAACCCCACTTTTACTCATGAAATGGCCAGTCCTGTTCTGGCTGATTGCAGTAACAGGATACCCTGAGAAAGACTGCTTATGTATTTCCTGGACTTCAGCAAATCAAAATCCTATCAGGAGTTTTACTGAGATTTCACGGTCCTTCCCTAAGTGAGAAGATGAAACTCCAGTTAAAAAAAATAATTCCTAGCTACAAACACACAAATTATTATTTCAATACTTAAATTAACCCATACAAACTGGATACTGCTTTAGAAAGCCTTATGTTTTTGCCAGGACTGTCTAAAATTTGATTTTTTACCATATCGACTCCTCCAGAGGCACCATAGAGAGGAAGGGAGAAATCCATTCTGGAGAGTTGATGGGTTTTCTCACCATATATCAAGATGTATGCAATAAGTGACCTTGTGCGATGCCTGCACCATGTTTCTAGCAGAAAATTGACCCAAGTGATCTAGCACACCGTGACATCACATTCACTGTGACATCAGAGCATGGTAACACCCTTGCCAACACAGGTTATTTTACCACACACTGTACACTGTCCTAACCTAGCACCGTCCTTTACCTATGAGAATAGTCTTTATATCTCAAAAATAATCTAACCTTTGATATGTTGACTTAAAATGTATTTCCCTTTGATTTTTAAGTCATTACTGGTTTGTTTGGGCAATTCTGCTCTAAATACTGCTTCATAAAATTATTTTCCCTAATTCAATTATATATTTATTAAAACAGACTTAAACATATTTTAGAGTAAAATAATTTGGTAATCTATTACTTTTCGGAGTTGAAAACATTATTTTAAGAGAATCTGAACCACAAGGTTAGACTATCCACCAAATTACATATTAAGATGTAGCCAGAAGACTCAAAGTTAACTTTTGAGAGTACCTGGGCAAATCTAACCTTCATCTTTTTATGAGCTTACTCTTCACAATACCATTTAGCTAAAACTCCTCTAATCACTGAAAGACTTGTCAATGCACTTTATCAAGCTTCCTACAAGCCTCATTTATTTTGCCTCAGACAGACATTACCTGAGTCGGTGTCCCTGAAGCCCTTCTCCATGCACACCAATGCATCCTTTTTGCAGCTGTTTGTCAACACTCATGTTTTGCAGCATTAACAAACATATGCCAGGGAGGTGCTTCTCATTTGCCTAACCCAAAACTCATCAACCCCCACAGGGTCCAGGTCAAGGCTGAGATGGATTTCTCAGTACCCACCTCCTCACTGTGCAGCTGGATCCCCCCAGGAGCAGAGATTTTCAGATTTGCATGGCAAGTACAGGGTTCCCTGTAATCTCTCCTCCGAATGATAAAATGACAACAGAGGTGCCATTCTCTTACTACAAAGCCACAGTACAAGGGATGTTTCTGACAGTGGTACAGTGTTTGCTAGGGAAGTGTTTTTAAGGGTCTGAGTTTGAGGACCTTTGATTTTGCTGTCCTTCCACATGAAACTGCTTTTGCATCTGTTCTTCATATGCATAAAAGACTTGCTTCACAGCAGCGCAAGCATCACAGAGAAGAGCTACATACAGACCACAGACCTACTGTCAGGAGCTTTGGCAAGAAAGGGAAAAAAGGTTCTGTAACCAGTCTACTGCACTTTGGCCAACTGAAGCTGGAGGGGGAGTTCACATATTTCGGCACGAGCAGCATAGAAACAGCTTTGGTGCTGGGGAGTAGCCCTCCTTCCTGCTTCAGGCTGCCTGCACAGGTCCCAGTTCTGCAACAGCAGCTAGCAACTAACAGCTTGCAGAAGCGAGGAGTGCCTTCGCTATGCAGTGAGCACAGGACTGCCTTTCTGCAAACAGTGGCCAGCTCCCGGGTCAAACAAAGTACTGCTCTGCCTGCAGGAAAATAAAAAATTCTCTAGCAAAGGAAGAGCAGAGCTATCTTTGAAAACACCATGCACGTGCAAGGCTACTGTCATCACAGTTCCTTTAATATTCATTCCTTTAGTTGAAGGCCCCACACAGAAAACTAGTAGAAATTAGTACTTTGCCTTGATGTTTTTCCAACGGCCTCTGCATCAGCCTTTGATTAGCCAATCAATCTTTTTAAAAGCTACTACACTGTCCAGGCAGAACAGCCCAGATATCTCTGCCTTTTATTTCTTGCAATTGCTAGTAGAAACTCAGGAAGCAGGTATGCAGGCCTCAGCAACATCTTCAGGACCAAGGGAGATCAGACTGTTGTTCTTCTGCACTCTGGTCTACTCTAGCTGGAACATTTAAGTATTTTATCAGTAAAAAACCAGACACAGTATCAGAGGTCTCATTTCCTAGCTATGCAACAAGCATAGTGACATCAGACTTAATGGGCATCCAGGGTTCAACTTCTAATGAACTGTGAGTGCAACCTGGAGACACAGCAGCTGATGCTGCTACAGGACTATGCTTGTAAACAGATACAGTCAAAAGCCTCTGATTTTGCAAACATCATATCTACACTGAAAATGTCTTCTAAAAAAAGCAAACAAACATTTTTAGGTGTTAGGAGTACTTAAGGTATTTTTAATGAAGGAGAATTTTTTATTATTTAAGAAACACAGATGCAATAAGCCTGTACCAAGTTTGAGAAAACAGTTACAGTCTTTTTGCCATTTACATGACTACCTTTTTCTGAATTGCCAGGCATATCTTGGTTTAAAATAAAGATGTTTAAATATCAGTCTCTTTGTTTCTACCTTACACTACAAAAATCTAGTACGTGCAGCATAGCAATATTCACATGGGATTCAACATCCTGAGTATTACTTTACTGGTAACAAAGGGAGAAAACTTTAATCCAATAGGCTCAAAAATTGCTTTTCAGTTGCATTATTGCTTCCAAAGAGACAAACAGCACTTCATTTGTTCCACAGATACTAATGTAATTTCAGGATGTCTTTGATGTTGTCCAGACCAAGATAAAAGGTATCCTTTAAATTATACTCATTAAAGTGTTTTAACCCACTTTTAAACAAAAGGCAGTTTTTGCACAACCTAACTTTAAGCATCTAAGGTATGTCTCTAAATTAGAAGGACAACACCCTTAGCTACCTCCTCCAGAAGCTGTCCTCACTGGACTGAGGCGGCTGGAGACAAATACCTCCTTACTTAACTTGAACCTTCTGGTCATTTAGGCACCAGTAGAGGGTCAAAGGGGAAGCCCCTCCAGAGAATGATTCCTTTTATGTTACAACAGGTATCTGTGAAACAACTTGCCTATCGGCTAATGGCTAATGAGAGGACAGAGAAAAATCCAGGAATTTTAGATTAGGAGAGATTAATGCCACTGCATTGATTACAGAAGGAGGATAGACATCCACCTAAGAACAACTTGGTTCTTAACTTTTTGGCAAGTAAATTTAGCGGAGATTAAGCCAGCTCTGGCCTTTTAATACAGGCGCTTATATTTGACCAAAGTTGACACCCCTCCTGCTGCCAATGCTTGGTCTACACACATTTCAGGAATTATGCATTAAGCTATGTGTTAGATAAGTGTGGAGATAGGAGAAGAAGGAGCAGGACCCAGCACTCCAGTTCCCAGTTTGGAAGTTCAGGTTTGGAAGAGAGGCATTGTGTAACCAAGGGCTGCACTTGATCACATGCAGTCAGATTTCCCACGGGCACCTCTATCTTCCATTGCAACATGCAAGTGCTCCTTTCAAAAAAAAAAAAATCTTGAAAATACAGCCACTCGTTTTGGAGTCTACATGGATGTTTGACACAAGCCAAACAAGCTGCAGGTGTATCAAGAGTCTAGATTGCTGAACAGATGAAGAACAGCCTTCTGCTCTTCACTATGCACAGAAAACTTAATATTAAAGCACTTAACACCAACTGCCTATAGAGTTCTCTGTCTCCAGAGACTTAGCAAGACAGAATCCACCACCTCCTGCTACATATTCTCACCCAGAATCAGGGCACCTACATTTTAAGCAAAAAGCATAGAACAGCTCATCCTAAAATGTCTAATAGCAGCTTGACAGTTAGAGAACTCTCCCAAGGCGGGAGATAGGGTTCAAATATACCTCATCAAGATTAGCAGAATTTCATCCACACATGCTACATGCTAGATGAACGTCACAACCGCAGAGCTCTTGGATAAGAGAGGGAAGAGCACTGCTTCCTCCTCCTCCTCTCTGCATTTCATGAAATATAGCCTTGCAGCTATATTTCTTTTCCCAGCTGACACGGCTGAGCAAAGTCGCAAACAGTTTGAGGACAACCAGACTGCAGCTTGCAGCAATTTATCCCATGGTCCATTTTTTAAAGTGTCAGCCACTATAGAGATAGATGGCATTACTGATTACAGGAGATGAGATCCTCAGTTTTGCGTCACATTGAGATGCATCCTCTTCCATTGTACAGTCCTCCATACAGCTGTGCTGTGGCTTTGATCAGATACCAAGGCAGACAAATCCCTCCAGAAGCACAGAGGCCAGCAGCGTGGACACTAAGGGGTGGCCACGTGCAAAATCACCAGCTGCAGAGAACAGAAGTCTCAGGGGCAGCTGCTCACCCCACAGCCTCACACCATGTGCCCTGAGCCCAGGTCTAGCACTTGGAGCTGATGCCCATTCTTCACTTGCACTTAATGATTGCTCCTCAAGCATAGGGCTACAAAAAATTGAAGCATGTGTAAACATGCTTTATCTATTGACAAAGGAATCTATACACAACCCACCCTGCCCATGCACTAATCTGACCAAATCCAGTCTTTTTTTGAAGGACAAGGGACAATTACTGTCACTTAATGTGACAAAACGAGGTTTCATACATTTTGTAGTTCATATTTAAGTCAAGAGGTATAAAAACTATAAGTATCCACAAGCAATTACTGAGAATTTAGCCGCACTGTTTGCATAGGTTTATATTTTACCAAACAAATGTATTACACTATTACTGTGTGAAATCTACCAGAATGCAATTTACTGAAGCAGCAGTCATAAAGAGCAGAGGATATCCTATTGCCTACAACAAAAGCCTTTCCCCTCCTCCAGCTGTGAAAAGGTCGAGCACCTCTCCCCATTTTAAATAACTGCTCAATAATCTCCCTTTAAAGAATGGAACTGTATCAGACTTCAACTCCTTTTAAAAGAAACAAAACCAAACACACAGTAGTTTCCTGACTCCCTTCTGGATTATTCTAGGTACAGCAATGCAAGACAGTTATGGCAATGTTGCATTTGGAAGCTTTCCAAAAATACGTATGACTGAGAACACCAGGTTATCTTTTCAAAATATATTTAAGTAAATAGCATTACAATGTTAGTCACACAATGAATTATGTTCTGAAGCACACAGAAGAAAACGTGCCCATACAAAACCTCAACTGTATAAAAATCATACAGTAGTTCAACCTGCTTCCAAGGCTCAAACATTCAAACAGCCTCTGTTATTCTTATATCGATCTCACCATTTTCTGCAGTGCCATAAATGCAGCTGTCAGACTTGCAACTTGCTGATTCAAGTGCTGGTTTTCCTCTTGTACTTGTTCCAGCATGACTTGGTCAGTGTGTAATCTCATTTGTAGCTTGTGAAACTGGAATAAATAAACAAACACACATACATGAGGGACTTGCCAAGCAAAGCAAGCTGTATAATTACCACAGTGGAAATCAAATGCCAGCATTGATTATATGATGAGCCACACCTCAGCTGGCAAATTTCAAACACACAGCATGATGAGAGGGAAGAAGTGGCTCCAAATTTCTCTATATTAGCAGTGACCGTGGGAGACAAAAGCCTCATTAAAAACAAGCCTGGAAAGCATTTAAGGAGTAACACGTGTGCATACATTTGTTTGGATTTCCCTTAACACTGCAGTGCATTTTATCAGAAACACTTTCTTTCAGCAATTTAATTCTCCTAATAGAGTTTCTAATTAAACAGTATTACTACTATGTTTCCCTTATAATACATGAAAACTTTCACATATGTAACATTTACTTCACTTTCATTTCTTCTTCTTCCAATATGTTTTCCCATCAACACAAGATTTGAGCAGATTAGTGAGCTGTACTATCAGTAAAGCAACACACTGAATATTAATTATGATGGGTTTCACTATTTTCTCTGTATACAAAGAGCAACTACAACTGCCAGTCTCAAAGATTTATTCTAGATTAAGGACAACATCAAAGGAAATAAAGGCAAAGATGGCAGGTGAGAATGAAGTAAGCAAGATATGCTTCATATCAGCTAAGAGATTTGTTCCATAGGTACAAAAGCCATCCAGGGAAAGGACACAGAGGTAGACTGAAAACACAGGTGGCCAGGCAAGGGAGGAACAGTCCCAAGCAAATCCTTGGGAATTAAATGGGAACCTAAGAAGAATACATTTTTCAGTACAAGTCAGCAGCACTGCTGGAGGAATACCCTGGGATGTTTGCCTGCTACCCATATTTGAGATGGTAATTATTAGTTTTAAGGCTTTTTTCCCACTATACATTTATGGATACATAGACAACTAGAAAATTACTCTTTATAGGACTAACCAACGCCATAATATACAATCCATGTACCATTCAATTCATTAAAAGAAATCTCAACACAGTACTGGTATACCTACATAAAAAAGAAAAGCTACAAGTAAATCATCATCTTGTTAACAAGCTGTAGTCAACAGATTTTAGCTTGTTATTCAAACCATGCAATGATGATGAATGAAGTCAATTTTGGACTTAAGAACAGTTTTTTAAAGGAACCCAGTAGGCCAGTCTTTAACTATCCTTCCTAACTGGTTAGCGATTACACCCCAGAAATCATTAGGTCTAAGCAGACTTCTTATGCTACTTTCAGACCTATAAAACACCCAAACCTTGAAAACCTGAGTTTAAGACACAGATAAGAAGCACACAGATGTTGCATAGGGCTTCTGCCCTGGCATGAGTTTGAAGTCCTTGTTTGTATTTCTGCCAGCATGCCCAAACATCACACTGAGTGTCTCATCTCTTGAGTAACCAGTCTGAGGTGACAAGGATCCAATGTGCTGAGAAGTCTTGAAACCCCACCTGAAAGCAAGCAGAACCTGCAAACCATTCCTCGTTCAGTAACATGCAGGACATCACCCTGTTGGCACCCAAAAAGGAGACATGAAATCAGAGAACACATTCAAAGAGCATCTGAACAGTTCCAGCTGCCCCACAATCAAGCTTTTTCCACAGAAAAAGCTTTTTCTTGCAACAAGAGATGCTCTGATAAGTCACTAGCTGCCCTAGCCTTCCTCAGGTCATTTTACAACATTCCTCAATTGGGTTAGCTTTTGAATTAATTTCAGCAGTAAGAGGAAGATGAGGTGAATGCTAGCCCATTAGCTCATTTTAAGGCAACATATCTGCCTGATTAGTTCAGTCAGTTTTGTCCCTGTGCTATGTACTTTAATTGGATGCTGTCCCAAGAAATGGTAGAGTAAGTTTGAGGATCACCTGGAAAACTACCAATGTTGGTTTTGTCTACGTACAAAAATACTTGACCTCAAAAATCAGAGCATCACCTGACAAAACCTGGTGGCAGTAATCCTTGGATGTTGAATTGTTCAGATTCAAGAGTGCTCAAATCTGAAGTTTCAGGCAACCAAGACTGCCATTGTGAATGCTAGAAACCTGGGGTTTGCTCCAACCAGGAGAAAAAAAAACACACTCTGCCTGGAAAACAACAGACATGTCATCAGAGTTAGAGCCATAGCTGGAGCTGCAGAGTACTGTTAAAGGTCTGAGGAACACAGTCCAGCAGCTCCAGAAACAAATCTAGGATCAAATTACATCCAGCTTCTCTCTGCTGCTCTTTTGGGGCTATAGATAACAGTGGGCCCTATTTTCTACTCCTACAGTCTCACCACAATGCTTTTCTCCTCTCTACTCACCAGGAAACAAATAGGATGGTGAAAAGGGGTGCCAAGGGGGCAAGCAGAGGACTGTGGTTGATTATATTATGCTATAACTTATCTGCTTCCAAAGACCCACAGGCTTGTAGAAAGTTACATGGCAATCAGCTTTGAAATTGCTCTTTGATATGCTATGAGCCATGCAAGCTCCCAGCTGTCCCCCCATACAGGGACCACAGAAGACAGCTTAACACCATTTTTCATCCTCTCAACTCTTACTTCCCGCTCCACATGTAGGAGAGGAACAGCTGAGATTGGGGCCTTCAAAAAGGACAAGAAATGCCCGGTCCTTGTATGAGTAGCAAGCACACTAAAAATGCCAAATATCAGAGAGCTGTTGGTCCCAGTAAGACCTAGACTTGTATTAGAACAGTAAGCAAAGCTTCAAATGAATTAAAATATAGTAAGCAATTTAGCATCCAGTCAAAACAGCATTTGCTCAGGACCTACTTTTGGGAGGTAGGGAGGGAAGAGCATTAGGTGCTGTTTTGGAAGGTCAGCTTTTTCCCAGAACCAGAAAAGGCTGTATGTTCTTTGAATGTTGTTTTTTAAAGGTTAGAAATATTTTCGCTGGAGGTTTTTCTGGTCTGGGGACTATATGACCACCAAGGTAAGATAAAATAAGAACTACAAATGTTAATATTAAACCCAACAAGAATATTGAGACTTTTTAGTCTACATTCTTGTACAGGAAAAAAAAACAAACCAGAAGTAAATTAAAGACTTCAAATCAAATGTCACTTGCTTGAGGATAGGTAAGTGGCCTGGGGGTTACAGCAGCAAATTAACAACCCAACTCAAAGCCCTTGCAGCCACTGATCCAACTAGTTGAAGCCATTCCTGGCTGCGTGTCCACAGCAGCAGACTGTGCCTTAGATTAATAATTTGAACAAAAGGACCATACACTGTTACCTCTCTCAGAGAAGCTGGCCATAATGGCTATGCTGCTTACACACCACCTTCATCCTTTGATTTAAAAACACAGGGAAAGTGAAAGGTATGATTATTCTTCAATGTCATATCCAACAAATTATTGTAAAGTTCAAAATTAAGGCCTGAAGAAAAGCATCTACAGAACAATTTTCTCTCCACTAAAAATAAAGCATTGCTGCTTCTCACACCTTTGAATTTACTAATGCCTTTTCCAGCCATGCACCCTGGTCAAAATTTAAGCTCCTTTCTGTCTAAAAGGAGTCATTTACTGAACTTTATGAGCAGAAGAATGCTGTTACTGACTGATTCTAGAAACTAATAAAAAATATTCTAAGTGATACACTCCTGGATTTATCGGGGGTGGGGTGGGGGGTGGTACTCTGGGGGGAAAATGCTAAGTTATAGGAATAGGGTTGTTTTATACCGCTGCTTAAAAAAAAAAATTCCCCCCACACTGGAAGGATCTTTTTCTATATGCAAGATGCACAGTGCCATTAAGACTCTTTAGTCTTCCAATATTATAATGGTCTCAGCCATGCCATAACCTGTTACGTTACCTTTAGTTGCTTTGCATGATGTAAACTTATTGTGTATGAGGAATGTCACTCACATTAGCTAGACAATGTGTTTAAAAATTTATAGTTAAAAGCAGCAGTGTTGTTAGAGCAAAATGAAGAGGAACACCAGGGTTCTGTTTCCATACAGTACTGACTGAGCTAAATCCTGCAAATCAAATTTAATCTTCCTCACCAGAATTGCACTCAGACTTAGTACAGTCATTATGAAAATTAACACCTCTATATTTAAAAATACACACACACATATACTTTGAGAAGTGAAAATATACATACAACTAAACTGCTTTCAAACCTAGGGTGATAGTTCACTTTTAATGATTAGTTATTGCAATTTAAAATGGAAACCTATAGATTTAATTTGAAAAAGTTAGCCCAATTCTCCAATTCACTCAAGGAACATTCAACATTTAAAAAAACAACAACAAACAAAAACAAAAAACCAAACATTCATGTCTTCTGGATTTGTGTCTTTTAAGCAAGATTTTTGATTACAGAGTCTAGCTGAGCTCACTCTCTCCCTACTAAAAGTCAGGGCAACCGTCAGGCCCAGAACAAGGCTGAAGGTGCTGAAAATCCCAAGAAAGAGGTAAACTGATGCTGGATGTTTCACTGGGTGCATCCCTGATGCTGACAGCCTAGAAAAGCGAGTGGCATGGGAGCTACCATGGCAACCTTACCAGGCATAAGATCCCCCAATACCAGGAGATACTCTCCAGTGATTACTTGATCTACTATAAAGCCATTTTGCACTTTCAGAGTGCTAAAGAACAGCTTTAATATACTGGTGAATCAGACCGAGAAGCTATTTAACTGCAGAGAGTACTGGAAAGCACATATAAATTACCTTTTCCCAGGGAAACACACTCTCAGATTCTCTATTTTCCCCCACACAGAGGGATGTTTTCAATACTGTCTTGGTGGTTATTACACAAAAAGCTCCCGAGCACCATCAGTATTTGAAACGAGCATAAAGGAAATAAAACACAGACAACTCTAACAGACTGCTAGTCTATATATCAATAAGGTTTGTGGATAAGCTACAAGCTAGCCCAGACCATACTGCTAAGGTTCAATCCAGTCCCGTTACAGCACAGGAACTGGGTGAGGGATGGCACAGCTGCTGACCTTGTCTTGGGTTACAGAGACCACACAGCAGTTTCTACATCTGCTTGTTCCCAAAGTGAAGTCAATCTTGTGTTGATAACATCACTGGTTGCTATGGAAGCAATACAACTTCACAGCTGATGGTATGCAGTGAGCACTGAGCACTTTAGAGATCCTTCCTAAGAGTTTACAGATTGAAGGGAGCACACCCTTGGGGGCCTTTCCTCCCCAGGAGAAGGAAAAAAAACCAAACCCCACACAGCAAAAAAAAACAAAAACACAACAAAAACACAACAAAAAATTGGGGGTTGTAAGGGGGAGAAAGAGAAAACTGAAACATGTCTGACCCTTCAGAGAATTTACCAAAATTTTGAGGACTTGAATTGATATCAGGAGTATTCAGTCCCAGGGTAACACTTGGCATATAGCCTTTCAACTCCACAAACTGCCTCTTGGGTAAGTTCCTGTTTTACTGGGCATGGGCAAACCAAGCTGAAAAGGCATGGGGGAGTGACATTGCCCTCCCTACCTGCTTGCCCGTCATCATGGCTGATCCTTTCCTCCAAGCAGTCAAGTTAATCTCCCTGTAAGAAGAGGTGGCTGTAAATCCCTCTTTGCCCTTGTCACAGGTATGCCAAGGGGGGGATTCTGCTGCTGTGCAGTCCATGTGCACCACGGCAGCAAGGGGAGCCATGGTCTAGAGGCATTCACAGCATCTCCAAAAGTAAAATTTGTCCTGAGGGTTTGAATCCTCAACAAGACCTAAATCAGAAGAAAAACAGTTTGACTTTCAACACCCAGGGAGAGTAGATGGAGTCAGCAGTTAGGGAAAAACATCTCTGCAGATACATGGAACAATTTTGTTCTGAAAGTCCCTGAAAGTCAATAAACACGGCACCCTGGGATGCATTTTCTAAAGAGCTTCTCTTCAGGGAAGAGAGGAAGTGACTCACAAGCTCTAAAGGAAGGGCCAGGAACAGAAAGAGGCTTCAGAGAGAGCAGGCACCAGCAGTTAACCAGCTTGCTGCTCATGTGTTCCTCATCAGGAGCACAGCTTTTAACTGCCAGCATCTCTCAGCACTGTGCCTGTCTTCTTGCTGTATGTTATTGGCATCAGTCTTGTCGACAGTAAGCGTGTTAGTTATGCTACAGGAATTTGAATTGCTGTACTTTTTGCTTAACAGTTACTTTATATCCTTTACATTAGATCTGTTTCACATAAGGCTTTATATTTGGGTTTTCTTAGGTCCAGGACTAGTAGGGAAACAGTAAAGGTAGGGAATTAAACAAAACTATCACATATGAGGTATATGTCAGGGCAGGGTGAGCAGGGACAGAAATACAGCAAGCTTCCCTTAGAAATAGTCAAAGAAATAAAATACCCGTTTTTAAAACCAACAAAGCATCATTTCTCATACATACACCCCAAGTATCTCTATTTTCTTCCCAGCTCTAGGAGGTCCACCAATATATGTATATTTCTGCTTACACAGCATTTTTGACCCTTTGCCAGCATACAGATGATAAGAAAACATATTCCCCATGAAAATTAGTTCCCTACAGGCACATGTACACTGCATAATGCAGCAGTAGGCGGAGGCCCCTGAGCCACTCCATGAGATCTGGTCCACCTTACTGCACACAGTGGTACCAGACAGAATATCACACTTGAATCCTGCAAGTGGTTATAGTGGGGGTGAACCACACCACACACTCAACTGGCACAGCCAGAGCATCCCATAATGCTTGTTTCTGGTGTCCAAGCGGGGTCACTTCACCCTAGCTCCAATGCCTCTGCCCAATTCTGCACCAGGCAGTGCAGACAACGCCCAGGGCATGAGACAAGGCACACCTAAATTTAGAAGCCACACAATGGAGGGTAATTTCTTTTTTTTTTTTAAATAAATTCCCTAAACATTAAAAAAACCCCACCCACCACAACTACCCCACCCCAAACTGTCAAGTGCACAGGCAGGGGAGCAGTTCTTCAAAAAGAAAAAAAAGCTCCATTCTTGTTAGTATAGACCCAAGGTAAGAACTCTTCAGCATGAGGAGCTGGCACTCTCTCTTCCTGTCTATGTCACTGTTTGCAATTCAGAACAGTAACAAGGGCATTTTTTCCCCACATACAATATCTAAAGTTATGAGAATACTCGGACATAGGTGGGTCCCAATAACTTATTAACTACATAAAAGTATGCCACATATATAGAGAACCAATCTGCTCAGGGCCCAGGGAGTCACCACAGAAAGTGGGAAGAGCCTGGAGAAGAGACATGCCTTGTGATGGCTGTATTTTTCTGTGACAGGCTGTAGCTTTTGCCTACAGCAAAGGGTGGTACAAAGTGTAGTAGGATGATGAACTGGGCTCAGACTGAAAAGCAGTAAAAGTTGAGAGAATGACATGAGAGGAGTAGGAGAAGGAAGGGCAACATGACCAGGCTCTGAAAAACCTACAGAAGCCTTATTGTAAGGTGCTTAATCAGAGGTGGTTACTTTCAACATGCAAAGATTTTAATGTTTTGAATTTGGAGTAAGGAATTTCTTCTCTCCTATAGGAATAGGAACATAGATCTCTCCAATAAGCATCATTAAAAGCCCCAGATTTGTTCATTTCCCAAGAAGGAGCTCCAGGGCAAGCACTCATTTTTTGCGCCTCCAGATTCTCATCTTCAGTCTGAGAACGTTTAATGACCTACAGGATATGTTGCAAGCTATCCCTGTTTTTAGGAAATCACCTCATACGTACTCTACTTAGAAAAAGAAGTTTCATTAATGGCTTATTGTGGTCTGGACAGTCACGATCAACTAGATTTACATCTTCTATTAATGCACTTAAAATACTTGGAGACTAGCTTAGTACCTAGATTTTTAGGAGACATGCAAGACGCTTGGAAAGTAAAGCCAAGACTGCATCTTAGCCTTTGACTTCACAAAGGAAGATATTAACATGGTAGGAGAATGGAAAACTCATTTAAAAACAATGATTTAAAAGATCTGTCTGGTTTTGTTGCCTTTTTTTTTTTTTTGAAAAGCCGTGAATAGCAAATGAGAGGCCATCAGCTGAGATTGAAAAAGGCAATATATTTAAAATCTGTTGCACAATTAACCTATAAAGCCCACCATTACAGGTGACAAGATATACAAACAGCCATGAAGACAACAACATTAAAGCAAAATAAATATACTGTTAAGTATAGAAGGGGGAAATCCTCACATCTCAGTGTGGAGCCAACCTCCAGCTATCACAGAGCAGAGAGGAGCTTTCCCGGAGGCCTTTTATTCAGCCAGTGCCACCCATAGGGTGTCTGTCATTTCCCACTGAAGCAGCTGGTAGGGACCACTCGCAGAGGCCATGGTCCAAGGTCAGCAGACCATTGCTCCAGCCAGTTACAGAAAACCCTATCCATCACAGCTGAGAGATGCTGGTCATGGAAGTGGTGTATTTATTTTCTCAGGGAAAGTCCCCCCACTTAAGATAGCATAAGCCAAATTCCTTTCTCCTATACCAGTGTTAGCCAAGAGAAACACCATTATAAGTTCTTCTAGCTTGACACTTGGGCAAACCTATCACAGGGTCAGAATGAGATGCTGTAGTGGAGGGTAACAGTGGAAAAAAAGTGGCAATTACTGACTTGCAATAACAAACATACTGAAGTGCCAAACAGACTTCTAGAGAAAGTCAAAAGCTCTACATAGCTGATAAGTAGAGGCAGGAATAAATGACTTTTTTTTCCCCCTTATACATCATCATCTCTGAAGGAATAATTGGACAAAATTAAGAGAACAACAAGGCCATAATCTTCCCAGAATAATACTTGTAAAGAAACACATTGAAATACATTGTCTTCTGGATCGTAGAGCTACTGGTCACTGATACAGAAGCTGGATTTAACTAGAGGTTTACGTTAGAACAGGTAAGAACTCGAGTCTTACCTAGACTACTTCTTATGCTATGTTTGGAAATACAGAAGTGTAAATACACAGCATTAAGTGCTTTTCTTAAAGAAATTCCTATTGGTAGTATTTGGGGTAACATGTCGCTGTAAATATATCCTTCATTCATGTCAAGCAGGGCAGATAAAAACAACACAGTGCTTCTGACTCAGCAAATTATTTAATTATCTTCCAAATATTGAGCATGCAGGTAACTTTGTTAAAGTCAGATGGGATTATCCCCTAGCTCTAAGTAACATTGGGCTTCAACACCTCTCCAAACCAGGATTATTATAGTATCATAAACAGAAAAGATATATAAAATATTCTCTGTAACTGATTTTAAAGAAAATTTGGACAAATTGAGAAAGAATCAGACCATCAGTTGTTTCTGAACAGTGACCTAGAAACAACTTCCACCTCAGGAAGGTCCAAAGCAACAGCTTACCAGAAAGGAAGGTATTCAAGGGAAAGGTTGGCATGCCCTCTTGTTTTAGCATTTGCTAAGTGTCTGCTAGTTGGCAACACCAGGAGAGAGTTCTGATGTTTAATTTCATCTGAATCATTAATCATTTCTCTAGCATCTCTGGAAAAATATATAGTCCATGTAGTTTATCTCCCCATCTGTCCATGATCAGAAATTCTTACAAAAACACCATTAAACACAGAGAATTTGTGTTTCAGCAAACAAGTATTTTCCAACAAGATGACCTGCTGAATGTGGGCTGACTTGCTCTGACAGAGAAAACAAAAAATTGCAGCTCATCTTACCTCAGTCACCCCAACCAATGGTGGCAGGTGCCTCATCACAACAACAACAGAGACAAACTAACAATAATGAGCTGGTAATGAAGACAAGCAACAGCTGCATTTTTAGATTTTGTGACTAACAGGTACAAACAAAGTAGAAGCAAAGGGGAAAGGTTATCGGCTGCCAAAAATTGAGCATTCAACCATGTGCCTGGATAGTGGAATACAAGAACACGACTTAGCTATTTTTCTTCTCTTTGCTATTGTCTAGAGATATTGAAAGCATAGCAGGTGGGAGACTCAAAGAAAACATGTGGTTTCTTTCCTTACTGTTTATATGTTAATTCCTAGCTCTAACAAATAATTACTTATCTCTGTCTTGGCTACAGGGCAAAAAAAAAAAAAAAAAAAATTCACTTGTTATTCCTCAGTAGAGCGCTTTTCAATTATTTCTGCACTTCTTTCTTTGCTTGACCTCTGTAAAGTAAGGTGGATGCAAAGAAAGAATATCATTGAATGGAGCAAATTGACTACAGAAAAAAGAATTACTTGAGTGTTAAAGCCTTTTCATCTTGCTCTTAAGTCCTCCATAAAATAATATTATGGAAGTCAAATGCAAGTTTAATTTTCTTCCCCCTGTACCCTTTAAGCTTACTCTACTCAAAGTTCCAATTAGGTATTTTTATTCCAAATTTCTGCCCTTTCTCTCTGTCTCCCATGGGCATCTGACATCCATGTACCTTCCCCTTCAGACCGCAGGAAACCTAGTTTACCCCCATAATACCAGAGCAGAGTGCAGGTTTTAAAACAGCAACTACATTCTGGGGGGGGGGGAATAAAATAAATCACCCCAAACAAACACAAAACAAGTCCCCACGTTTTTATATTTAAAACAGGTCTGGTGTGCTTATAGCCACTAGCACAGTATACAAGGGCTTCAGGAGCTGCATCACCTTTGGAAACAGCCCTGTGTGTTTTTTCTTGCTGCCAGGAACACTACTAGGATAGAAAAAGTCAATCCAACTGGGAAGCTACTTGGGGAAATTCCCAGAAGACTTTTGCTGCTGGACTCATGGGTACTTCGTACTCCTTGTGTCAAAGACAGAGAGACACAAGGCTGTTTAAAACAATTTTAAAGGTGGATTTCTTTACCCTCCATTTGTTTCACATTTTCTTACTCTCCCACCCTTACCCCTCTCTTCTACTTCAAATGCTTTCCTTACTTCAGACAGATAGCTAGGACACTTTATATATAACTCTCCCACAAACCCTTTTCTGGTGCTACTGTCCCCAGTGCAGAGTACCTTTCCTCTGAGACCTCAGAGAGATGGCCTGAAGGCAGCCTCAAAGTTATCTCAGCAGAAGATATGCAGTAGCAGAGCTTTTCTTCTCTGAGCAAGTCTCTTGAGAGAGCTGCAGAGAATTCGGTGTTTTCTTGCCTTTTTGTTTTAGTTATCTGGTTCTGTTGCTGTTGCACAACTGTCCCTCTGGGGAGCCTGGATGCTCAGGGGATTTGTGCTGCCAGCTTCCACACTGAAGCACAGGTGCAAACACAGCTTAGCTTAGTAGAAACAGCAAGTCCTCACCACCACCAGCTGCGCTGGAGTTGCCCTGAAGGAGCTGGTAGTCAGGCTTGTTGATACATAGCCTTTAGAATAAGTCTTTACAAGTGGTACGCATCAGTGGTTTTGCTAGTGGCCCCAGCAAGGCCAAGGATTAAACAAGAATCAGCAGCAGTCTGGTCCCGCAGAAGGCCACCCCGGAGGGTCAGGACTGAGCTGGAGCAGAGAGGAGGCCTCCGGTACTCATGCCTGGCTATAGATTAAACACATCTTCAGACCTGTCAGCAGACCCCCTTTCACCAGCACTGAACCCACTGATATGCTAGTTTAGTGCAGCAATTGGGAGCATGCAATGAGAAGGTGAATAAGGACTCTAAGGGAAATCCCCAACCAATAGCATTTCTGGAGTGGGCCAAAAACTGATCCAAAAACCCTTGTCACAAGGAAGAGCAGCCTCAGTGCTGCTTTAAATTGCAGAAACTATCACACTTGGAAACAATGCGTGTTCTTGTTTGGATTCACCTTCTCCCATCCCTCCTTTTACTCAGGCCTGGTTTTGGAGACTCTCACAGAGGTGAATTAAAATGCATGAGTGGAAGGAGGTTCTTAATGCCGGCCTCAGCAGCTGCACGGTATTTACCATTTGATCACAGACAAGTCTCAGTTTGCCAGCTGGTAGCTTCCAAAATACATTACAAGCGTGCCAGAAAAGAATGTTATCACAGAGAGACAAAGCATCATTTATTGCTTAGATAGCTCTCCCTCTCACTTTAGCGAAGAGTTAGTTATGGGCTGCACCTTCAAGCCACCCAGTACAAAACAGCATTTGCCACTCTGCACTCTTTACTATAAACATACTACCCTCAGGGATACTACAGACCTAAATCTACAGCCTGACTCCTTTCACATCAACAAGTGAAGAGTAATTTTATTTGTAATGAAGAGGAGTAACTTTAGCGTAAAGTAAATGCAGACAGGAGTAGAATCATTTTTCCTTTCAACCTGTATTACTAGGTTTAGAAATAACATACTTCCTAGTGTCTTACTTAGTCTTAACCACTGATTAACTGATTTATAGAAATATTAATGAGTATTTGTTAGAAAGAGTCTAATGGGTCAGTAGTTAAACTACCCTATCAGTAACATCCTTTTAAAAATCTCTGAATCACATAATCATCTTTTAATTTAAAGACCTCAGCACACAGCATTCCCGTACTACTTTACAGATGTAATTACTGCATCACATTACCAAGTTCTTAGAAATATTCCCCTTTTCTCTCTCGAGACAGATTTAATCATTCTGTGATTTCCTTTCACTCAAATGCACAAGTGTCCTGGAAAGCATTCTTATCTTCTTACAGTATTTGATATGGTTTATAATTTCCCACTTTAGCTAAATGATCTTTCCATGGACTATTAGTTTCTCATCAGGCCTGTTTCCAAAAAAAATGAGCCTGTTCCTGCCAGCGATGTCAAATGAATAAGTAATATAGGCCATCATTTCTCAGTCTTTCAGACAATGGCAACCCACCGCTGGCTCAGCAGCCTTCACACAACCCACCTGGGCAGCAGCCTGGCTCTGGCTAGGAAGGGAGAAAGAACCAGCTGCAAACAACAACTGCAAAAGTTGACCCTCTCCCAACCCCATAGGTGCTGATCTCCTACCATCCATTAAATGCACGTAGCAATTCTCAAGCTGGTTTAAACATTTGCAGCCAGTAATTAAAGCCTGTTCTCATCCCTTTTACTCTGAAAGAAATGAGCTACTGCAGACCACTATAAGAGCAGCCACATGATTCAGTGGCACAAACCTGGCTGAAGAGGTTTGTGCTTTTTCCCTTCCCCTCCCCACAAACACATACTATTGCAGCTACTGATTCTTACCCCTACATTTATTGTTTAGTGCTTCCAAAACTGACAAATAACCCAGGTTAAAAAGAAGCCCAAGACTCCTCAAATATCTCTTTTACAGTATAGTATCAAACCGTCACACTAAAAAAATAAGAGGTCAGTGACATGCCACATAGGGCCAGGAACACTGCCGACCCACTGCAGCTAGTGCTGTACCTGTACCCAAACAACTTGGGACCTCTTTGAATCATTGTAGAACCCAGCAGAAGTTGAGACCCACCATTTGGGACATACTAGCTTAGGTTTAACAGTACTGTCAGGGCCATCCTCCTTTCTCCCCCCCACCTCCTTAAAGCATCCAAGGTCCTGACACGTTTATGGCAGACCTCTGAACACCTGCCTGAGGGGTCACAACCCACCACTTGTGTTACACTCCAATATCAAGCCAAACAGCGCACTGCAGTGCTCTGGGATGCTCCAAACACCACTATAACTGCTCACTGAATGCTTGTGCATTCCCAAGACACATACGTACACATCCATTTTTCTCATGCTCACCATTTTCCTCTTATTTAGGTAGCAAACATTTGACAACTTGTCATCTCTGCAGCTGCTTACAACGCACATTTGGGAAGCGCACACTCTCTGTTCCTGTAGGGATATTGGTGAAACACGATTTGCTTGGAACTAATCCCTCCTGCGTCATTAAAACAGCTGACTGCTGCTACGAGGGAGCTGCTATTTACCTGGGAGTGCTCTACAGTGAGGTCAACAGAGAAGCTTCTGTCAGTTAAAGTGGGCTTCGGATCAGGCCCCTTGCTCCCTACTGTAAGCACACTGTCATTTCCACAGCAAGCTCTTGTTACTACTGCAGAGACGCCAGTGTCATTAACTAGGCTCAACAGTTAAACTGCATCTAGCCTGCTGAACTTCATAACCATAAAAGTATAAAGCCAGAGAAACAGGAATTCAGATGTTATAAAACTAACAGTCAACAGCCCTGGCAGAGTTGCTATTGCAAATCTCTTACACTCTCAAAGAGAGGACGAGAAGAGCGACACACAAAGGGACATATTCATTTTCTCCTCCCAAGCAGGTCAGCAGATGGACAGCTATAGGAAGCACTGAGGGGTCTCTCCTCTCAGTGTTCCACAGGCAAGAAAGGGGACATTCAAAAGACAATACCCTTCACCCTGCCGCAAGATGACAACGGTGCCCCACCAGCGTCCACTTGTTTGTTTTAAGTCTTCAGGCTCCAGTTCATGCTTATAACAGAGTGTTAAAAGCCTGGACCTTCTCTGGATCCTAGAAAAGTAGAAACACTTTCTCCTCTTTGAGGAAGAATTGGAGGCTATGGGGATGGAGAATGACGACACACGTACAGACGTATTCATCATGGTTGATCAGTGTTTTAGGAAAGTGATAACATCATAAAAGTATCTGTAAATGTTTTAATAAAGGTTCTTTTACACTGAAAAAATATTACTTTTTTTTTCTTTTTAAATACAGAGTAATGTTTGAAGTGTTCTGATCTTACCAGGGAAACTGTTGACTTTGGGTGTTAATAGCTAATATAATATTAAGTACACATTTGCAGCTCATCAGGAGGAGCACACCCGCTGATCAGAAACATGATGTAAAAGAAGAGTTGTTGATGAACTGTGGTCATTTACCTCCTCAAATTTCCCCACTGACGCACAGCACCAGAGCCCCTGCAAAGAAAGCCAAGGCTGCTTCCCCTGAATCAAATAGCAAAGGGAATTTTATTTGAGAAAGCTAACCAACTTGGGAGCATAAGCCTTGCAGACTATCCCCCCAGGGTGGAATTAATTTTACTCATGCCAGTGCTTCAGACTCTGGGCTCCCCCTTCATGGTTAAGAAAGGGAATTAAGTGCTGTAGCATGCAGTTCATCTCACCTGAATATACATGACAGCAGATCAGATTAATTTCACCTTGCAACACCTTTGAAATTGCCATTCAAATAGTAACAGATTATACTGGGAAGAGAAACCAGACTAGAGCTTGTCTGTACAAACTAAATTTGGCACTAGAGAGTCCACTGTGAATTTAACATAGCTGCAGTGGCCAGAAGTAAAACACAGTCCTTGGCCGTGTTTTATACAAAAGATGCATCTATAACTAGCTAGTAGATGTATTAAAGCAATAATTAATAGATGTTATATGCATGTCTCAAATATACGCAGCTTGTAGAGCTGGCCAGAGAATAAGAGTCCCATTGACCACAGCTTTTGACATTTTGATATCCATTATGGTTTCATGTTGGAAACAAAACAAGAGCTTTAGATGAATTATTACATAAAAGAATGTGAAATAGCCACTTATTGACAGATTGGTTGATTTTTGCAGTTTAGGCTACAGTACATCCTCTGGACTCAAGAACCTTTCCATAGAAAATTTCATTAAAGCAGTAAAGGTTTACATCTTCAGTAGGAAAAAAAAAAAACATTACAGAAGCTATCATCCCATCAGTAAAACATTACTAAAAACCAGAAGCACTGATCTTCCTCTTGGAAAAAAACTAATAGTTATTAAAGCATAAGTAGTTTAAAAGAAGATTTCATATAAGTGAGTCAAATATGGTTTTCACCTACATAGACATTTGTACATGAAAAGAAAAAACTTTGTTGAAATGATCCCGGTTCTATGGATCTGTTGGCAAAAAACACATATAAGGTGTTTCCAAACATTACTCCACATGTTGGTAAGTTTGGACATTAAAATCAGACCTTGTAATGAGAGCAGGTAATTATAGTCATTGCAGTTCTTAGTCTTGCACACACATTGCACCAAGGCACGTAAATTAGGATAATACATAGTCAAAAAAAAAAAACCAACCCAAAACCAACAAAATACAACTGCATGAAAGCTTTGAGCAGGCACACAAATCATAATGTGACATGGCAAGTAACAGTTTCGGTGCTATTTGCAGAAGAGGGTTCTGATCTATTCCCTCCCATCCATCCATCCACTCTCTAATAAAAAATCCTTCCAATCACAAGGATTCATTCATCTGTGAAAAGGTCGTATACCATTATGCGTTTACAGCATGTAGGTTGCCAATATATGGCAACTTCATGGGGGAGCATCATAGGCTGCTTAATTTATCATTCAATATCTGTTTCTACAGCTGTTCCAAAAAAAAATTAAGTTTTAGTCTGATTTTCTTGGGTTGTTAGCTTTGTTTCCTAAGGAAATTAAGCTGAAGCAGCTTATTAACACATGCACATGTGTAGTTGGGTATGCACACACACACACAGTCCCCCTCACCTGCAATAGCTTTTGAACTTACTGGCTAATTTCAAACAGGTTTTATAGAGCAGCAGAAATTAAGCTCAGTGCCCAGACAGAGGGGAAAAAAGCAAAATTAGTGCTTGGTTGAGGGAAAGGCTACAATTATTTGTCACCACAGAATCAGCTCAGGGGTGCATGACAAAACCCAAGACTTTAAGTTCTCTTGCTGTCTCCCATATGTAAGTTATGGCTGAGGATAAACTTGAGAGACATGATGAGTTCCTTACAGACAAGCCCAGAGTTATTTAAAGCACTCATTCAAGACATCCTTTTGCGTTTGTGGATCGGTGTACTTTTTCAGTGGAAGTGCAAATCTGTTTAGGGCACTTAAGCCTGTTGATAATTATCTTTTATGACCTCTCAGCAGGAGTCCATGGATTCTCCAAGACTGATGTATTACAAATTGTAGAATAACTCATCTCATGCAGGCTTCTTGTATCTGCAAATTGGGGCTAGAAGTTTCAGGAAAACCAAAGTTGATTTGCAGTATTTCTTAAATCTGATTGAACTAGAAATATGGCTGAGCAACCTCTTTAATAGCATTTCAACATTTCTGATCACAGCTGAAACAATAAAACTGACAGCAGTAAGTAACCTTAGCTTTGATTCATATCCAGCATGATTTTTCAAAGAAGATTCAAGCCCACTTTTTAACAGGTATTTTTAATGAAAGCCCTTTCGTATATCTCGACCAGACATCTCTAGTGCTCTGTTGTAGGATAAGTTACAGTAAGGGCTTAGATCTTTACAACCTCTTCCCCATCCCAAAAAGGTCTGGTCTAAGCCTGAACTTAAGACTTCATATTGTGGCCCAACCCTATGCAGTAGCACACCCCATCATATGTAGACAGCCCTAATGAGAGTTGCTCCTTAAAAAGGTGAAAGTCCTACTTTGAGTCCTTATTTTTTGCTAAGCTAAAAAACAAGAATATACAGATTCTTTGGGGCAGCATTTCCAAAATACTTATCATTGTTATTTGTTTGTCAGATCCTCTCACATCGATTTCTCATTAAGGTTCTTCTGAAAAGAAATAACATTTCAAATGAAGATGCATCTATTAACTTTCAGAGGCATTACTTATTTGATACCAGAATCGATGCTTCACTAATCAACTGTTAGCATAAGGAATTGAAAAGAAATCCATGAGAACATGACAAGAATAGGACCAGTGACACATGGTTTAGAATAATGTAACACCCTTCTTGGACCTTCTCAGACTTCCCCAAATTCGCATACTTTGGAAGAGCAAGACACATTCAGAACTTGTTAGCATGACTGGCTCATTTCACTGGGCCACAAGACCTAGGGAAACTTATCAGAAGGAGCGTATTTTCACTCCTATAAAAAGATCAGCCAATTACTCATATTATCCTTCTGGTTTGTTTCTCATACACACACACACTCCATTGGCATATCATTTTCACTGGGTTTTGACCAATACATTTTTGGTGTCATTTTTCAGAAAGCAGGCTGTTGATTAGAAAGGAAATTGTAATTATGCATTCTCTTGAAAGAGGGAACTACAAACTATGTTTTATGACAGCATGTTGCCTAGTTACTGCTTTTTTATAAAAAGAAAAAAAGCACCCATCAACTCTGCACTGTATTAACAGGGTTCTGGCTCTCAGATCCCTGAGGACACCTGTGGCCTTAATGACCCTGGCGAGCCTCACCTGGGACCCCACACTCACCCACCGCCCATGGGCCCTATTGCAGCTCAGCCCTAGGGCTTCAGTCCTCACTGGAGCTGTGGTGCTAGCATGCTTATGCCTAGCCCCATCCCAGCTCGCCGACTGGGCTTCCCAAAAAAGCCCCAGACCTATGCTGCAGGTAGCCTTATTTCCAGTCTTGTTTCTGACCCTGTATACTGGATAATTCTCGTATCAACACTCTAGGCAGCTCCATCTCAGGCCTGGTCTCCTGCTGTTCCCAACTGGACTCTCCTGGACATATCCCAGACCTGACTCATCATCTCACCTTGTTTAGGTCTGTCAACGGAGCCTGCCATTGCACCAGGTACCGCAACCTTACTCTCTGGGGAAAGAGCGTCTTGCATGGCCTGTGCTGGCATCACCCTTGCTCACAGCTCATCACCCCCATGTAGGGTAGCCCCTATCAGGCTACTCCATTACATTAGGTTGAGACAAACCCACAAGAATAAGTGTTCTGATGTGAATAACAAGGTTATGTAAAATATCCAAAGAGAAACATCTTTCCCCTCCATCTACTTGCACGCTGTGTATGGACAGCCTGTCCTGCTTGCCCACAGCTAGTCAGTGCTGTAGCAAGGCAAACACTGCTCATTCCAAACATGCAAGAGAAGAGATCAAAGACTGGCTTCAAAACACTTAACTGCTGCTTTCAAAGGCTTAGCCAGGAAACAGGAAATACTGCATGCAGAGAGGCAGGTAGGACACAGGCTATGGAAGTTCAGAGCAGAATTTCACCCAGTGACTACTATCACTACTTGCAGATAAATGAAATAAACCCGAGATACACAGAAAGCCCACTGGAAAGTACCAGCGTACCAGGAACTAAGGGAACAGCAAGGGTTTTAGAGTGGAGGAAAAAAAGAGGAGCTGTTTCAACATGTCTTGATATATCCAGGGGCCAGTAAAGCAGAAGAAAGGAAGCCACTGCTGTAGTTTCACGTGGGCACAAGTGACACAGCAAGGAGCAGTCTAAGGAGCATTCAAGAAGGATTACAGAGCCCTGGGAGCAGCAGTAAGGGACTCTGGAGCACAGGTAGTTTTTTCCTCAATCCTTCCAAAGGGAAGGGGTTTGAAAGGGCCAGTTGAATCTGATGAATCAACAAATGGTTATGGGACTGGTGTCACAGCCAGGGGTTTGGCTACTTAGACCATGGTACTCACTTTGAGAAACCTGGTTTACTGGGGGCTGATGAGGCCCATCTGTCAGAGAAGGGGAAAAGCATCTTTGGTCATAGGCTTGCCAAGCTGGTGAAGAGGGCTTTAAATGAAAGTTGCTGGGAGAGGGGAACGTCAATCCATCCCACTCCTACCGGTTTGATGCCAGTGCAGCAATAGATGCCCAGAGCCTCAGTCTTCACCAGCAAGTGCTCCAACCACACCACCCAAGACACAGAAGGCAAAGGCAGGGACTGGGAGAACAAAGAACCACCCACAGTAAGAGAAGATCAGGTTCAAGACCATCTAAGGAACCTGAAGGTGCACAAGTCCACGAGACCTGATGAGATGTATCTGCTGGTCTTGAGGGAACTAGCAGATGAAGTGGCTAAGCCACTATCCATCATATTTGAGAAGTCATGCCAGTCCAGGGAAGTTCCCACTGACTGGAAAAGGGGAAACAACCCCCCCATTTTTAAAAAGGGAAAAAAGGAAGACCTGGGGAACTACAGACCAGTCAGTCTCACCTTTGTGCCCAGCAAGATAATGGAGCAGATCCTCCTGCAAACCACGCTAAGGTACATGGAAAATAAGGAGGTGATTGGTGACAGCCAATATGACTTCACTAAGGGCGAATCATGCCTGACAAGTCTGGTGGCCTTCTACCATGGGGTTACAGCATTGGTGGATAAGGGAAGAGCAACTGACATCATCTACCTGGACTTGTGCAAAACATTTGACATTGTTCCACATGACATCCTTGTCTCTAAATTGGAGAGACTTGCATTTGATGGATAGACCACACGGTGGATAAGTAATTGGCTGGATGGTCGCACTCAAAGAGTTGCGGTCAACAGCTTGATATCCAAGTGGAGAGCAGTGACGAGTGACTTTCCGCAGGGTTTGGTATTGGGACCAGCACTGTTTACCATCTTTGTTGGCAACATGGACAGTGGGATCGAGTGCACCCTCAGCAAATTTGCTGAGGACACCAAGTTGTGTGGTGCAATTGACACGCTGGAGGGAAAGGATACCATCCAGAAGGCCCTTGACAGGCTTGAAAGGTGGGCCCATGTGAACCTCATGAAGTTCAACAAAGCCAAGTGCAAGGTCCTGCACATGGGTCAGGGCAATCCCAAGCACAAATACAGGCTAGGTGGAGAATGGATTGAGAGCAGCCCTGCAGAGGAGGACTTGGGGGTGTTGGTTGATGAGAAGCTCAACATGACCCAGTAATGTGTGCTTGCAGCCCACAAAGCCAGCTGTATCCTGGGCTACATCAGAAGAAGCATGACCAGCAGGTCAAGAAAGGTGATTCTCCCCCTCTACTCCACTCTTGTGAGACCCCACCTGGAGTAATGCATTCTGGTCTGGGGCCCACAACATGAGAAGGACATGGATCTATTGGAGTGAGCCCAGAGGAATGCCACAAAGATGATCAGAGGGCTGGAGCACCTCCCCTATGAGGACAGACTAGGAGAAAAGAGTTGGGGTTGTTCAGCCTGGAGAAGAGAAGGCTCTGGAGTGACCTTATAGCAGCCTTCCAGTACCTAAAAGGGAGCTTACAAGAAAGCCAGAGAGGGATTTTTTACAATGACATGTAGCGATAGGACAAGGGGTAATGGCTTTAAGCTGAAAGAGGGTAGATTTAGATTAGATGTAAAGAACAAGTTCTTCACTTTGAGGGTGGTGAGGCACTAGATCAGGTTGTCCAGAGAGGTTGTGAATGCCCCATCCCTGGAAACATTCAAGGCCAGGTTGGCTGGGGCTTTGAGCAACCTGGTCTTGTTAAATGTGTCCCTGCCCATGGCAGGGGGGTTGGAACTAGATGTTCCTTAAGGTCTCTTCCAACCCAAACCATTCTATGGGTCTATAATAGTCAATTATTCATATGCACTAATAGAGAGGGTAAATAGCAATACTTCAGTTCAGCATCAGCACATACTTAAGGTGTTGTGAAAAACCACCAGATGTGTGAAACAGCTGTCAGTCATATTGTGAAAGGCCAAGATTAAATACCCCTCTCACCCAGCAGTCTTAGTCTAAGGGGAACAACCATGAATCAGTCATTCAAAGCCCACAGGGGGCTTATTCCAGGAAACCACCCTTAAAAAGGGCCAAGATGGTTTGGAAATACATACAAAACCACGTGAACAATCTACCCACAAACAGATATTAATAATCTACAGTCTATACATACACAAACAGACTGCTCCAAGCCACAGTGGGTGTGGGGCTGGAAGCATATCCTTCTATTCTGTCTTCTCCAAATGAGCAACTCAGGATCTCACTAATGTAGGAAACAGAGAGGAAGGAAACCTCCTCATACCTCATCACAAAGGGCAAGACCAAGAAAAGTAGGGGTTTATTTACAGAGTCTTCTAAAGTCCCTGCCTGCCAGATGGTCCTTAAGGGCTCCTCAGTGTGGCACAGCTTAGAGCAGTGTTAAGACTCCCCAGAGCTGGGCTGACCCCACAGCAGGAAGGAACAAGGGTATTGTGCCAAGTGCCAATAAGATGAGACCACACTGCATTCAGATGCAGGTGACCTCATTTTCAGTAGAAGATGACATTAAGAAGAGAGTTGTGGTTTTTCAGGGGTGGGATAAGGAAAAAGGAGGTTACTTTGGGTGGAGTAGGGGTGGGGGTATGCAGAACAAACCCAAAATAGCCCTGGGAAGTACCCCTAGGAGGTTATACTAGATAGAAGCCTAACTAACTACCCTTTGTTCTTCTGGAAATACCTTCCTCCACTCATAGCAACCGAACCAGGTCCCCATATTGCCATTCTAAGTTAAACATGGGCCCTATTGACTCTTGGGAGGCCAGGATTTAAACCTCTTTGTTTTCATAAAGCAAAACATACATGCTTGCAGAAATCACTCTCTTCTGATTCATTTCCTCTGGCATTGTATTGTTAAGTTGTTTAAACAAAATGTTCAGTTTTCTCCTCTTCCTCCCCCTTTCCTTCAGGGCCACTTTTTCCCCCAGCTGGGAGAAAGTCTAACTTTCTTAATAAGCCGTTACTGTAGCTAATAGCCTAGAGGGAGAAAAGCCCCCTTGTGAACCCTGAAAATACCATGTATTAGCTCTTGTAAAGTAGACAAATGAAAGCAGGAACACATGTTATACATTAGAGGCTCAAATTTTGATGGTAGGCTGCTGCAGCCTACTCTTGAATTAATTTTGCCCCTGCTTCATTGGCTTCTTAAGTTTTCTGAACTTTAGCCATTAAATCTGGGTTTGTATCACTCAATTTCTGAAGGTTTCCTTCTAGGTGGACAGAAAGAACTTCTGACCACACGAGCCCCACTCATCTGCTGGGATCTCTAGTATTTTAAGAGACAAATTGAGGCAGTCTTAGGGACAGGCTGTAAAAACCTAGTCAGACATAATCATATAGAATTTATTACCACAAAAAAAAAAAAAAAAAAACAACAACAAAAAACAAACCAAAAAACAAACCAAAAAAAACCCAACCCTCACTCAGGTTCTGTAGCCATACATCTGCTGAAAGAAACCAATTATTTGATTGCTAAGCCCAGTTTTAAGGGACTAACCTATAATATACCTATGCTCCTTGTTAGACTCAATTACAAACTGCTGTGGGCAAAAGGGCAGAAAGCCGGAGAAAACAAGAAAAAAAATCTAGCAGCAAATGTAGGATTTACAATACTTTAAGTCAACAGAAGAAAAATGTTTCAGTTGCAACCTACTGCTTCCCAAGGACTAAATAGATACATTAAACGTAACGTAAAACTCTTCAGAGCATGCCTTTCAGCTAGTCATCTATAAAAGTCAGCAGTAGGCTTTAACCCCAAGTAGTGAAAATATGCCTTAAAAATGCTTTTATCGTCATGGTCAGCTTCCCCATAGCCCTGTCCTGTGCAGCATCTCTTGCTTTTCAGAGTAAGGGATGGCTTGTCACCACACACACCGGGCCACATTAGCTTTAATAACTTGATGCTTTTAAAAATAATGGAAAATGATCTCACATATCACATTGTCATCTTGGTGCAGAGCTGCAAATTTCAGGACAAGCCCATGGTCTTTTTTCCACAACACACTGTGATAACACACAAGGGAAAAAAGAGACCACCAAAGAAAAAAAAAAGGGGGGGGGGGGGGAGGGGGGGGGATATTGAATTCAAAAATCCAAACAAGTAGGGGGGGGAAATTGGGAGTTCTTAGATAACCTTTCATTCATGTAAAAGCATCCTTTTTAATGCAACAATACCAGATATTAGTATTCCAAGAATTATCTTTTAATAACAAGCTCCAGCTATTTGTTTTACATTGAAAAACACTATGCAATACTTATTGTTGTTGAAGAGCTGAAATTCTACTCCACTGAAAAGCAATTTTATTCATTATTATTACACACAAATACATATGATACGAATTATATTGAGTAGCTGGGTCAAGTGAATCATTGCTCTTTCTAGCTGCCTCGAAGCTTTAGTTGGGGCTAAGCTGCAGGTAATAGTTCATGCTTCATATGGAATCACTCTTCTGGAGTGATAGTAAGCACTAGTAGAGATTCAGACAGCCTAAGTGCTCTGTGTACAGTGTCAGAAGCTAATCCCATCTCTCTGAGGAAGGGGCAAGGGAGAAATAGCAGTCAGCACTGGAGAGAGGGCATGCTCAAACTCCCTGGCTGATGAGATTCACAGACCTCTAACACGTGTTGGGCAGTTACATCATACACATCGTTCTGGTTCCAGCAGTCTGCTTAATGCATCAAGAGCTGCTGTGGGCGAAAGGAGGCAGAAGAGTGAGCAAACTCCTCATCAGAGTGACCTCAGTTAATGCTGCAGCCAAACCTCTGAGTTTTGGATCCAGAACACCTCCTCCCAACACCCAGATCTAGAGCCTCAGTTACTGCCATTAGAGAATGAAGGGCCAACATCGGCAATAAATACACAAAAATCGAGTTTCAGCTCTGACCATGTCCCTCATGCACAAAACCTAATGTGCTTTGATCTGTGTCCATCTCTCCTTGGTACAAGAACAGTCCAGCCATCAGCAGAGGACTTCAGAAAGATCAGCAGGACTTCAGGAAGATCCCCTTCATGCCAGAGGAAACACTTCTTGCCTTTGGCATTTTCCCCACACACATTAATTCACCTCACTTCATGTTTGAAAATCAAAAGAAGAGGAAAAAAACTCATCATCATTCAATAACGGCACCATCAATTCACCAGGGGAAACAACAAAGGCAGGGAAACACAGGGAGGAAATGTTTACATATGCATAGGAACAGCCAAGAAAACCAACTAATGAAAAGACAGAAAATAAGCAAATCCCACCCTGCCCTACTCACCCCCCACCTCCAGCTGCAAACCAGCCAGGACTTTGTGTCAACCTGGTGCAGGTGCCAAACTTCCTGCTGGCAGCCATCCAGGGACTTTTGCTCCCCCCAGGCAGAGGCAAAGCAGGCAGTCACCTTGGGCAGCAGAATAGTATGGATGGTTAAAATAGCCATGCCCTCCCATTTGCTTTGCTTGCGGTCCACCAGGCTTGCTGCTGACAACTGCCACAGAGGAAACAGTCCCAGTGCACGAGGCTGCTCTTCCCGTGACAGGGGTGAGCAGGAGGCAGGGTGGGCAGTGGAAAAGCAAGGGCTGGAATAGCCAGCCAGCAGGCTGTCCTTCCACTCCAGCCGCAGGAGGAGGTGACAGCCGGCTCCTACCTCCCTCATGCCTGCGAGCACACCTGCCATCTAAGTGCTGCTTTAAGCCTCCTGAAAGGGACAGCCAACTCACAGCCTGTCCCTAAAGATGTTCCTCTAAAGTGATTTAGTTTCTGTCACTGAGAACCTTCCATTTCTCGTTGCTCCCTTCTACTCTAAGGGCTTTATCATACTCTACACAGAGTAAGCATCTTGGATTTGGAGTGCCCTACGCTAGGCAATACTCTCACAGGGCAACCGCATAGAGTCTCCCTGTTGACAGCCATTCAAGGGTGGTGGCAACAACCTTCCACAACAGCCTTCTAATAGCAAGTAGTCCATAGCTGGTGTCAGATTTACAAATAGTCCCAGGAACTGATTACAGCTGACCTAAAGCAAATCCCCAACTGCCATCAACTCACTTGGGCTGACCCACACTACCAAAACTACCTTATATCTATCCAGGCTTTGAGATCTCCTGCAGGCAGTCCCCAGCCTCGCTACCCTGAATACTTCCACTGGGAAAGGCTAAAACACCTGAACAGGTCATAAGCGGCAGACTTTGTCTACTTATAACTAAACCCTTGCCTCCACACACAGCAACACAGAGAATCCAGGGATGAAAGCTTTAACAGGGGTGGAGAAGAAAGGGACACAGAGGTGGAACACCTTATGGAAACAGGCCTATACTACTGATGCAGGAAACCTTCTACCTGTGCCATAGCCAGCAGTCACATACCTGTGCCATAGTCAGCTCTTAGCTCCACACAAGAAGGTGGCGGGGGGACACACACACTTCTGTGTTCCACTTTCCTCTGGAAGCAGACAGCCACACACAGTGCATTGCAAGAGACTAGTCACATTTTATCGACCTGCTTGCAACACTAGCATGCCAAGAATCAGCTCTTTCTTTCAGGTGTATGTTTCTTTCTCACTCTACTCATAGGCTGAAGTCACGTTCTTGTTGCTGTTTCTGCTCCTGAATGTACCCGCAATCAAATCAGTTACTGAAGAGCACCGAGTTTTACCATAGAAGATATGAAAGAGAAAAATGAAGGTATTTTGCATTCAGACTAACAGTGATTTCCCAGAAGGTGTGCAGGGCTATTCAAAGTTACATATAAGAAGAGACTGAGGAATACAAGAGACTCATCTTGTTTCCTCTGTCTGAAGGACAACTCCGGTAGTCTTCTGTTGGTTTCTTCATTTTATGTACCTTTAATATCACTGGTGTTTGTACAAGGTATTAAAACCAGCAAATGCTAATCATTGCCTTTGCTGTTCCCGTTCAGATCATTAACTTAAAGTCAATGGTCCTGCTTTTGACACTAGCACATACCTTATGCCTCTGAGGGACAGTTGAAGACTTCTTAATGTGCTTTAGCTCCTTTGCAATGTGCATACAGAACAAGAATTCCTTTCTGGCCAATGCTAAAAAGCAACAGGTTCCCTAATCAAGAAGTTTAGCTCTCAGCTCACCTTGTGCAGTTTTAAGTGTTCTAGTGCATAGAGTGATCCCACACAAAACAAAACACACAAAAAAACTCCAAAAAATCTTAAGCAGTTACTGGCATGACTCTTACACTGTTCCCATGGAGAATCTCTTCTCAAAGTGAATGGCTGTAAAAATGAAAATAAATAAACGGCAATAGTGTGTAGACTGTGCCAAAGTAAGCTTAAAAGGCAAGTGAAGTTATTTTAAAAATAAAAAGGCCCCCCTGAGGCAAGATGATCCTAAGAAATACTCCCACATTTTCTTCCCACTTTCCAAAAGGCTGCAAAACTCCACCAGCCTCTTCTCCATCTACACAAGGAACCTGTGATAACCATTATCAGAGCATCCAAGCACCTTAACTTTTTAGCCAGCAACCATCTAAGACAGGGAGTATCTCAATTTTAGACAGAAAACACAGAGATATACTAAATACAGGACACATCCATCCACAACCTACCTGTTCACAGTCTAAGTCAGTCTTGTGCTAAACATCTAGGCACAAGGAGAGATCACAGCCATAGTTTAATAACTGTTCTGGAGATGTCAATGGTGTTTAAAAACAGCTTACAAAAGCCTCGTGTGAGGATTCAGGCCTACTTGGTTTTCCATGAGCTTCATTTCTTGCTGAAGCCACCAATATTCACCTACTAATGAGACCTCATGGCCTCACAATTGGCTTTTCCCCACCCAGCTGTGCTCTAAAGCCATTCTTGCTTGCATAATTATGGGTGAAGAGATGGAGAAAAATACTCACTCAGGTCTCTAGAGTACAAAGCCAGAAACCTAAACATAGAACCACTCCTTTTCCTTTTGTTGGGCTTTCATTGTTAGCGTCAAGAGTGTCACCATGGATCAGCAAGGTGACTACCAAAACACACAAAGGGCTTTTTGTCTTGTGGCTTTGACACCATTGTCTTAAATGTCTAATACAAATGCTAATTTATGCTTTGCTTGTTCTTTTTAAACTCACACACAGGAAAGACTTCTGTTACCAAATTGTTATTTTAGTGGTTTCATCAGAAAACAAAAGCAGATTAAACAGAAAAATTAACCCTGAGGTTTCAGGAAGAAACCTGGAAAACCTGAACCTGGCAATACTGATCACAAGTAACACATAGCTTCAAGAACACTATTTTTGGCATAGTATCTGCAGCTTGACTTACTGACATTTCAAGGACTTCTCTTTCACTACCCTTTGACCTCACGTTTTCATTCTTAGGTATATTTTCTTTCAAAAAGGAAACAAAAATGATCCCAAGTGAACTCAACTCTCATCTCCATCCCCTTCCATTGTCCCTTCCCTGCCAGCTCCTATGCCTCAGCTGTAGTTAACTGGCCACAACCAAAAATCATCTCAGCAGGGAAGTTCTGCTCATTTACAAGACTGATAGAGGCAGTTCCAGAACTAAGAAGAGCTTAAACACCCCTCAGTCCTTGTGGTGTGGGAAGCCATCAGTCCAGGTGGAATTGTTCCCATGGTGCTCACCAGAAACAAGATTTCATGTTAAAATGCATTTTAATAATCTAAGTGCTGACAGACCCTTTAATGAAACAGCTCTGGCACTCAGTTTATAGCAAATTAAGTAATAATCTAGCCCCGAAAGCTTACAGAATAAGACCATTAGTAATCTCTACAACTCTCAAGTAACTTCTTCACAGAATTTTAAAACACCTACCAAATATTAATGAATTAAGCATCGCATCACATCACCTTCCAAACTAAATTACTGAAATCACCATGATAATATATTGGCTTTTCTGGCCTGCACTTCAAGTTATTCAAACAATTTGTTTTCTCATCATTCTCCTCAGATACAACACCCACTCTTCGCTTAGCAACCAATGGAGTTGAAGCCACTATAGATGTAGAGGCATGCAGACATTTTGAATCAATAAGTTAAAAAGGGATTTTCACCTTTTACAAGCTCAGTCATCGCAAAGTCCAGCATTATTTTCCCCACTATCAGCAGGTGGGCTCCAGGGAAGTAATACTGCATGGTGGCCATAAAGGTCGATCTATTTTAGATGTTATTAAAGCAGAACATACACTCTGAAAAAGCAGGCTTCCTATCACTCCCACTCACTGTACTTTGGTTGATAAGACAGAGAGGCTGAGAGCCCACAGAAAAGACTTCTTTCAAGTGAAACTAAGCAATGATCAGCTCCATTTGCTAATGGACATAGTCTGCTGGATGAAGCTAAGAGTAGCCCAAAATACATATACTGTAGATACCAGGACCTAAGCAACAGTTATTTTGTGCTACAAGTCAGTTCCTATTGGGCCGTGCAATTTATTGATAGAGATATAGCCACAAACAACCTGCTCCTGAGGAGAAGTGCTGAGGCTCTTTAAATCCGCATCTTAGTGGGGAAGAAAAGCCAAAGCATCAGAATGGAGGTTTCAGTTTCTTCCTTTCATACAGCAATTTGCAGAGTAAAAAAGCTTGCTTAAATTCACACAAAGGCAGAGCTGGTTGTTTAGGGCAGCTTTCTTAGCACTTTGAGAACTCCAGAACACCATCTAGAGAAATGCCCGTGGAGAAAAGGGCCTAGATCTATAGAGTAACACTTCCCCCAGACCTGACAATTTTCCCTCCTTCCTCTAGTAAGAGCACCTGCACCCCAAGCAAAGTTGAATTTTACATTTAATACTAAAAAGTCTTGAGCCATGTCTACTCAAAGGATATTTATTCCTCTTGCAGAGGACCTATGACAAGTCACCCACAAACAAAATTAAGAAATGAAATGGAGTAGCGTTAGCACATACAACCTGACACTAGGCAATGGCTAGCATCTATTCACTGGACAAATACACCTCTGCAGGTAACTGCATAAAGTACAAAGTAAGAGCAACTTCACATTCAGCCAAAATTATTCAGTATCTTATATCGTAAGAGTTACCTAATGCCTAACATACTCACAGAGAAAACCTCAAAAGACACCAGCTTCACATCACAAGCAGACTACAAAACAAGACCCAGGATCTCAGCTTTCTCATCCTATCTAAAAGACAAGACTATCCGGCCAAATACAAGGGAGTAAAAAAAAAAAAAAAAAAAAAAAAAATTCTACCAGGAAGCATCAACAGCTGTGATTGATACAACAATGAGGCACAAGGGCTTAATTTGGGCCAGTCAGCACCAAAGATAGCTTATTGAGTCCCAGTAATACAGGGATCCAGCTGAAGGCCTAGAGCTAGTGCAAAATTGTGCACTGTGGGGAGTTTCTTGTATGTTAGCATTTAAGAGTGTGGCCATTTGAATGCTCTCTTGCACCATTGCTGCAGTTCAGTTGCATTCATCTGTTCTGATCTGCTTTTGAAGGAAAGTCAGCTCTGTGGGAATAACAGCATAATTAAGAAGTACTGAAGAGGCATGTTTTAAGGGCAAGGTTATTTCTCTCACCTGTAAACAATTTTGTCTTTGAACTTCCAGCTGGTATTGGAGTTGCAGTACCTGGTCCTATAATTTCAGTTGCTGGAAAAACTCCTTCTTGTGCCTAATGTTTGGGGGGATAAGGAGAAATAAATTGATGTTGGTTTTGTTTGGGGGTGGGGTGTTTTGGGTTTGGTTTTTGTTGGTTTTTTTTTCAGTGAATCGGTTCCAGTGAGTACTGTTGTAAAAGCACAAATCACTAGCATTGGGAAATGGGGGTGGAGAAGGCATTGAAATTTTGTGTGGTCATTATTGCTTTGTCTCTCAGAGACCCTAAGTTGGGTCTGTTGAGTATCAGCCACGGTGGCTAGTGGGCAGATTCATCAGGACAAACATGTTCCCTGGTCACCTTCCTGCATCCCTGCTTCGCCTAGTCCCTTTTGCAGCATGTGCCGCTGACTTTGGTGAAAGCAGGGTTTCACTCAAAGGGCTTTCCAGAACAGATTTCTGTGAACCTTTAGGGAGTCAAGATAGCCAGTATAAGTCTGTTAGCCTGTCGGTTAGCTTTGATGATTTATAGAATAGATGTGATAGAGAAGCAGCAGGTTTTGTTGTTCTTTTAAAATGCACCAATTTGACCACGCAAAGAGACAAAGAGAAACCAAGTGGGTGCAAACAGACTTAGATCCTCCCTTCTTTGTTTCTTAACAAGTCTGTTGGAAGCACTCACTTGGCTGAGAGGAAAATAGTTATTTGTATTAGGACCCTCTTAGTCACCACTTCTTCACTCTGAATAGATCATGAGCCATTGTTTTCCTCCTCTCTTTTAAACTAGTGCTGGGGGACAATTTTGCTAAAGTCACTGATTGTGGAGGAGGCTTTTGACTTACTGGCTCAACTTCTGGCAAGCAAACTACTTGCTGCCGGGTGGTAGCCTCAGGTAGATACCAGTGTACACTTCGTGTAGATAAGAAATGTAATTACACTGAAGCCTGATTCAGCAAGAACTTAAAGAGTCCTCCCTTACCAGACTCAAGCTCTTCTTTCTGGGAGTAGTAGAGGGACAGAGTGTAAACAAGTCACACAGTCACTGAAGAAGATTAAAAACTGCTGCTTGTTTATTTTTAATTTTAATGAGTGGAAACTTTAAAAAAAAAAAAAAAACTATGTAAAACATTAGCCTGAGGGTAACAGAATCTGGCCCAAGATCTTTCCCAATTTTACTGGCATGGTTGAATACATGCTGCAAAAAGACAACTGTGTCATATAACATAGAACATTGATATATAGAATATCTAACCAAAGGAATTATTCAGATGCTGAAGGAACTACAGAGGCAAATAAAGTTCACTAAGTAGGGCTTGCTTAAATCCATATTAAGCTTCTTTTTCTGAAGGGGAAAAAGTGTTTTCAAATAAGGAAACATTTTTCTCAGAATGCATCTGGTTTCCTCAAACACATTTAGAAAAAAAACCCTCTGCTTTGTAATACATAATCATAATTTTTCTTCCACTGAGTTATGTTGTAGGAGAACTTCTTTCTGGCCTTGTTCTTGAATTGCTGTTTGGATTGGCCTCAGACATGACTTGTGACCTTGCTTGGGGTTCACTGAACGGTGGACAGGACCTGTTGCTATCATTGTCCATGCTCTGCTCACAAAGCTCAGATCCAGTGGGTCTGTGCCCTGTGGCATGGAGAGCATGTGGTTCTGGGGTCACCCTTGGCTTTCTGCTCACCCTCACTGCATAGGGCAGGCCCCTTGGGCTGCTCCCAGACGCTGTTCAGCTCACTACTTTGCCCTTTTCTTGGTCAAGGAGCTTTCATGCTGTTGTTTGTTTATTGTATGACCAAGATGTTACACAGCTGTGTAGTAGGTTTTTCACTGGTAATACAGAGGCAGAATACTTAGCAGAAGGGCTGGTCATCTCGAGAGGTTACAGCAAAGAATTCAGAATTCTTGAATTCTGTTATTCATAACACTGTATTCATACCAAACTAAATTCTTCATTTTCCTGGTACCTCACTCTTACTGTCTCTTGGTAGGAGTAACATTGCTTATCTACTAGTTGGCTTGTCATAAAGCTTAAATACATTTTACATTTTTTCAAGCTTTCTAGATGAGATGAAATATTGCCATTGTGAAAATAATTATTTATTTATACCTGCTTTAGTCCCATCACACAGTCAAATTGCTGTTATTATACACAAACAGCAGGGTATATTCACATCTGATGTCTATAGAGAGTTGAGGATGTGTAGAAATACCTGGGGTTATGCTGACACTGGATGCTTCAACACCCTGTTCAATGTTCTCGAAGTCCCAGGACATTCAGCAAACAGTGATACCTGGAGGCAACTCTTGATGGCTTGTTGGCAAGGAGAAGGCTTATGAGCTTCATGAGGTTTTGCTCTTTTCTTTTTTTTCTTTTTTTTTTTTAAGAAATATGCAAGGAACAAAAAGCCAGGCTGATAGAATTTTATATTTACCTAGAAACGCAAAATAGCTACAAGGCAACTCCAAGCCAAGACTGCTGTTGCCCCAGCTCAGGTGACGGCCAGAGTCTCAGATGAGTGATATTTTGTACCACACCAGTGCTGTTGACTCAACAGGAGCTAAGCTGAATTCTCCATGTGTCACTCAGACTAAATGCCCCTTGACTCCAGAGCAAAACCTGCCTGATCGATGCCTGAAGGATGTGGCCCTGAAGGATGCAGTTCACTGCTACTGCCAATTAATTGAGAATAGCATCCCCATCACTGACTGGGGACTGTTTCCACTGTGTTGTTATTAACCTTTACAGGTTTTACCAGTGCCTAGAAGGCTTAACTGAGTTTGGAGACGCAATGTGCTGGGCAGGGTCTCAGTAAAGAGATGGCATCTGTCTCCAGGAGTCAAAGGGCGATACCTCTAGGAGCAGGGCAAAGAATAATATGCAAGCCCTCTCACTTTCTGCCCTAGGCCCTATCCATCAGAATGCATTGTCTTCCACAAACTCAAACAAAAACCCAAGGTCTACAGTCATTAAAGTCCAATCTGATACAATCACAGAAGATACTTCTTAGTTAAGCTGGTCCTACAACGTATGCAATACGTAAAAAAGCTTCTTGGCATTCCAGCACAGAAAAGACAGAAAGTTACAAAGAGAAGGGGAAATAGGGTGTAGGAAATTCCTACATTGCTAAAACCTAATTTTTAAGATTTTGCTTCTAGCCCTGGAGAACTGCCAGGTTGCTTTACAATGCAATGTTTTCCTTGGTGTTTTGCTTTCCTATCGCCAGGTGCTAAACTGGCTAGGCTTCACGCTTCCCTCTCATACAACAATCTTGGATCTTTGAAGTAATAATACATGTGTTCAGATGTTGCACAAATAACCGTGTCATGTCTGCCAATTATACTCTGCTTGTCTGTTGTTAACAAACCATGCAATTTCTAGTTTCCTGTAATACATTCAAGCATAATTATCTTGTAATCTTACAGGTATAAATGTAATTAAGCCAGGGAAACATAGTAATAATTACCAGGTAGATACCAAAGACACTATGTTGATCCTAAATGCTTCTGTATGATGCTAATCATGTCACATGGTATTTGTATTTCTTTGATGCTTTCCTTAGTATCTTTGAGAACAGCCATGTGAAACTGATTATCTTGTACATTATTAACTGGGGCCTTCAATTTAAATTGACTTCCAGCTTGCAAGGCAATCACAAATCTTACATGGGACGGAGGTGTGACAATTTCATTCCTAGATAACAATGCAAATGTGAGACTAAGCTATGAATAACAATTGTAGTTGCTCACACAAAAGTAGTTTCATGTTAAATTGCATTGTTTGGTGAATTTTTTGAGATAGCAGAGATTCCTATGCCCTGCGTTGACTTCCTGACAGGAAACATCATCTGCCAAACTTCCTGCTTGCCACAGTGGGGAAGAAGACAATAAACATTTTCTCTACCAGGGCCATTGCATGGCACAGGACATCTGTGGGGAACTGCTTCCAGCTGGACAGGAAGAACCATGAACAAACAGCAAAAAGGGATGAGAAGAGACAAGTACAGCAAGGAGAACAAGTTCAAAACACGTGGGACCTCTGAAAACAATTCACCTGGACACCGCTTCATTTTCTAACACAGTATGAAGCTGAGACCAGCATGATTTTGTGGGTGTGCCTGTACTTTCTGAAGACATAGAACAGTTCAACAAATAATAGTTTTTAAATCCACAGAGGTACTCATGTTCTACAGGGAAAAATAAGGACTTCTCAAACACACCCTAAGGTACAGTAGTAATATGTCTTCCTAACAGGCAAAGCCAAAAGGTCAGAGTTGCTAAGAGGAAGGACAGAAGGGGAAGACCCAGTGTGTCAAAAAGCTATTGCTCATGCCAATGCACACATGAAGGCAGCCGTTTTGTCTAAATGTTAACAGAAGCTCTGCTGGCTTTTCATCTCCCTGGAGCTCATTCCCACTTCATCTGCTAATATAGCAAGTTATATTGAATTGATTCTCATCAAAGTTTGCTGATCGGGATCCAGACTTTCAAGCTGGCAGCAAGCCTTGAGTATGGATTTGTCACAATCATAAGCAAGGCTGGGATATTTTGAATAAACATGGGCTCCCCTGGTGCAGGGCCAATTTGTCATCTGAATATGAGAAGTTTAGTTATGGGTAGTAAATGCCAGAACACTGAAAGCTTGGAGACTCCTGAGAACCCTACTATGAATCAGCTTCCCTATCGTGTTAGCCTAAGCAAAGCAAAAGAGAGAAAAACCGTGGATGGTATTTGCATTTCAAAAGCATTTACATTTAATTTAATAATATTTGTAATACATTCAGTGAATAAGCTGCAGTGAATTTCAACAAACTCTTTTATAGCTAAGCAAACCTGAGCTCCCAAAGGGGCTGCCGACTTGAGTTAAAGGCCCAAGCAAAGCAGACATTTACATGAGGCAGCAGACTGCTGGGGGCAACAGCATAGTCCTGCTGCCCACTGCTTGCAACGCCAGGCTGCTGCTTGCTGCTGCCCTCAAAGAGGGCTCCATGTGTACAGAGCAGCTGTAACTGCTGCCTGGGAAGAGTCAGAGGTGGGGGATTCCTTCTTCAGGAGGATCAGCCACCCTCTCACACTCCCAGGGTGAGAAGGAAAAGCAAACCCGGCTTTCAGAGACTTCTCTTTGCATCCTTCCCTGTCTCCGTACCCCACGGTGGCTTTGTTGGCCCCTCTCCCAGACCATGCCCCTCATGCCCCAGGCAGCAGAATTCACTGCTACCTGACCAGCCAAACAGGAGGATGTCTCTTTAAAGGCCAAACGCCCTCACGCTGGCATAGGTGCTGTTTGCATAGCCATGCAAGTAAGATTGAGCCTATACAGTCAGTGAGAAGTGCATTAGGCCCAAGCTCCAGTTGCTCCAGTTGCTCTGTTGGCAGGCAGCCAGCCGGCTGGTTTTTAAGGGCAGCGGATGCAATGGCAGCGTGGCCGATGCAGGGTCTGGGACAAGGGCAGAAAAGGGGCTTTTTAGCTAGCCAGTGTGCCGAGCACAGGGGAGAGGAGGCTGAACATCCCACACTTGACGGCGCCTTGCCCACTAGCAGCTTTCTGTAAACACCCCAGGCCTGAGAAACCTGTGTGCCTTTTTCTGAAAACCCAGCTTTGTTTCTTACCTTCTTCGAGGCGTCACGATGTGCATATTTCACTGCTTAAGCTCTTTCCTGGCAAGACCCAGTGGCATGGAGGCTTGTCTTCGGGCCCTTGGCCTCCGCAGGTTTCCCTCCTCCTGCGCCAAGGGCAATGACAGGCACCTCACCTCTTCATCGCCCGCCAGAGCCCCAGTGCTGACCTCTCCTCTGCATATGCACCAAACCCCAATCTAGTAATGGGCTGGGGTTTTTCTCAGGTGTAGGGACGCCATTTAGCCCCAACAGAAAGAGCCCCTCCTGCTCCCTGAGAGTTGCTCTTTACCTGGGGCTGTTGCCCAGGCCTGACTGGAGCCAGGCTGCAGCCATGTTGCAGGCTGGGCCCTGCCTGTCCCCGTGCCCGCTGGCCGGGGCCGGGACCTGCCCCTGCCCCTGCCCCTGCCCCACAGACAGACCCTGGCCGAGCCCGCTGCACCCCAGGGTGCCCCCTCACCTGGTGGGGCTGTGGGCCTGGTATGGGTCAGGGAGGGCCTGCCCTCATCGTTGCTCTGCTTAGCTAAGAGAAGTGACTTCTCCTCTGGGGGAGGAAAGAAGTGATTTTCCTGAGGAAAAGTGGCTTTTCCTCTGTAAAGGCAGCAGAGGACAAACCTAGTTTGGCACATGATTTCCCCCGGGGTTTTGCTGTTGCTGTTAATGGCTTTTCCCCTCCTGACTGGTGCCACAAGTAACTGCTTTTTGTCAGGACCAGCAACCATCTCATCTTCTAAAGGGTGAGCGGTGGATGAAGGATTCATCTGCCTGGGGAAAGTGAGAATATGTGACCATTTGTCAATCCTAGAGGATAACTAAGTGAAGGTAGGCTACCAAGATATCAGCTGTTGCTTTCACAGCGCCTCAGACGTGCCCTGCAACAGCAAGTCTCTCTGACTTCTCAGGTATAAGATCTAGCTCCCCTTTGTCTCCTGATATCTAAACTATCCAAACTGTAAAATTTTATCCTTCACTGCATCACCTTGCTGCAGCCTTCACATGCTTGGCCCAACACAGTCATATGCTCCCTGATCCAAGACTGCAGACTGGTCTGTCATCCCGTCTCAGGATGAGAGACTGCTTAACTCAGCTCAGAGACTTCTGTGGTATCCCCAAAGCGATCTGCTCTTGCTCTTCCTTCCCACGTGGGGAAAGGCTAGCTCTCCCCAGCACTTCAAAAGCTCATTTATTAACCTCATTGAATAAGCACAGCGCAAAGCCTGCAATGTGAATTTTCACTAACATAATGCAATCATTTCTAGCAGTAACTAGCTGTACCTAAAGCACATCATGTTCCCCATAATCATCAAGAACAGCTCTCTGCTGTGAGATAGAGTCTTGTTTCACTTTGAAGAAAATCCTACCACACTTCTAATATGAGACTCTCCAGAGGAGAGAAGGCAGAGCTTTCTCTGATGTAGAACAGCTGCTCCAACTCATTGATTCATGTGGGACACCCAGAACCTGCACAATGGTGGTTTGTTACAGATGCTGTAACACAGACTGTTAAAAGCAGTTGCAACATGGCTTTAGCACCTCAAAGCTTCTACCAGGATCCAGGCAGTGTAATGAGCAGGCTGGTAAAACACACATTAAGAGAGAAACTCTTCGCTGAACAAATAACAAACTAAACGTGCAAGGCAGACATTATTGGGAGTGATTTTGATGTTTAACTAGAGGACAACCGTGGTCGAGTGAAGAAAGGTTTTCCACAGGAGCACGTCATGCATTTCATTGCACGTACCTGAGTCTTTAGTTAATGCACACTGATGCAGCTTTTGTGAATTAGATGCAAGATGCAAGCCTACTTTCACCTGAAAAAGAAGTATATGGAACAAAACTTATGTCTTCAAGCAATGTTACTGAGTGTTGTTACCCTGATACCCCTGACTTCAATGCTACAGCAAGCACGGTTGACTCACAAAGAACTGATGTCAGTGCCTCATGTATATGTAAAGAGGGTGAAATTCACCCTTAAGCAGAAAGTTCTGGGTATCACATCTCACTTAAGCCTTCAAAAGACACTTTAGCTGCTACATAGATGTCATGAATGAATTGCACTCCAAGACAACAGTGTATCAGTACCAAAACCTTGATCTAATAACTTCATTCCTCCAAAGGAACCCCAAAACCCAGGAGGTCAAGAAGCAGCTCTTATTCTTGGCGAGGTGTAGCTATGAGCATTAGAACATGATGGCAAAATCTAAATCCTGATGAAAAATTGCCAGAAGCTCATAAATCTGCCAGAGTACAGTAAGCAGTCTTTCACATAATTGCAAGTCTTCCTTTCTCAAATGCCCAACCTGATTGACCAATTAAAGTGTTTAATTCTCTGAAAAAGAGTCTATCATTAACTGTAATTTGTTCTAGTCTCACTGGTCCTTTCATGGCTGCCTCTGGTGAAAGAACCATTATGTAAGCTCTCAATCTCCATATTATAACGTGGAATTTTTGATAGTTTGCTATAAATAGGAATTGATTCATAAGGAGAATAATGAATTCATTGCCAGTCCTTTACCAACTACTTAATGACTGTCAAGATACATTAAATATCCTTTGCTCTACACTGAGGCCTGAGCTTATTCTTGGCTAACATACCTGACTGTACTCTGCACTCAGTGCATTAATGCTAAGTGAAAAATAGTCTCAGTGACTATGAATAAATTTTAGAGTGCTTTATTTCGTCATATATATTGACACTGATCATTATAACTGCCTTACAAAAGAGTGATCATATTGACTAGATAATCTATCATCACTGAAAATAAAGTGAAAAAGAAAAAAAACCAAACCACCCAACCCAATCCAGCTTATCATATTTTCACCAAGTTCTCCTGGTTGTTCTCAACTAAAAGAGCTTGTCATTGTGCTAGTCCCTGTACAAGTTAAAGGCACTTTTAAAGCTGTACTGTATTTGGGCTAGCTGATTAGTGAGATAGTATAAATCTATTTGTATCATTACTTTCCTCAAACCTCACTTTCATCCCACGTCCATGTGTCAGTGTAATTACCAAAGTGTATTGACCACAGCATTTAACTGCAGAATACAGCAGGACTTGCTTGCAGGCCACAGACCATATCCCCTGCTCTTGCCCAGCCTCTCCTCGCAGAACCAGCTGCAAAGATTGTGCCCGGGGTCTGAGAGGACACGCAAGGTTCTTGATCTTCTGTGTTACCCAGGTGCTTCCTTATGGCAGGCTCATGGGTCCCCACGGAAAGGCACTGCAAAGATGTCCAAACAAAGCCTAAGATCTGGCCACTGGGATGAGGAGAGCCAAGGGGACAGGAAATATATTGTTGAAGGTTGTGTGTCTCACACCAGTGTTCATTTCCAGCTCCTGGATTTACAGGGCCTAAGGAGAGGTTTCTGTTGTGCTACAAGAACATAAATCCATAGTATGTATTTTTAAAGAAAACCGAGTAGAGCTAGGCAATATCGTCTACAGGGAAGGTCTATGATATACAATTACTCTACAGAACATTAGCCTGCATAATGTATATGGGTACTGGGAGGCTTCTCTGTGATTGTTTATGAATTCAGCATGAAACCTCATTATTTGTTATATGCACTGGGTACATACAGATTGTTAATTCAATAGCATGTTGCCAGGGAGTGCAGAGGATGGATGACTGCAGTCCAGACTACAGTCTCTCAATACACCTCCAGGATTACTAAATTGCTACCTTTTCTTTTTCCTTTCTCCAACCACTTTAAAGAGGCCAAGAAAGCACAGAAGAATTTTAAAGTTTGTGGATAGCTTCAGATATTTCCTAAGAGAAAAGGGAACAAACCCAACTTTAGAGTCTAGACCAAATAGGAAGTTAGAGCTATCGAAAGAAGTCACCCTCGGAAAGGAGATGATAGTGACAATTGACCTGTGCCTCCTTTGCTGGTAGTTGACCACTTGCCCAGTTCCTAACAACACACAGTGGAACCTGGTTCCTCACATTTCTCCTAAAGTCCCACCTCATCAGGTAATAACAGCATCAGATCAGGGCAAAGAAGAACATCTGTTTGTGACATCTGTATACTCATGCTAATCCCTGCAAAACATTTTCTGCTATGGTACCTAGTCTCCCACTGACCGGATCAATGTCAAATTAAACTTATCCTTTCAATTTTTAATTAAATTAATCTATGACATTTGGACATGGTACAGACACTTGAAGCATTACTTCACTTAGTTCTTCAATAAAACATGAAGAGATGGAAATAACAAGCCTTGTAACCTGGAGAATACCTATTACCAATCAAAGTGAAAGGAAAGTCTTTAGTCAATATTCCTGAGGCAAAAGCATCAAAAATATATATTGCCTTGTATAAATTGTATTATATACAATAAGGAGCTGACACAGCTTGCTGGCAAGTAACACTGAAAACATATATGTTAAGAGCTACTTTCTCAGTTTATTGAAATATTCACCTTTCCCTGGATGCATTCACTAAACGGGGACAATCCAAGAACTGTAATCCTAGTAAATTAACACTATTTACTAAACTAGAGAGTATCACATTCAAAATATGTTCTTTTCTAGCTATAACAGGCCCCATGACCTACAAAAGCTGCTTGCATATAACAGCAGTACAAATAGGAAGAAAAGATTGGAAATCAAATTATTTAAATCCTAATTCAAATGAGGCCAAGGAAGACACAGTAATAAATTCTCTCAAAGTACAAAATACACTTTTATGGAAAATCTGGACTAGGTAAAGAAGCAGCAGACAATGTGAAAATAGACCCTTCCTAGTGCCCCCAAAGTGGAAATTTATACAATAGATAGACAGGGTCTAATGTTTACACAGGTACTGAAGCATGATGTATTCCAATTAAGCCCAACCACTGTTTAAAATGTCCAGCGACTGTTAGTGTAACAAAGACTCTGATTGCCAAGTGCCATTTATCTGAGAGGGGGATACATAAGCTTCAGTAACATCATTTACATTTCCCTCTCCTTTGTAGCCCTTCTTAAAGGAAGTGTTCAGTAGACAGTAGCAGAAGAAAGACATATGACCCTAAATAATATTCCTCACAGTTGCAATGCCTCAGTCTGCAGCAGAATCTTTCCAGAGGATGCTTAAATCCAAATAATGTCAGCATTTATCAGCAGATACACTATTATCAGGCCAGTTCTCTATACCACAAATAAAGACTATTCCCAATATTGCAGCTGTCTCTGAAGCACTGATGAATGTCTTTCCTCCTGTAGAGGGGTGGGAATGGAGAACAGGCTCAGGCATAAGAGTGGATATGGGGAATAGGACTCTTCTGGGCTCTGCCACAAGCCTGCTGGGGCACCCAGTGCAAATCACTTCATTTGTCTCAGCCTCAGCTGCCTTAATGATATGAGAGAGATAAGAATTAGAGCTGCCTGAAAGCTTATGAAGCCAAAAAGAAGCCTTGGATAGAACAGATGCCGTTTGCAAGAAAATTCCTATTTTTGTATAAATGTTTTGGCTGTTTGTAATAAAAAATCACACACGCCAGCTTTTTTTGTTTCTTCTTCTTCTTCTCATTTTTGGCAATGAAAAACCAAAGCTTTTCAATGAAGTCCAACGGAAAAATGAAAACTACTTTTCTTCCCCAAACCCTTATTTTAGTTCTGTGAAAAAACGACAACAATAAGAAAGTAAATTTTTGACTAGCCTTATTGAATCCTACTCATCATAGAAAAGCACTTTGGCTGGAAGGCAGCATATAAGAGCCAAATACTGTTACAGATCAACTTTCTCCTGATAGTACAGTTATGCTCAAGTCATAGTCCAGCTGACTTGCACAGGCCAGGTTGGTCACACAGGTAGAGATAAGGTCCAGTTGTGTTGAAAGCACATTAAAGTCCCATGCTGAACCATTTTGCTCCCACTTACACAGACAAGATTAAACTGAGCTATGTCAAGGTTAAATCACTATTTTGTTTGAGCCAGTGACTCAGACATTAAATAAAATGGAGAGTTGATGGTACCTAAAATCTCTTTTTTCATGATGGTCAAGGAAACCATGCCAGACCCCTGCTTATTAAATCCTTGTTTAAACACAGTTGGTCACTAGCTTCAGTGTCAGGCACAGCGAAGGCTCTGAAAAGAGCAAGGAACCCAGGGCTGTCTCAACAGCCCATTAAAAACAGACAAACAAAATCATGTTTTAAACTGCTTTCCTATTCCAACACAGAAAAGTAGCCTTATCAAATGGAATAACACAGCAATGGCTACAACTACACAACATTAAGAACATACAGCATCTGCATGTTCAGAGACCCAGCAGCACTGAAAACCTATTAGCAGTGTTGGGAAGGAGAGACAAAGGGATCTTCAGAACATCAGCACATTTATTTCATAGCACTTTCCCAAAACAGTTTTAATGGACATGGTGGTTAGGTGTTCTTCCCCCTAAGGGATTTCATTTGGATTGCCCAGGGTAAATGATTCTGATAATGTTGCCTCTGCTTTCTGTGGTTTGTAATAGAGCTATTATTTGCAAATGGACTTTCCAAATAACAGTGGAGATGAAAGAACATCAAGCAAACATCTGCCCTAAGCCTTGGGGGTGGTAACCGGAAACAGTGTCAGAGGCGTTGTTTGAATAGGCAGTCAAGAAAATACCCATTTTGATGAAATGTGTACAGGCATTAGTCTCAATCATAATTTCCTACCAAAATAAAAACCTTGGAAGTGAAGCACTTGAACCCAGCTGTATACACTGCTTTGAACATGTTCAAAATGTCTCTTTTAAAACAGATCTTGCTGGGCTACTTTCCTTGACCTGTCAGAAGAATAGAAAATAATCTGAAGTATCCTAAATGCAGCTAATTGCTCTAAACTGTGACTAGGCACATAACAGAAATAAAAGTTATTTCTCTTTCCCAGTAGAAATCAGCTACAGGAATTATTCATGTGGGGGAGAAAAGAGTATTGGTCATTTGACATAAATCAGTTCCCTTTGATGTTTGCAAAACAGAGCAAGATCATAACATACGAGCAGACTGAAATTACAGCTGAATAAATTTATAGACTTGTTTTCATTCATTTTAAAATGAGATTGTAATGTCTAAAAGCAATCAACTGATCCTTTTGGTCCACTTCTGTCTAATCACTGCTTCAATTGATGCATCTCTTAAAAATACTTGAAATTGAAACCATCAGATGTTAACAATATCTCTTCTTCTGCCATTAGATAATATCCAATCAGTGATTATGGGCAGCAATGAAGCTTCTTAATTCAATGACTACATACCACCTATCTTTCCCATTTTGCTGACTGAAGATCCAGCTGTTTCTGGTTCGTATCAATGCACTTCAAAGATTGGCAAGTATAGCTATAAAGCTAAAAATAGGAATACTCTGCATCCCACATCAGTCACCCTTTTGTAGTAAAAGAATTTTAGAAAGTTCTTGAATGGGACAGAAAGATGGAATGGGATTTATTTTTAATAAGCAGTAGACACACGTAATCATTGTTACATATTTTCTCCATGGAACAAAAAATGACACCCTCATTGGTGGGTTGGTTGACTCTTGGGCTGCTTTGCCTCCAAAAGAATTATCCTATACAGGGAGACTGCTGCATCAGTCTTTGAGCCAATACCTGCCTGTAAAGTGGCTTAAGATTTGATCCATGGAGACAAACAGTTCAGCTATTTTTTCTTCCTCTTTGTCATGGCTTCTTCTCTGAGGCTATATTCACTGTAAAAGCTTAAACTTATAAAGTACATGATGGGAAACTCCAATCATAGACAGCATATTCACCTTGATTGATACTGGGATTTGTGCCGTTCCTGATGTGAAAGGTGGTGACACTTATACCACATCAAAGCTCAGGCAATCATTTCTGTAACCAAAGAGTGTTTCCACTCTACGGATCTCACTGGTGGGACTGCATAAAGATGAGTTAGTACATGTAGGTGTCAAAACAACTGTACAGCAAAATCGGCTCGCAATTAAGTAGGCCTGCTTTGAGGATAAAGAATGTTATTAACTTTAAAACGTTCTAAAGAGGTGTCTAACCACTGACTTCCAAGAGCCAAGAACTGTTTTTAGCATGGGTGTGCAGGACAGCTCCAGACACTGTGTTAACTCAACACAGTTTGTTTTAGTCACTGCTATTTTTGGATGTCTGTAAATAGGGCTACTTGAAGACGTGACCATGATTACTTTATGCATTTATTCAGGGTTTGTGCAGTATGCTGAGCTCCATTGGCACATGTGCTCCTAAGTCACTGAGGCTCATCCATTAATATCCACTACAAAACCTTTGTGTTGGTAGATAAATTCATGTACAATGAAGGCAAACCTGAAGGCCTGCCCAAAACAATTTTTGTCAGGTCCCTGAGGGCATTGCCAGCCATGACTGCCCCTGCCCAGCCTCCCCCGGTGCTCCCGTCACCCTGCCCACAGCCCAGCACCACATTTCAGCCCAACCTGGGGCTGTCAGTCCCTGCCCCAGCGACACCGCAGCCGCAACACCAGCCCACGCTGACCCTGGCAGTTTTGTGCTAGGACATTTTGATGCTGTCAAAAGGAGAGCACACAGTATGATGGGCAATACTCCACACCATGCCCTTCAACATAGGGACCACAGGAGACACAGCAAAGGAGAGCGCGAGGGCAGTATTGACATCTCTTCCACTTTTCAGAGTAGTAGCGGTGCTCCTCTAGATCTATCTGTAAGTACAAGAAGCTGCTCTGATTTATGGCACACTCTCCTGGCTGCTGTCAGCTTCTCTGGGGTACAGGTTTCTGGTCTGTAGTGTGCCCAGGTCATTCCCACTTTTTCTCCCAGCCCTTCCGTGCTGCTGACATGGTGAGGAAACAGTGTGGAAAGCCTGTGACGTGCTTTCGGGTAGCGAGATCCCCTCAGGTCCTCCCAGCCTCCTTTCTGCTATGAACAGAGACCAAAAGGACTGCAGCCTAGCCTAAGGTGCTTTATCTGAATTTTCTCTAATAAATACCACAGTCCCAATAGCAAATTCTTGCAGACAACTATTTATGGTCAATTCACAGCCTCAAGAATAAATGCCATTACAGAATTAAAATACTTTTGAATTACAAAGCTGAAGAAATTGTGTTCTGCTTTCAGGGAGACCACAGAAAAAAAAAGCAGCTGCCTCCATTGCATGGCCTTTACTTGCAAACTCTTGCAAGGAGGGAGAAGTCACAGCAACACCAGCATTTCCCCTAGGGATCTGCTACAGGGTCTGCTAGGTCAGCAGGGTCCGTAGGGCCCCCCGAACCCACCCGGGAGCATTATGCTTCCCAAAACTTGCTTCTCCCTAGACTGGCTTCAGTCACTTCTGTGCCTGTTGTCTGCCTCTTGTGGCTGGTTTTACTTCTTCCATCCCTGCTGGGTGTGGATTTACTACTAGGAGCAACAGTACTGAGCAAGGAATGTAGCCCAGCATTTTACTGCATTGTGCGTGTCTGTAGACACAGATGCATGTCAGCCCGATCTCCTTTTAATTGCATTGGTTTCCCACCAAGGGAACTCAGGATATGATTTGGGTAGGACTACGACACATATGCCTGCTTTTCCTGGATGTGGCCAGATTTTCTAGCCAGAAATTTTATCTCATAGGTTAAAAGGGGAGTTCAGACATATTCCTAGGATCTCTTTACTTTTCCGGGAACTGAGTCAGAACAGTATTTCTGTCCAGACAGTCTAACATTTAACTACGCTGCATAGTTGGTCACTATGCATGTACAGATAAACTCTATAACACATTCCCAGTGGGTCCTACACATCTTGATTGCATCAGAATTACCGTGCATGCACAAACCCTCTGTGCAATGGATGTGCAGTGCCTTCAGCATCTCTACAACATGCTGGACCCTCAACATGTGAGCAGCCCATCACAAATGGTTATTAATGCATATGTATTCAGAAAATAGCAGAAAATAATATGGGAACCCCAAAATATAGGAGAATAAATTCAAAATATATTTAAACCTATCTGAATGCAAGCCACAGGTATGGATCTATACTTCCCTTTAAGTCTAGCATTTTTTTGTACATTGGGTATTTGTCCAGAGCATTGGCACTCAGAGGTCTAACAGGACCTACCTACTAGCCTCTGTCCCAAGAGCTGCATGGCATGCAGAAATAGGGGATAAATCAGCACTGAAACTGCGCTGTCCAAAGCATGGCAGCTTCAATTCAAAGAGATTTGTGGGGCCCTCTTCATTTTTGGCTCAAAACTATGGTAAAAATAGAGCTGAAATAACTGAATTTACCTAGTTGCCATGGCATGGCCAGAGGACTATCCCCATGGATAGGTTGTATTGTAGGGACAAAGTTCCCCCCCGTGAAGTAAAGCTGTGTTTACTTGTGGTGGAAACAGATGAGTTCTCAGTGCTAGGGCAGCCAAATACGAAAATTGGTATTTTCTGAATAGTATAGGAGGGTTAAAGCTGCTTTAGCTCTTCCAGCTTCCTTGTGTACCTTTTACAACAAAGTCCCTACATCCTAGGCTCACGTTTTCCCTAGGTTCACGGTACTGATCGGTCCTGGTCTAGACGCTAGATGTATGGTCTAGATCTGCTAGACACAACTGTTTTTTCTCCATTCCAGACATATTTGGAGCCTTTACATGGAAGCACATAAAGCTTTGTGTGCTGATAAATTAGCCTTTGCTCAAATGAGATTTTCCTCAATTATTAAATGTGCTTCCCTTTTCCCCTCCCTCTTTGATTCTTTTCTATCTTTATGCTCTAGGGAGATTTTCAGAGGTCTTGTGTGAGGATTACAAAGGCAATAAGCGGATTATGGAAAAGTAGCTTTTTGATGTACCCAGCGTAATACAAATTAGGATTGTTTATAACTTTATTCCCTTATCGGTTGTTACTGCATGTATGCTGATGTACTTTGAGGTCTCTAAATAAACCAAGAGGGCCGAAGGTAACAATTATTTTAATTGGCACATTAAGGAATGCACTTGCCAAAGAACAGATCTTGTATACAATACTGCTAATGAGGAAAGTTTGTCTTATTATTAAAAGAATCTCTGAGAAAAGGGGTAATCTTGTGGAGAAGGACATGGGGCTTCTGCAGGTCTAATTTCTCTGTCTATGAAAAGAGGGCTGTCCCTGTATTTGATGACTCTCTGGTCTCCTTAGGTTTTAAACTCTTCAAGGCAAGGAATGCCTTCTCACCTAGCCCAGCAGAGTGAGATTATGAGTTTGATGGAGACCTCAAAATGTTCACCTAGTGCTAATTAAAACTAATATTGTTTAGCATTTCTCCCTTTATCTGCTGGAAAATCTACTGTGTATACTTCATAGTGAACCTAAATAACAACATAACTTTTCCATCTTATCATCAGGAATTCCAAAGAATGCAAAACCGGGTGTTTTATTTTAGACTCTTCTACTTTCAGCTCTGCAGCACCTGCTACATTCAGGAAGGATGTTGATGCCCAGACCTACCAAATGATAGACCAGATGCTCAGGTAGCAGAACCTATGCAGTTCCTCCAGCTTCAGGCATTCCTGTATCTTTCAGATAGGTATAAAAAAAGAGGGGGGGGGGGGGGAGGGAAGTTAAAAATTAATTGCTCTATCAACAGAATGGATATATCCTCTGGCATTTTATTGTCCAGCAGAAGTGCTCAGGCAGTTATGCTGCAGCAGTGTTTACGTTGCTAAGAATGTCAGTAACAAGGTGCAGTGTACTGCAATGTGGTTTTGCTAATGAATTGATGAAATGAGATAATTATTTTTAGATTGTGAATAAGTGTAAGAAAGTGAGCTCTAAAACTCTTCATGGAAAAAAGAAGATTCCACCATTTCCAGGTTTAGCAGTACTGAATGCCGTTTCCCTATCTCCTGATAAAAAATACAAGTGTTAAATGTCAAGCCAAGCCAGTGATGACCTCTGACTTCTTTGAAAATGCTGTGATTCTTTCAAAAGAGCACTAGGAGAACAGGCTGAATGACTAACTGGTAGCTTGTGCCCTCTGAAAAATCCCACAGACAGTGCTGAAATTGCTGAACTTCCCCAAAGGCAGGACAAGCTGTACTGAACAGAGATGCTGGGATCTGCATAACAACAGCTCTGCCTCCCTCCAACACCACAACAGGCTCCTTCTCCACATCTGGAACTCAGGGGAGGAAAGGAATGAAGAGAAATCATCCTCTTCAGCCTTTTCCCCCTTGAAACCCGAGCCGATTTTGAAGTCTGTGTCCATGTTTTCCCTTCTTTTTGCTCTCCGCCTCCTGTTCCCAAAGGCATAGGTGTTAGCACAGGGGCAGCTGCTGAAACCCACATTGCCCTGACCGAGGAAAACATTTTGGGTTGGGAGGGTCAAAATCCATAATCCCTCTGCCGACATCCAGCCTCAGAGACTGCTGCACTGTTTTTAGACCGTCTCTGTGTGGGGCAGCAGCTGGTCCGTGGATAAGTCTTACAAGTGAATGTAATTCTGTGTGCGTTCCTGTGCTTCGTAGTCTTGCAGCTTGTACTGTCTCATTTTACTGCAGTGTGAATGGGCAGAAGGTGGTCCTAGGTGACACTGGAGATGGTACAGGTATCGAGAATCAGATACAGTTTCTCAATACAAATATATATATATATCACACACACCTATACATATACTATAAATAGATACATATCTCTTCCCCTGTCAAGGTGTTTAAGGTTTTACGTAACAAGTCAGCAATAATAACAACATTAAAATACACTATAATTCAGGCTATTAGAAAGGCTGACTGTGACATTTCCACTCCTGCAGATTTTTCAACCAGAAGAAACCTTGCCGAGGACTGCAAGGCAGGCTGTCCAGTGGCATTTTTTAGCGTGCCTTTCCCCCCACAACTGACACAGACACCTCAAATGAGGAACCCCCTGGTCATTAGTTTCTTGGGATTAGGGTCTCTTTCTGCTCTAAGCAACAGTGACTGGGGTGCAGCCAAGCTGGTGGAGACTTCTATCACACCTTGTAGACATTACTTAATACTTACTTTCTCTCTGGAAGCTCCTACAGGATAAATCTTCCTGATGCCAGGAATTCTCAGCTAAACATCAACATAGCAATAACCACGTACTCTCCATCCCTGTGGCTAACTCGGGCAGATTTGTTGTTGGTTGCTAAAGGCAACTAGTTCTGATTGATGGTTTCCATGAACTTTCCACTAGCAGGGTGGGGCCTGGGCTATCGTGTTTCCAGGACTCTGCAGACTGGAGAGGCAGTCGGAGAAAAATAGGGAAACTGGAATACCATAAAGGTACCTGCCCTAGTCATTCAGACTTGTACTTGTGAATGGCTTGTAACCACAGTAGCATAGGGTGGCAAAGACTCTTGTGGGAGTTTGTCAGTGACACTGGTTGCACACTGTATAAAATAAAGTAAAACAAAACAAAACAGTTTGTAAAGCTCTTTCTAAGCCATGAATATTAAACCCCTGGTCTGTTAGCTTTCTCATACTTAAGTCACCCTGGTAAGACAAATCTCTTTTTAAACATTTATCAGAAGAGAAGCAAAATGGTATGAAAGAGATTTGCACAAAACTTGTTTATCAGTCCTGGGTGTGTGAGCCTATCTATCAGCCCTTCCGTGACTCTTGGCGTAATTTTCTCTGTCTAGCTCATATACTTCAGATGATATGAAAGGATTTCAATGTGCACTTGAAACATTTTTCTCCAGATTTATTCTACCAGCATTTTTCTTTAACATACTTATTTGTCTCTTTTAAGGTCTGCTTTACATTACATAGTCTCTTTGTATTCTCTGCAGATGAAAAGCACATGCGTTTCCATTCCTCCCTCATTATAATGCTACTTTTTGAAGAAAAGCATCTCATGTGTTCTAAAAAAGTGTTGTTATTACAAAATTTTAAAAAACCTGTTGATGACTCATTGGGAAATAGTGAACAACATAATTTTCCCAGCTTTGCCTTATACCCATTCAATCTTAGATCTTCCTGCCAAAAGGGTGCAAACCACTTCTTGTAGGTGGGGATGGCAGCTCTATTGTTAAGATTGCTTAAGTACATTTACCAAACATTAGATATTTTAGTTAAAATTTCCATGCTGAATATTTACCTAAACCTGAATTACATGGGAAACTCTTAGCCAGAAGTTTCTCTTATCTCTAAGACCAGGGCTAGGGTATATTTTGCCTTGTCAAAATATTCTAGTGATCTTTCTCAGAGAGGCTTTAATGCCCTTACCCTTTGAAAAAGGAACATGAAATTTGCCTTTGTGAAAGCCTGCCCCAATTTAACCACATTACAAAGCTTTGAAAAATTGCAGGCACCATCTGACCAGATCCAGAGACTGCATCTCTCTGACGAGCTAAGCTTGTTGAGGGGCTCCAGGCTAACAGAATGGGGACATCCCTGCCCAGCTCCTTCTCCTGGCCAGGTTGTCTCAGCCCCCTCCATGTGTCACTTCTCAATCTTATCAGGCCCCTCCATGGGCTCCCCTAACTCAGCTCACTAATCCCACAGAAGATGGCTGCAGTAGCTTTCTGCCAGTGATCAGAGGTAGGTCTGAGGGATATAAGCACTGGTGAAAGATAAATGGTGGCAGCAGGCGCTCGAGAACAGGAGGTAGGGAGACCTCACGCTTGCTGGCAGTGAGCTGTTAGATCAGCGCACCTGTGCTTGTAAAACTTAGCCTCAATAAAGCTTCACTGCTTTCTAAAGTAAATCTTTTCTAAAGTAAATCTAAAGATTTACTAAAGCTCATCTGCACTATGCACTTGGCATCCTAGGGGCAAGCAGGACCTTCACTTTAGTTGCAGTTCTGGCTCCCCTAGTCTGTGGAGAGGGCACCGAAGCAAAGAACAGGCATTCCTTCCCTTCCGTTTTCCCAGGATTTCTCTCCTACCGAACAGACCCCATGAAGAAGGAAGCTACCAGAACTGTACAGCAGTGTGAGAAGCAAGATGGGGAACAAGAGAAGGAGATTAGACTGTGAGACAATACCTGAGGCAGAGGACAGAGACCGGAGGTTTACAGAGGTTGGACTGGCTGGCTGGGGTAGCAAGAGGGGACCTGGGCATGACATGGAGGTCAGGACATGGGACCAGAGTCTGGCTGTCAAAGAGACCAAGATTTGGGTAAAAAAAAAGATTCTGAGACTGGATGAGAAGTCGAAGAAGGGTCAATAGGAATGAATGTTGATGGCCTAGGAAGGAGTCTATGCCGGCACTATGTGGAGGAGAAAGATGGCTAGCTGAGTGAGGAGAACCGGAGTGGGGAAGAGACAGGACTAGGTGTGTGTATGTACTGCGCACACTATTTCCATTGCCATTCCTGCAGATATACCAAACCTACCTTAAATCTAACTGCTAAGTGTAGCTGTGGCCCCCGGGAACTCCTTGTGGTTTGCAAACCCCACCCAAGATGATGGGTGAATGTACAGGCAGCACTTTGCTGAGTAGCATCCCAAGAATGAAAAGGAGAGGCTGGAAAGACCATGCTTCAAAAAGACACATAGAAAACTGTGCCCACTAAAGCACATCCCTGTCTGGAGCCTGGAGAGGAAATCAGGAGTCCACTGTTCTGCTGTCAGCAAATACCTGCACCAAAGTGCGTCATGCCTCTCCAGTGGCAAGTTCATGGTCATTCTTGGCATTCCATAAGCCCAAAGAGCAGAAATGGTTGAGCAGAAGAGAGGGTCCCCCCTCCTGCTGCTGATCACTCTGGACAACTGCATGACGCTCTGTTAACAAGGCTTGGAGGGGCAGGGGAAATGCTAATCCAGTGTAAAAATAGGTACTTGAAATTCAGAAAACTCCAGTTCTTAATATATATAATCTTACTTCATGTTTTTTTATGCATATCACAAGGTTCATTAGAGTAATAGCTTTTTATTTCTGTCCTTGTGACCCTTAGTACACAGAGAATGGGTGTGCAATAGGGACCAGTTTGGTCAGGTTTATTTAATGAGGCCATTGCTTTTCTACAGAAAAAAAAGGACAAGGTCATGGAAGTAAAGATGTGTTCAGAGTGGCTGTGAACAAGGGACCAGATAAAGGTTTCAGTGACTGTGTAGCTATGGCCTTTCCTGGCACTTAAGAAATTGTCTTTTCAGAGTAGAAGTGATCTTTTAATGGTTTGTTTAATGTTTGTGCTCAGTCACACTGTTATGCCATGCTGCCATATAACCAATCCCCAAAGGTTTAAAAGCAAATTTGACCCCCAAACTGCCACGTTGGCTGCAAGTTCCCAAGATTTCCCTTAATGTAGCCGCTGTGAAAGGCTGTTTGAACTAAGCCATGGGACTAACCACTGAAACAAATGAACAGATGAAACAAGTGCTCATATGACCTGTTCCAGCAGTTCTGCTTACATTGTTACGTTTCAGCTGTGAACACCTCAGCACAGCTGCAGAACAGATTAATTCAATCACTTTCAAAACGGACCAGATTGGTGCAAATCAAAGGGCAGACCTCATCTAAGGAAGCAAAGCTAACTTCATGTAGGCTACCAAGCATTTTCCAAGAAGTAGCAACTTTGGATTCTTCCTCATTTGGAGTTGGTTTTAATCTGCGATTCAGAATTGAAAGTCTCTGTTTCATATTATTAACATCCTCAGATATTTAACCTTGGAGAAGTCTGTTTTTCCAAACTGCAACAATTAACAATTTCCTTCCAATGCCAAAATGTATACATAGGCTTGTCTTTCTGCCCACCGAACGAGAGAATGAACACTGCAGCCCCTCCAATTAATAAAGTCCTGAGTTAAGGCTTTATTCAGAGGAACTGAACCAAATGAAACGGAGCGACCCAAACCATTAGACAAACAGCTAGGTCATGCTCTTCAGGTCAGGCACTACCAACCCTTGGTGAGTTTGGGGCTGAGAGAGAAGGTTAACCCAATACACAGAAGGACCTCGAGTTCTTTTGAGCACTCTCTCCAGCATGGATGTAGTTTAAACACCCAAACAACGCTCCCCACTTGTTTCCTGACTCCTCTGTGCCACTCTATTTCAGAGAGGGCCTTACTCCTTTCCCAAGTCCCTAAAAACCTGTTACTCTCTAGGTATCAGGTGCTACTGCAGTGTGTAAGGATGGTGACAGTAGCCCTGTAGTGGTAAAGCTGTCTGTCATGGAGCCACAACTCTTGACCTGTGATTTTCAGTTCCCGTAGTATCCAGTCAGGACATATTGCAATTTTGAAAAGATTTTTCTGGTGTTCTCTCTCTTCATATCAAACAGATCATCATGACTTTCATCCACTGCTCTTTACGGTCCTACAAAGACTATTTCCCTTACGACCATACCAAGCACAGATTTTTCACTCCAAAGATCCACAGCCATCGACTCCCTTTACCTGTCAGGCCTCACCAAGGCTAATGCCTTCAGCCTTTGCCCTGGACTGCCTCCCTTCATCACATAGCTCAGCAAACCCTTCCTTTGCATTTTTCTCAGCAGCCCGTTGACTGCTCAGTGCACCATCCAAAGCCTTTTTCGTGTTGTGTTTTATTAGCTAATATATCATGCTGTAGCTATAATATGCAGAGTAGCATTTCACTGCATAATTTCAAAACTGGACACATTCATCTTTTCCCCAGTCACAGCTCAGAAAGCTCCTCTGAATGGCTGATTAGTGAGTCAAGAAGTTTATTATAAGACAAACAACATACCAAGGTAAAAGCTGTAAACACAAAGCAAATCGCTTATGGCCGTTGCTCTTTCTGGTACCAGGAGTAATACAACCTTTAAAGCTGTGTTTGATGGCCTGTTTCTGTCTCTCTCTGGTCTCCTCAGCTTGACATTCTTGCAGGCTTCAATAGAGAGTACAGATGAGTACAAATTTGCTAGAACAGAGTACGTCCCAGAAGCAAGCATGGATCTGTACCTCAAGTTTGCCTATGTTGCTATATAACTTTATAATGTTATATTTTGATGGTCCTGGACAGACTGCTTCCCCAGGTTTTCTAAGGTACTCAGCAGGAAACAAGCAGGGGGAGTGGGCCAAAACCCCCCACCATATTTCATTATGAAAATATGTTTTTAATAATGGGCTTATAATGCATAGAGGGCCAACATAAGGCATGTAATATCAGGAAAAAAGTCAGGAATACATCATTACCAACATAAAAAATTCAAAAATTGTAAGCTAGAGCTCCAAAAATCATGGAATTGGCTTTCAAATAAAAATTTTAAGTATTAAACATTTGAATTTTATGGTTTTCAGCTTTTTCTGAGCACAAGGACTAGACTCTGCCTTTTGTGTAGTGTTTGAATGATGCTGGGACAAAGGGCTCTAGAGAAAACAATAAATATTTTGAGATATGTCAAAGTTACAGTTTTTAACCTGCAATCCGTGTGTTCAAAGGGTGTTTTTAAGGGGTCTGCAGAGGGTAAGTAAGAAAAGCAAACCTATTTTCTGCAGTATTAAATCACTATACAGGAACTGACACTTCCACTGGAAAAAAAGTTTTAAGGTGCTGCAAATTGTAAAAGGTTGAAAAACATGTTTCTGGCAATTCTGACTCGAGCTTTCAATTATTTAAGCGATGTGAGGGCCCCAGTTCTACTGAAGTTAACCAGGATTTGTTCTAAATCCCACAGGTACTTCGGAAAGTTCAAACCAGAGTTTCTGGATGAGTGGTTCCAACTGTGTACAGTGTGCAGAGCTCTAAACTTTTTTTTCTTTTTTTTTTTTTTTCCAGTGGAGGTGTAAATCCCTGTGTATCGAGTTTAAGCCCATGCATAGCAAGCTAGCATTTTTTGATTACCTTCTGCAGACCCCTTCCTGATAGTCTGCGAGCCTTGGCATTTCCAATTATACGGGCTGCCTGAGCTTTTAGTGACTTGCTCCTGTCCTTCAGCTAGTATTTCTGGAAGGGATTTCAGTGATCTTTTTTGCCTTGGGAGTAGTTAGTTAAACTGTCAAGGAAATGATGAATGGAATCTGCACCCATGTGTTACCACAAAGATGCCTTGCAGACATTTCCTCAGATTTTAAGGCATCTGGCTAGGACTTTCTTACGTCACCAAATACAATAGAAGAATAGTAATGATTAGCAGTTGTATAACAGCGTACTTCTCCAAGGCCTTTTTGCTTGGATGTTTATAAAGCTCTGCTGGAAGAAAAACAATAATTCACAGATGGGAAAACTAGGGAAGAGGTGAAGCTGAAGTTCCGTTCTTAAGCCACAAATCCATCTCAAGTCGGAACTCAAAACACCATTCAAATTCTCTGCTCAGATCAAACCTTCACAATGAAGACAATTTTTTTAGAAATTAGGAAAAGATATTTTAGTTTCAAGGCCCCAAAGATTTCTTGACAATAACACTGAAAAAACCACATCCAGTTCCTCTGAAAACTACCTCACAATTCAGAAACTGTACCTATTAATTTTCCTGTGTGTCCTTTTCCCATTAAAAGTTTCTAAATACCAGAAGATGAGCATGTGAAACAACTAGGCTCATCCTTAAAAACTGGTGCAAAAGGAAAGCAAGCAATTCCCGAATACAAATTATTTCTTGGTGTTCCTTTTCGGCTCCTACGCCTAAGGCCAAATCACTCCTTTCAAGGAAACATCCACAGGAAAGGGCAAGGTTGCTCACACTCTGAGTCAGGGTCTGTCGCTGGGTTGCTGCTGGCTCGCAGCCCGAATCCTGCCTCCCTGCTCCTCCCGCTCCTAGGCGGGGCCGGAGGAGGCTGTGCATTACTCATAGTATGGGACGATGGAGTCTAGAGTACAGCCTTGCAGGAAAGTATCTTTGCTCTGGCCTCTGGGACATGCCTTTCCCACTCCATGGCATTCCAGCTCTCAGTTCTCAGTGATGGCTCCCTGTGCGTTAGAGAAAAGCAGATAATATCGGAGCTTCCCAGACCCTCTGAGGGGTTAAAAACAGAGAATATTTGGGGAAAAGGTTTGTGCTGATGGTGCTTGCTAGGAGCCAAAGATCTGGAAATGATTTGTGGTCTCAAAACAGTGGACATCAGGTAGGGCACTTAATGCTGAACTTTGAGGGTGTTATTTTTAAATTCTTAGGGCTGGCTTAATTAACTGCAATAAGTAACAAAATAATTTCAGCATAAAGTGTGTTTTCTTCATATTCCTTATCTCAGCCAGCCCTCTCCCTCTAGCCTAGTTTGGCACTCACATAAGGGAAACTGTTGTACAGATTACCCGGCCATAAGAGAAACGCAGCCTTCACGGCGATACCGTCCCCGCCAGCCTCCGGCTCCCAGCCCAAGAGCAAGACGCTGGCAGGAATTTCCCCACTTACACAATCTTGCTGACACAGAGGCCAAATTCAAGCCGCGACCAACTTCCAGCGCCTGTCATGCTGCCATCTCATATCATCAGCCTTTGCTCTTTTTCCTCCTCACTCTTAGCCACAGGTTTTCTGCCATGGTTGTCTCTATCCAGGTCCTTCCCATATTGCTGCAGCAACCTCTGCAATTCAGCATTGATTCCAACAAGGACTTTTTGCCCTTCCTCTTTCTACTCAACAGCTCTACGCTCAGAGTTTCTCAGCGAAAGCAGCGGACCTGCAGGGATAATCTCAGTGCAAGGGACCAGCCTTCCTCCAGCTCACATCTGTCACCTTGCCTCTTCGCTGACGCTGCTGCTTTCCGGCATGTTGTTACTCCAGTGCGTGTTGCACTGAAGCATCTCACTCCCCAGGCAAGTTATTAGCCTCAGTGGCTAATCCTTTAGCTGATGGAGTTTGTGTAGCCTTCAGGTTTGATTTCTGAAATTGCTGCTCGCACATTTTCTTTGCTGACATCACACAGGCTGAGAACACGGCCACACTCCCAGCTCAGCCACTGTCATCTGGGCACCTTTGTATTCCCACGAGGTCATTTTAACTGCAAACATCTACCAAGAGATAACTTAGGAAAGGGTTATTTACACTGCAAGCCTTCTTCAAATCTCCTGACAGGCTAGTTACTCGATGGGGCATCCGAACTGGCTTTTTGCACATTGTGATTATGAGCGCTCTTTGGTACAGGAGCTTTTTATTTGCACATGGCTGGACAGTATTTTGGCACATGCTAAGTGAAGTTAGCAGCCGCTTCTGTGATGTGTTGCAATTCTACCCAGTAAATAAAGTTTGATGCGTTTCCTTTTTTCTGTGTAGGCTCCACCGCTGTGTCTCTCCATGCTACCTTCCCAAATGATTATTGCCGCTGCACTGCACCCCTTTTCCTTGATGAACAGGCAGCTCCATTAATGCAGCTGTCTCACCGTATGCCGTTATCAGCTTGACTCATCACAGCAAGACCTCTAAAGGTTCCAAGACCTGGAATTTCTGGCAGATATTATCTCTTCCTAGATATAATACATTACCTTTTAATAAATTAGTATGTGCCCAATTTTAATGACCCAGGAAAATGTAATCTTTAAATTGATGGTATCCTTTTAAAAGAATTTGACCAAAGATATGTCTTATGTAAATTGCACAGTGTATTGTGGTTATATCCACTTTGAAATGACTGAATGGTCTGCCTCCAGCTTACGGGAGATTTATGTTTTTTAAAGATACAGCATAGAAAACAACAGTTCCAACCTTCCCCTTTCATTGCTTCATACAGCGGAAGGGGTATTTGGGTTCACATCCCCTCTCTGGGCTATTTTGCTGCTACGTAGTTAAAAAATGTAATTTTGGAGTTATGTACTGTAAATCCACTGAGCCATTCTTACTGCTGCACAAACAGCACTGCCCATTTAAGGGCCGTAAAACTGCCCCCAGTCACAGCGTGGGACTCACGTGAGTCCCACTTCTGGCACTGTTTGGCCCTGAGTGTGTTACGGGTTGCAGGAAACTTGTAACAGATCCCATTCCGTGTATCAATGTAAATTTGTCAACCAGTAACCGGTATAATGGTGCTTGAGGAACATACCATTCATTTGTTAGGTCTGTTTAGTTTGCCGGAGTCTATGAAGGAGTTTAATTTTTCATACCCTTCATTAAAAGAGACCACAGGGAGGAGAAATCATGAGTAAGCAGAGCCATAAATACATTACAGATGTGTGGAGTTTTCTTTGGGGACTCTAGTCAGAAATCATTTGGCCGGAGCTGTCTGACACTCACACTAGTTTCCTGTGTCGTAGCTGTTACACAGAGGGATTTCTCTGTTACGCGGAGGTAAGGGCACAAAGGGTGCACGCACAAAGCAGATACGAAGGGTACCTGATTGTACCAGCAGACTTTGCCAGTACCAGAGGAAAGTAGCTATTTTCTCTCAACAGCTTTGAAAACGATTGCTGGTCTGGGGGATTTCTGTGTCTACACAAATTAGAAGACAGGAACTTATACATTCACTTAGCAGAAAGCAGGGGGTTTTGCTGACACTCTAGGAATTTTCATGATAATGAATGAAAACCATTTCCTTGACGTGCCAGACGATGCCCTGCATTAGCCTGGCATGTAACAATACAAATGATCGTGTGCTTGGGCTCTGAAACTACTGCCATGCCTGAAGAAAGATTAGAGAAGGTGAAATTGGCCCCTTGGTTTCCTGAAGGCCAACGTGATATTCGTACACTGCCTCAGCCCTCAGATAATGAGGCCTATCGAGTGTCACACGTCGAACACGGGACTTGCAGGACAGGCCCCTGCTTCACATCCCTCAGTCCCTTGGCTTCTCTCTCATGCATTTACACCATAGGTCCCTGGCCTCTCTTCTTCTTTGGGACCATGCCAGGCATAGCGGTTTGTCCTGATGTACGATCCTCCGGCAGGCTGTACCTGGTCCGAGGGGCTGTGAATCAGGGGAACGCCTGGGGCAATGAACCACAGGACACCTACCAAGGCTTCACATGGACAACAGCCCTGCTCTGAGGCACGTTCCTCCGTTGTAGTCTATCTGTGCAGGAATCTCCCACGGGATGATCAATAGCAGCACTCTTTCACCCACTTGGAAAGCAGATACTGACCGTGAGAAAACAAATTAAAAAGGAATACTTGTTCAGATGTGCAGCCTACCCTCTCTGACAGTGGAGGCCCATAGTTCCACACATAAAATGAGGCTCTTCTGAGAACTCTTTACAGTCCATTCTTTTTCATGGAAGAGATGCCAGGCTAGTCCTGAGGGTGCTGGCTCTTGTGGTTATCTACAAATTGCTTATGCTGAGGGAAAAAAAAAAAAGAAAAGAATAAAATCAAAACCATCCCAGATGCTTCACTGTAGCATTTCTGAAATAAAGCATTGATTTTTCAAAGCAATGTTTGGTTTTGTAAATTTTTTCAAGGTTATTATTCTTTTGAAGTTTACAAACATTTAATACTGGAACAGAGAGAAAAAACCCCTCTCATTTGTCCCAAAATTATTTAGATCCTTGTTTTCATGGTGAGTCTCTTTGGCACAGCTTGTGAAAGACGAAATATTCACACAGTGCTAGGCATAAATAGGTGTATGACTTTGCCAAATTTTCCCCAAAAGTTCAGTGTGAAACAGGGATGGGAACATTGTTTTAGGAAGAGTGCCTTTGGATAAAAAAAGCCCTCAGAAAACAAAAGTAGTTTCACAGCAGGGCATAACTGACAAATAACAAGCAGGATCATCTTTATAACCCTCTCACTATTAAGAAACAAAACTGTCTAAACCAAATTTCCTTATAGTCTGCCTGCCTCTCTCTCTATGACCCAAGTAACAAGGCCCTATTGTTGCTTTCTTTCATTTTATAGCCTACAGGAACTATTCTTGCTTGCCCGAAGTGCCTCTGATTTCAACGCCAGCCTGTGTAAGGGAAGCTGAGATGGAGCAGACCCCCAGCTCCCATAATTAGAGGCAGTCAGGAAGGTATTGATTAACAGGAAAGACTTGGGGGGTGTTTGTCTGCAAATATCATTTATTAGTCGATCTAAAAACGTATGTTTCAACACAACTTCTGTCAGTGCTCCTCAGGTGTGGCACGCTTAAAATCAGAGAACCCCAAAGAGAGCCAGAAGCCAAACAGTGGGGATTCAGAGCAAGGTTAAACTGTCTTCGCTCGATGCACAGAAGCAAAACGGGGCATCGGCCCCTTGATGCCTCTCTCACTGATGTGAGCCAGCCCTTTTGCTTGGCAGGGAAATGAAGGTAGGCTGAGGTGAGAGGGAACTAACTGCACCCCTCCAGATGGACCATAGGCAGTCTCAAAAATACCCTGGCTGGCATTCCTGCTCTGAAACAGAAAGAGGAGGGTTTTAATCTGCCTTCCTCTTGTCCTTTCCTGAGGAACAGGGATGCACACCCCGGTATCCACATCCTATAATTTCACTAGACTGTAGGAGAAGAAATTTGCTGACATTTCTAAAATATTCACTGAACCATCTGGAAAACCATTTCCCACTTGATTCTAGGCAAGAGTCTCTTTTGAATGGGGAGATCTGCACAGCATCTCAGAGATGCCTGGATCAGCTGTGTTATCTAAGTGCAAAGGGCTTATCATTACTTTACAAGCAGTGTTTGTACGGCACAGATAAACAGAATGATTATTGTATAGCAGCTTCGCTCTTCTTTTGTTTCTCTCTTTGGTTGAAAGGCCGGCTCATTAGTTGAGAAACCATTTTCTGGTACAATATCTAAAAAAAAAAAAAAGTCAGTCTTGTTCAAGACCTTCTGTTTTTCAGCTTTCCTTAGTATTACGATCCATATAACTCTGCCGTCTGTAAGTACAGCTCATAGAAAACAAGTTAAAAGTGACCAGGAACAAAAGATCATTCCACCTTTTTATTTAGGCATGACACAAAGTGAGTGACATGAAAAAGCAAACAAACAGCAGAACAAGTGAGGGACAGGTCAGAAAAACAGAGAGCTTAGAGGTTACTTGCTATTTCTTGAAAGAATAAAAATTGGCCTAAATCAATTTACTGTGTGTTTACCGCTTTCCTGCTTGGCACGCTGTTTTCCTTTACTTACTGACCAGACCCTTGAAAGCAGCTTGGAGCTGTGATTTTACAGCAGTGAAGAAGAATATGTCCAGTACTGATCCAGTTAGTGTTAGGGGGCTGTGCTTGCCTTACTTATATCTCCTGTGCTTACATTTCAGTAGAAAGTTTTAGTGCACAAATGAAATGATACCTTTGTGTTGGAAATTTCTACCCTGAATTTCTACCATGACACATAACAGATTCATTTTACAGCTGAGTTCTTTAGAAAAACATCAATAATTTAACAAAGCTATTTTGCTGGGTTTTGACCACCTATACTTAATACTAATTTTTTTTCCTGCCATTTAGCATTACAGCTCTTTTTCTGCTTTTACACCCCTTTCATTCTCTCTTGAGGAACTATGCTGGTGGGCTGTCTGACATAAAAGATAAAATTAAAAAAAAAAAAGGTACATCAATAATCAGATTTCAAGGAAATTCACTTACGTAGCAGACTACCAGGCAACTGTAGGTATGTAAAAAAATAAACAGAGCCATCCTCTCTAAAGCTATTACTTTCTCTCTTCCTCTGCTTCCTCTAACAAGCAATTAAAATCCATCATGTTCAGGACATTGCAATATTTATCATTCTGTTCACTGGAGGGTTGTGCTTCAGGCTGTAGGGAGCAGTGGGGAAAAAAACTGAAACCAGTGCTCATTTTTACTTGGTATAGAAAATTATAGACCAGAGCCTCATTTAATATAAATCGCTATAGGTCTTTTTGAAGCAATGCTGAGAATGTGGCCCTGGACCCCAAATTAAAATTACGCTTCTCCAGGCATTATAGTTATGTGCATGAACATATTCATAGTTTTTGTAGTTGTATTTTCACATATGAGCATGACACTTTCTCCTGGAAAAAAAGTACTATTGTAGATCTGAGCTCTCTTGTGGATTGATATTCAGGACAAGGTGCCACTTGCCTTTAACCACCAGCAGACAGTCTCGGAAAAAGAGTTCCCTCCTACCAGGACTCTGCTTTTCCTTCTTCCAGGAATGCCCCAGAGGACCTGTGTACTCTGCAAGATGAAGCCCCACCTCTTTGCAATAAGGGTGTATGTACAGTCCTTACCTCAAAGGGACCCTAGGTGGGCGTTTAGATAACCACCACCATGACGGAATATAAGCAGCAACAACCCCGCTTCTGATAGCTCGGTGCAGCTCACCAATCCTTCCCAGTTACAAAATGATGTGGCTTTGTGGAGCTGCAACAAGGGAACTGGCTGGTCCAGAACAGGCTTGCTATTCAGCAATAGAGCTGCAGTTCTAAATTACTGCTGTAAAATACTTACCTAGTATAGAAAACAGTACCTTGTGTTCAGCTTATTTCCCAGAAAGGTAAATCAGCTTGCCCTGATCTCAGGTCAGATCTGACCTTATACACCTTATACACCTTATACAGCTATTCTGTAACAGCTTGGGTATCTCTCTACTATGCTTCAGTCACTCCCGCGAGCAGATCCATACCCTAGTCTTCAGCTAGCCTGGGTGAGGCTTTCTCCCTTATGTCCGGATGCTAGAAAATGCACCTTTCTTACGCTCCCCTGAGACTGAGTGTTGGCTGTGCAGAAAACAGCCTGTGGGAAGAGGTGCCAACCTGCTTCTTCAGAGGTACCTCTGCGCAGTCGGGCAGAGGTTCGTGTGGCACTGACCTTCGGTTGGGTCCAGAGCTGTAACTCCGGCTGTGGAGCCGCTCTGCAGCGAGAGCACACCAGTTCAGAGCCCAAAGCTGAGCTGCCAAACTTGGTTACTGACTAGCCGAGTGATTTTTAACCAGTCAAATGGTATTTTCAAACACTTGATCCAAGAGAAACCCAGGTTTGTGCCCTCTTCTTAGAACTGGCCTGCTCAATTCCTGGCTATAGTTTCCACCCATCTGTAAAACTATTATGAACCACAAAGCAGTGTGAAGGCTTTACCTCATTTATTATCTCCCAAGATCATCAGGTCTGCTCAACTGAAAGTTGTTGAAACCGATTTTAGCTTTGCTGTCCCTGGCAGCCCATCTGACAGCTATCAACAGAGCTCTCTACTCTCTCCTGGGCCAGGAAACATCAGCCCAGATGTGCGTTATGTGAGGGTACAACCGGGCGGCTGTGTCAGGCCACCTGGCCAGCCTGTGCGTGGCATCAGGAGGAAGGGTCACACTGGGAAACCTCCCCATGGAGCCCCTCAGGGACCCCGCAGGGCAGCACCCCGTCCCGGCACAGCCTCTCCTAGGTCGTGAGTCCACACGCTACTGTGTGCCTGGTCAGATCCATCAGTGCTCCAGTGCAGGGTGGCCCAGGGAGGACAAGGAATCAGGGTGTTGCACAACAAATTTGCAAGATTTGTGAGCTGGGGGAAAAACACGAGGCACGAACCAATAGTGAGGTTCTCCCACCTTGATTCACCATTTAACTAGGTACTTCCAATAGGGGTAAGAAGCCAAGATACATGCCCTTAAAAGTTTAACACAGAAAACCCTAATCCAGTGAGGACGTGCATAGATCCATAAATACATGTGTGATTGTGGATGGAGCTTCACACAGGTACACCAGACTTTTGAAGATTTTGGACTTAAAAAGACACCATGTAAAAGGAAGAGGAGAAGGGACAAGAAAAGCGGCAGGAAGGAAACTTTAATACCAATAACAGACAGTTTATAATGTACCTATCTGAAACCTTCTCACAAACCTACTTTTGTTATTCTCTTCGCTCTTTTTCAGTTGTGTCTGAAGTAGACGAAAAATGAAACCTCTCAAAAACAAAGTGTCCAATGAGAAGCAACTGCAGGTAAAGCCAGGAAAGAGCTTTTCACAGCTCTGATTTCCAATAACTTACTTGTAAGGCATCGAACTACCCAATTATCCTAAAATAGTCATCCAATTTGTTTCTCTGTGGGGAAGCTTGGCGTGCTCAGGTCATAAGGATCAGGAAATTAGGTTTTTCTTGAAAGCGCGTATCTTGCCCTCTCATGTTTCCCAACTGATGGACCACAAAAGCAAGGAATGAGACTGAGAAAAAGACTTTACAAAACAACAGGGAAACTGTTTTCAACAAAGAAATTAATCTGCTGAATTCAAGTTAAATACAGACCTTGCAAAGCAAAGCACCAATTTTTGCTGCAACAGATTTGCTAGGATGACCTAAAACATCTATTACAAAGCTTTGAAGATCTGTTGTACGGTGATGTTTTAGTGTTTATTCCCAAGCTTTTCCCAAAATCCATGAGAAGTAAAAAACTCTTCTTTTTTTCCCATGCAAACTTCTTAATATGGAAACCTCAGCAGCAATACTTTGTTCTGGTTTTTTCCCTTCTCCATTTTGATGTGTGCTTTTGAAAGCCCTCTAGGCATCTATTTGCATTTTCCAAAAGCTTTGGAAATCTGGCCCTAACTTACTTATGAAAATGGAGTTTAAGCTCTGGAATTACTGAAGTGTTTTTGAAATTTTGCACTCTTTGTATTTTAAAGTGTATTAGACTTGATTTTGCTGCTTCAGGGGACAGGTAATGCCCATAATTTTCGATGGAGATGAAGTACTGTGTGGTAGGAAAAATAGAGGTTTTAGAATTTATTGACAAGGGCAATATATGAAAGGGTTTAGTATTTCTTTTTATGTGTGTGATAGAAATCTATGCATAATAAAGAAGTAGGCATGTCTTTTGGCATACTGTTGCCAGCTTTACAGAAGAATAACAAAACTCTGATTTATAAACTGAAAGTGAATATACTTATAAATGTATTTAAATATATTTAAATATATTGCTTATAGAGCCATATCTTACACTGGAAATTATAACTGTGCTAAATCATAAGCAATAGTACCATGACAGGCCCTTCAAGTATTGCTGGTTTGTGAGCTTCATGGAGGGACATCCTAGTATCTTAAAGCTTTGTATCACACCTAGACAGAGAGAGGGTTCCCTTATGTTTTACAGGAAAAACAAACAAACATTGGAATCGCAAAGATTTTACAACCTTTCTGTGTATTATAAAAGAATATTATTGTCTAAATGTCCTTGATCAGAGAAGGGCACAGATTTCCAGACATCAAGCAAATTAACTTCTACATTAAATATCATACCTGTTTCAAGTGCACGTTTCCAGGTTTCCAAACTAAAATCTTTTTCTCTTCATTCAGTCCTAGTTAAGTCAACTGTTTTTGCCCCCATCATTGGATTTTTTTTTTTAAGGTGTGAGTTTTTTTCTATACTAAACCAACTCTTCAACAGAAGACTCATTTTAGGTAGCTTGATCTTCAGGTGGTTTCTCAGTCCTTGATTAGTGTAGTGGTACTGTCACCATTTATCTTCTCTAGGGAAGATGGATGTGAGTTCCCATAGGGATGTTTATTTGTTTTAGCTGATATCTGTCCATACTTTATCAGAGCTATAGTAAGTAATTTTCTCTTTTCTAAATAGCTTGAGATTTATACTGATATTTGCCAGGATTTGGCAAAAAGATGATGCAAAGTACTTGCATAAAACTTAACAGGCAAAGCATTTCGTTGTCATTCGCATTAAAATTAAATGTCTAAAGACTAATATTGGTAACTTCTCTCCCCATATCATATGACATTTAGATTTCCTCTTATTTGCATTTTGGTTTTGGAACTGTCAAGGTTCACACATTTCTTGCTTTTTTTTGTAACCATGACAACTACAAACTTACTTTTTTTTCTAATGAAAGTCAAGACTCTTGTGCAATGATCTATGGAAGACAGAACTTTAGGGAAAATACTTTAAAAATTATAGTTTACAACTGACCATGCCAGATAACTATTGATTTAAACAGGTCAATGAAAACTTTAAAACCTGGTTCATAGGTATTCATCCAGATCTTACAATCTTATGGCTAATGCACAGGGGTGAGGTTCGCTAGTGATGTTTCACTCTGAAACACGCACATCCCCCACCCCCCACCCCCCGATTTCAGTGTATTCCTCTAACTTGAGTGAACTGAGCTCTCTCTGAAGGAAGGAGATGACTTTCTATTAATCAAGGAAAAAGAGAGGAAAAGAGCCATTTATTGATTAACAGATAGAACCAGGCTTACCCGATTCCAATTCCAGTGCATTAAAAAGAGCCGCCACACTCAAAGGTAATGAATATCTTGCCTGCCAGAACTGTAACTATCCCTCGACATATTCACACTGTGCTTAGGCTGGAGCCGTGAACTGGTAGAGTTACCAGGTATTACTGCTGGTACTGACAACAAAAATAAGAGTACAGGATCGCCCTGTTCCTTATTCAAGGCTAGTTCCCCAATTAATGTGAGTTAACATACGTGGCCAGGTCAGGAAGATGGGGGAGGAATTTAGTCAGGATTTGTTTGTTTGTTTGTTTGAGCTAATTTAGATTTCTTCCATGGAACTAAGTCTTGAAATCTGCAAGTCTCTGGGAGCATCCAGAATCTGCTGTGTGAAATGGAAATTGAACATATTTCGCATCTTGGAATATCAGTCTTGCGGATTTCAACCGTTTTAAGACAAAGATTGCATTTTTCTGTATATCTAACAGCATGTCACTCATACTCAGTAAACAGCAAATAACAAGGCAAGATCTAGAAAACCTGGAGGAGAAACAACCAGGAATTATTGCTCTTCGGGATCCAAGAAATAAATATTAATTGAAGAGAATAACGAAACTAAGAAGGGTGAGCTTGAAGAATGCACTTAACTTAAATTCTAATCTGATGTTTGTTTGCTTCCCCTGAACTTCAGACAGCAGCTATATTTTAAAAAAACAGCCTCTTGAAATGTTCATTTTACAGTTAAGCAAATACACCGCAGGACATAAATTAACCCCACTCCAAATTAGCTTGTTTTTCTGCTTGTTGAGTATCAGTTCAGATTTATTTGCTATGGACCAAATTCAACAAAGTACTTAAGCACATGCATAACTTTGATCATGGAAGCAGCCCCACTGAGACTATTCACATGCTTAAATATATGTACACAGTTAAATAATTTGCTGAATCCAGACCTACTTTATTTTTTCTCAAGAAAGCATTTGCAGAGACAGAGTTGTTCTATTCTGACCGTGAAGAGTTTACTGCAAATACATGATACTGAAGGCTGTGTTGATTACTTGTAACTGGTCACACAGAGCTGTTTCTGTTCTCGGCGAGCCTGATTTTATAGTCTGGATTAAATTTAAAGAGCCCACCAAGACACTCGATTTCTCAAGGTGAAATGACAGTGGAAAGGGCAGCGGTAGCTGAAGATAGATCAAGGAGAGGAGGAAATTAAGGAACCTCAGAAACATTCTCTTCCTGGTTTTGGTCAAAAAAAGCATAATTCGTGGAAAACTTACATAACCAAAAGGCATGTGGGCCTATTTTCTACTTTTTGTCCTCATTAAGAACATATGTGTACGGCTCTGCGTGTGTGCAGCTCTGTGCTGTAAGGAATTCCCTGCGCAACGCTCAGTGCTAGCATCAAAAGGGCGTCCTACTCCTTTCCTGGGATACTTCAATCACCTCAAGATTTCCACATAAATGTAAGGATGTACTTAAATGTTGTACTGAATTAGAGTGCCTACACTTCTTCAGCAATGTGGGAAGGAAGGATTGACTGAAGGTGAATGAAATAAATACAAATTATTTAGGATTACATACAACGTAACTAAGTTAGGAAGCGATTGGGATGGGCAGTGAGAGTGAGGAACTGACTGCCACAGCAGAGACGTCCTACAATGGCACAAAGTCATGTCCTTGGCTGGTACCATTTAGCATCACTCCATAAGATCTTCCTAACCAATTTTCTGGGGAAAAAAGGCACCTTGTTCTTTCAATATAGCTCAAAGAGCAACTAGGCTGCTGCATTACAGGGCTGGGGGTGGGGGGTGGGGAGGGGGAGCTATTTGTACAATTTCAGCCCTATTTTACAGCTGGATTTGAGGCTACTTTCCCCCCTTTTTTCTTAAATGACCATTGTCATCTTCCCTGTTGGAGATAGCCTTGGTCAAATTCTACATGCTCATGCAATCCTAGCAATACAGAGATTTTATTTTCTCTTTTTCCCCACCACCTCACCTTCCCAAAGAGTTCCACTTCTGATGTGAAAAATCACTCTCAAAAATGTCTTTGATACCCTCCCTGGACATACTTGGCTTATCAACCTGTGCAAAAATTACTCTGAAAATTTCACAAACATTATTTTGAAGCAGCAGGAATGTGTTATCTTCGGTACCTTCACAACTGAACTACAAAAGGGAAATAGGAAAGACATTGGAATATTAAAAATGCCAATGCTCTTTCTAGCTACAAAAGCTCTGTCACAGCCAACAAGTGAAATACCATGCCAATAGCGAGCATAAACATTTTATGCCTTGTTTTGTACGTTCTGAACATCTTCACCAGAAACGTCTTAATTATGGCCATTAATTTCTTCTCTATAAAAGGGTGATTTTCATTCACTAATGTAAACTTTCTAACAGGAAATTATATAGCAAGCGTATAAAAATTATTCGTTGGGTTTGAGAAATGAATCGGCAAGCTAGCTTTCAACAGAAAATGTGATGTTTGATGTTCTGGCTCCCAGTTCTGCTGAACACCTCCAGCGGTAAACAATACAAATTCAACGATTTATCAAGTACTACTTTTCAGTAAACCATTAACTCCTTGAAAGAGTCTCTTCTCCTCCTAGCAATAACTTCCCAGGTCATATAGTTTCAGTAGTTTCCCAGATCACTTGCCTTTCTTCATAAGAGTCCCTGAGAAGCCCGGATTTTGAGAAAGGATCTTCCATGCGTTTTATAGCTCCTGTTGTGTTTACAGGCTTCATGAAAAAAAGAAGCAGTGGTACTCTGAGGACAGTACTTCTTGGGATCTTTACAGGAATATTTGGTTAAATATTTGCAACAATCTACCTGAAAAACACATCCCTTTTTCCTCCTTGTAAATTGTCTGCTGACACCCTTGAAAGTCATTGTAAAAAACACCTAGTGCAAACAAACCTCATCCAGTAGATTGCCCATTTCTTGCTCCCAGAGGTATCCCCTCCAGTGTTGGGTTTTTTCTGTTTCTTAAGGTGAAGGCGTGTGTGTAGCTGACCACGTCAACCACATACTCCCCAACAGACTCACCTAATCTTTGCAATTTCTTCCTAACCATGCCAAATTTCATGTTGCGCTTAAGGTCTTTCTCACAGACTGCTTAGCACCTCTTCCTGTCTAAAGGGGCATAAAAAGGCATAGAGGCAGCTCAGAACTAGAAGCGACGACCTCCTGTGTCCCCAAGACTTTTTCAGCGGGGACTTTACATCTCGCCGGGTGTGCTTACAAAAAATATGCTCAGAGGTATAGAGCCATGAAGGAAGATGTGATCATAACCCAAGACCCAGACCTGCTGGAAATATCTGTAGAAACATCCCCAACCCTAAATCTCGTGAATATTTATATGCTTGCATAAATTGAAGCATGCGCATGCTCTTGAAAACGTTCTGCATGTAGTATCAATGCAGAGTCACATGGAAGCAAAATCCTGCTCGCATCGAAAGGATCAGGACTTAAAAAAAAAAGCCAAAAAAAAAAAAACAAAACCAAAAAGGGAAAGCGTCCTACACTCAAAAGCCCACAAGAGTAATGATATGGGAATATTGTTAAAATGGTGATAACACAAACAACACAAGGAGTTCTCTTGATGAGACTCTTCTTTAAATGACCAGCGTGTCCTGATCGCTGAACAGGGTGCACAGGCAGTTTTGGAAAAGCCACCAGCCCAGGGAAGAGCTAGGAATGACTACAGCTGCTCTGCTGCTGCTGCTGCTGGTAGCCGAGAGCAGACCCAGCGCAAATGTTCGCAGACAGCGAAAAAATGTCTGTGCATCACAGCTCTGAAGTTCATTTTCAAAGAGGTTTTGGGTTTTTTTTAAGGGTCATTTTTCCTATTCCAACTTGCATAAACACAGAACCGATTAGAACTTCTTCCTCAAAACTTTCTGCCCAAAACAGCCATCTGCTCAAGAGCCTTTGCTGCTCTGAGGCTTCTTTATTATTTTTTCGGGGAATTTTCCATCATCAAAATCCAAAGCAGAAACAATAGAAAACCCTGACTGCCGGCTTTCCACACTCCAGTTACACATAAGCACCAAAGGCATTCTTGCTTCTTCCAGAAACAATAGAAAAATCTCAGGGAAAACACACCCCCCCCCCCCCACCCCCCCCCCCCCCCGCTCTATGCCCCGGCCAAGGCTCTCGCTGTTCTCCCCCATCTGCGACCGGAGCTCTCCCTCCAGCGGGACCCCCGGCTCCCTCCCGAACTCCCGCTGCCCCCCGCACGCCTGCTCGCCCGCTGGCAGGGACCCCGCGGAGGGGGTTATTTTTAGGCAAGGCTGCAGCGCCTCTCCTTTAAGAGCCTCCCGCCGCCGCCTGCCTCCCTCCCTGCCCGCCCCCGGCGGCGGCGGCGGCGGGAGAGGAGGAGGAGAAGGAGGAGGAGGAGGACGCCGCCGCCGCGGCGCGGACGTGCCCTCGCCCGGGCCGGCGGCGGGGAGCCAGCGGCGGCGGCGGCGGCGGCGGGGGGCAGCGGGCGGCTGCGGCTTTAAGAGCTCCCACAATGCCGTGCTGGCGTCCCAGTTCCGTTACATGTCTCTCCCGGTGAAGGGGAGCGAGGGAGAGGCAGGAAGGAGGCGGGGGCGGCCGCTCCGGGCGGAGGACACCCACCACCCACCCAGGCGCGGGAGGCGGCGGCGGCGGCGGTCCGCTCGGCGGGGCCGGGGGAGGAGCGGGGCGCCCCGGAGGGCCGGGCCGAGCCGAGCTCCGTCCTCCCCCCCCCCCCCCCCGCCCCTCCCGTCTCCCCGGGCGCTGCGCTGCGCCGCGGGCCGGCCGCGCCGCCCCCCGCGGGGCGCGAGGCGGAGCCGGCGGCCGTTGGGGCCGTTGGCGCTGCCCGGGGAGCCGCCGCGGGACGGGCGCCGAGCCGCCGCCGCCGCCGGCCGAGCGGTAAGTGAGCGGCCAACTCCGGAGCGGTCCGGTCCCGCCGGAGCCCGCCCTCCTCCCCGCCGCCCTGCTCGCTCTGCGATCTCGCTCTCCGCCTCCGGCCGCCGCAGCCCCCTCTCCCGCAGCCCACCCGGCTCCGCGTCCCGCCCCGCTCTCTCCTCCGCCCGGGCGTTTTTCGGCTCGTCCCCGCTGCGGGGTTTGTGACCCTTCGCCGCCGCCCCGCTTGCGCCTCTCCCCTCCGCCCGCGCTCGCCAACTTTCCCGTCCGTGTTGCACCGTTTCCCACCTCCCCCCGAATTTGCGGGGTTTTGGGGTTGTGGGTTTTTTCTTTTCTTTTCTTTTCTTTTTTTTTTTTGGCGTTTTCGGCTCTCCCGTTCCCCCTTACGCGTCTCCCCTGCCCGCTCGCACTCGTTCCTCTCTTTTCGCTTCTTCCTTCACTACTTCCCCAGCTCCCTCCAGCTTGTCCTCCCTCCTGGCATTTTGTCTTTCTCCTTCCTTCGGGCATCGTGTGGAAAAAGTGAGGGATATCTCTCTGTGTCCTTGAGGAAGGGAGTTCAGAAGCTACTTTTCCTACACAGGGAAATCTCTGTAGTAGTTTTCCTTCTTTTCTCGTCCCTCTTACTGTCCCCCAAAAGCAAATTAAACCTGTTTTTCTTTTTCCTTCTTTTTTCTTTGGTCCCGTCCCCCCCCCCGACGTGGACTGTTTGTTTTGGTCTTTTTTTCCCCCCACTCTCCAGACTGTGCCGATTTGTTTCACGATTAATCTTTCTTATTCCTGCCCCAACCTTTCCCTCTCTCTTTCTCTCCCCCAGCAAGAAAAAAAGATTAAAAGAAAATCTCTTTTGCCAGCAGGGAATGTATGAGAGTTGGTGTGTTTTGGGGTTTTTTTTTGTTGTTTTTTTTTTTATGGGGGAGAGTGAGGGACTACTGATGAGGAAAGCTTAAGCCAATACAGTACGGTAGGACAATACAGAGGCATGAACTTTAAAGGGTAAGAAAATGGATTCTGCTCCTTGGTTTATGCAGCTCTAAACTGTTGTTGGGAAGGTCTGGTCCAGGGTCCGGTTTGGGGTTGTAGTAGTCCGGTGTGTGTGTCAGCCTGTGTTTTCTGTTCAGTAAAGCAGTGTTTTAATATGCCAACAGAGCAGTGTACTAAATTGCCGTTCAATATTGTTCGTGGGTTTCATCAGCGTGGAAAATCAGGAGGGGGGGAAGGTGACGGATGTCTGTGTCCCCTTTGGAATTGCACCTGTCACGCTTTCCATCCCAAAACTGCAGATATATCAGAGACTGACACGTTAACAGAATTGCTGGAAACTGCCTGCATCTGTGTCAAAAAGTGCTGTTGTGTGGTTTATGAAGTCTGGTTCGGACCTCACAAGCTTCTGCCTCAGCTCTAGTCAGCATCACACATTAAAATTAAGTATGTGCCAGGCTGTGGAGAGCAAGTAAATCAATTGCCTAATGATTTCTGCAAAGACACCTGTTTAAGGGTTTTCAAGCTCCCAGTTAATTGTTTGGTAGTGGTGTGATTGTGTTAAGTGTTGTAAAAGTTAAGAGCTCTGTCTTTTTAAGTAGAGAATACGTAGTTCATGAATAAAATGTCAACTTTTTAGGTCAGAAGGAAACAGTGTGGATCTTGGTTGTGTTACGTTACCTCTTTTGATAGGTACCGTTCCAGAAGACCACAAGGTTATGTGGCTAAATTGCAAATTAAGTAAGCCCTATTTTTTCCCCTCTTTCTTTAAAGAAGAGAGAAAATGCTATTTCAGATTGAATTTTGTTTGATGGTATCTAATTAGAAAGTAGGCTATACATTAAACTAGGAGGACTTCACTTTGTATCTTGTAGCAAAAAATGATTTGATATGTGATGAATTGCGGAGGGAACTGAAATGACTGCTTGGCATTCATTGTGTTTAGTTGTATGCCTTTTAGGACTACTGAGAGAGTTAAGGTTGTTCACTTCTTACACTTAAGTAACCTCACTGTCTTTCTCCTTCCTCACCCCTACAAGCCCAACACAATTTGATGAGTTGTTTGAATTAATCTTTTTTATCTTTCCTGGAGATGAAAAACTTTGGGATAGGGGGAAATAAAAGGAGAAAAATAAGTCATATTAGCAAGAAGTTTAAAAGTCTTTTAAAACCGTACCTTGGACTGTTTCTGGAAACACCACCAATAATTCTGAAGAGCCAAATCAAGTTGATTAGCATCACTTCTAAAAATCCTTTTGAGGGAAGCCCTGAAAAGGAACATGTTAGATAAAAGGAGATTTAGTTGCTGAAGTGCAGAGCTGAGCACCGAGGATGGTGGGTTCTGTTCCTGCTTCTGCCATCGCATGGCAGTATGACCTCTGCCTAAGCTGCCTTCCTGCCTGCACCTCATAGGATGTGGAGATTTTCCTGAATCTCTCTTAAGTACTTTTACTTATGATTTTAAGAATAATTCCGTGTAAATGCATTCCTCCTTCTTTAGTTGTGGTTTTGAGTGCTGGTTGGGTGATAGTTTTGCTTGTGCTAATATTCATTCTTCAAAAATTGTGAAGTAGAGTTCTTGATCATCGCTGTTTGTTCTGAGAGCGGCATAAGATTTTTTGCATTGCTGTAATGGTTTTGAGACTAGAGTTATTTTTATCCCCTGTGTATCTCTGACAATATCGGTGCGTGCTCCTGTGGTACTTTAACAGTCTGTCTCAAGCTGAATTTGAAGGGCACTGTTGGCCTCTCCAGAAAGAAACTTTATTAAATTGAATTGCAGGGTGGGAAAACTGTCTTGTGAGGACTGGGCTGAGGACCCCCCTCAGCGCGATGCACACAGTCCTGGGGTGGTTTTTTTTTTTTTTTGAGAGCTCTGAGATTTGCTTAGTACATGTGGGGGGTTTTGTTTGCTTTCTAATTTTAGCTTTTTGTCTGGGTTTTTAAGTCTTTAAGATCTCTGTCTTGAAATTAAATGTTAATGTTGTGTGGTTTTCTAGGGCTTTTTTGAAAGGTCAGGTTTTCTTTTATTTTTTTTCTTGCTCGGGTTGGGACTTTACAGCAGAATGGGTCATATTATAATCTCACTGCCTGCCTTCCTGTATTGTAAACTTTGTGGATGCAAGGCTCTACCCTGTTGCAGGTAGTTCTTTCTCTTCAGTGAAAACAAGAGACTTGATTCTGCAGAATCTTGCTATTGGGTAGTCGCGTCAGCTTTGGGTTATAACTTACTGTCCTCTTGCACAGGCACATAGCTAGCTCCATGCTTCTGAATCTGGACAGTTAGCCTAGTTTCAAATTCAGTTTTATAAATAACTAATTCTTTCTATCCTTCCTAAGCCCCTTCAAAGTGTGTGGTGATCTCACAGCTTTGAAAAGAATAGTTTTCCTGGCTGATGAGAGGATGTTTGTGTTGTTTTCCTGTCGTTGCTGTTCTGAGGACTGTATGTCATCTTTCTCTGTACAGCTAAAGCATGGGGAGGGGGAGACTGGCCTCCGTGTGCCGAGCGGTGCCGTGCTGCTGCTTCTCTGTCCTGTTTGTTACCTGTGAAGTCTTGATCACAGAACTTGTCCTGCTTGGGAAAGGAGGGTGGGTTTTAGCTGTAGCTTATAGGGACTTGTCACATCTGTCATGGAAACTGCGGACTGGGCCCCTCTGGGCTGTTACTTCACTCGGATCTCTGTAAGCATCTAGTTGTCTTCGTGATAACATAAATATGGAGAGCACTGAATGTGTCTGAGAGGACTTGAGAAGATGGGCACTGTAAGCTTTCAGATCGGAGGCATTTGAGAAATCCGCTTACTTCACCTCTACATTTGAGTTACTCCTTAAAGGGAGGAGGAGTCTGTTCACTTTCTTGTTGCGCTTGGAAAAAGGGCTTACCCACAACAAAAGACATTGTAATGCTTTCTATAGTCCAGGATTATTGAACAAAAGTGTCTTGCTGTGCAATATTGTTGCTGCGCTCAATGTTGTATGATAACACATGTTTCTCAGCTGTTTTTGATTCCTCAGTGGCACAGACTTCAAAGGAATGTGCTGAAAGAGAGCTGTGGCCAGAGAAAAAACGGGTTTTGTTCCAGTGGCCTGTACCATCCATCTGTTTAAATACTTTGCTGAACTATTCCAGAGTGTTCAGGCATCCAGTTAGGGCTGACAAGCAATTACAGCTGGGAATAGAGCCTACTGCAAAGAGACCACCTAGCGAAGGCTTAAATGCTACCTCCCCTCTATGGGTCAGAGCCCCCCTGCAGTCCCAGCCAGCGAGAAGAGATGAGGCTTGTCATTTACGGAATCTTTCAACATGACATTGTCTAGTTCCTAATGCTATTGAGGATTTATTTATTTTTACTCTCTATGCTATCTTTAGCACAAGAGGGGAAGAATGGTAATGAGGACAGAAGGTCATCTCTGTAGTCTCCTGTTTGTAACAAACTAGGTCTGTAATTTAAATGAGTAAATATTTATAAAAAAAATAGTGAACTCTTTTTTTTTTTCTTCTTTTTTTTTCCCCCCAATACACATGGCATAGTTAACAGATCACTCAAGTGTCTGCAAAGGTAGCAATATATATTACTGAATTAGTTTTAGTTCCCAAACATTACTAGTAAAACTAAAATTGGAGCCAATTTCATTGTGCTATTTCAGATTGAGTTTGGGGAAACACTCCACAACTTAATCCACGGTAATGAATGAAAAAACGCTGTGTACTTATGCATTATGATACCCTAGGATGCTGTTAATTCCAGATATTATAATTTATGTTTTTACTTAAATTCTGATGTTGGAGTCCACTGCGCAAGATGGGTCTCAACTTGTGGTTGCCAACCGAATCTTCAAATCGTGGCTTATATGCTCTCTGTAGTCTCAGATACTAGAAGTCAGAGGGAGAATATTAACAGAGAGAATACAAGTAAACTATTGATAGTCTGTAAAGATCCTTGAAGTTTTTCTGTGAGGGACTGACGTTAATTTTGAGTATTGGGACGAGTACTGTAGATAATGTGTGTTTCAGTTAAGAGGGTTTAACCTTCTTTATGAATGGGAAATGATCATGCAGATGCACTAAGAGGATATCTGAGCTTTGAAAAATTGTGAGGCACTCCAGGGTTTGGTTTTTTTCACCTGCAAACAAGCAGCACAACTCTAAAGGTAAGCTTGAATGTTGTTCTGTGCTGTAATATTACTCCTGCCTCTGTACTGTGATGTGACATTTATGCCTTTGAAAGGATAGTTCTTTCTCCTAGTGTTGGCAGTTGTGATGGTTTTTTGGTATTTTGAGACTTGAGATTTTAATGCCTTGCTACCTCTTTGAGTGGAAAGGGGAGGGAAACTTCTAGAAATGTGTAATGTAACTGACTTCCATCCAGCTCCTGCCCTTGCTCCAGGGTTGAACGTTGTAGTTTGAATTTATTTACTTGCTTTGAAAGCTGTACTAGGTGTAACCTTGAGTCTTAATTCCCTAACTGCAATAGTACCTGGTGTGTGTCCAGCATGCACCTTGCTGTGTCTCTACATTGTCCAGTTTTAAAATGGCGAGGTGGTATTGGTGCTTTCTTTTTATTGTATGCTTCCCTTTAATCTTAAGAGCTGTAATTTCCTTTTGTTTCAACTGAACTGAAAGGTTTTTGCTGAAGGATTTTTGGACCCCTGAAGTGTTTGTCAATGTTTTCAAGCTGTTATTCAAAGGGGGGGTTGCAGTTTCCGGAACAACCTTTTGAAACTTTGCTGACTGACGGTAGAATGTAGTTTCATGAGCACAGATAAGGAAAGGCTGTAATTCCACTAGGCGGCCAGATGTTTTACGTCTATGCCAAAGTGGGGAGACAGTGTGGCTTTAGGAGTTGGAGGGTCTGTTTTTCTTGTCACTGGACTGTTTGGGGATCTTCAGCAGATTGTATCTGCTTTCTCTCCTCTCCCTTCCCCTCCCTCCTGCCACGCCTGTACTGATTGTGACTACCTCCTAAGTAAAATGAGATTGAGAGCAAAGCATTCTTTGTTGCTTTCTAAAAAGGAGATATTTTTGTTGTCAGTTTGTGTTTCTTTAATATTAAGCTTAAAGCCATAGAAAAGCTGCATGTAATTTGGCTATTACTGAATTTATAGCTATTATCCAGTAGATTAATACTAATGTTGACTCTGACTAGCGTGGCATTAAGTGAACAACATTGAGAAAGCAGTTTTCGATGCAAATAGAGGGGAGAGTACTCTTAGATGCAAATCCCCTGTACTAAATTGCTCCTTTTTTTTGGCCAGTACTTCTTAAAGACTTGTAAGATCTTGGAGATCCTTGTCTTGCTTCTCCTGCTTCTATGTGACATAGGAAGGAAGGGAAGGAACTCATCAGATGTCTGCATGTGTCAATCTTCCTGGAGAAGAAAGTAGGAAGATGCCACAGCTAATAATATTTACAAGTTGATATTGGGAATCAAAATACCAAATGCTTAAATGTGCCTTTGCAGCTGCATAGCTGGCAATGTTAACTAGCACTGCTACCTGGAATAACTGGCATCCGGAGAGAAACATATGGCAGTAGTGCAATGCCCTTGTCCGTGCCCATCAGAAAGTGATTGTATGTTATCTTTAAAACACATTATCACTCATCAGAACTGCTCCTTCTGTGTTGTGTATGTGCTTGCTTTGGGCTTCATCCATGCCTCCAAGTCAGTCGGGGCCTTTGCACTGGTTTCACTGGGAGCAAGGACAGAAACTTTTAATGAATCAGCTGTGTGTTTGAGGCTGTGTATTTCAAGTAATGGAATCAGTACTGATGAGCAACAGGGCTAATGAAGAACAGTCACTGAATACAATGCAATGTTTTCATGCTCTTAATGGGATTGGAATTGGTAACACGATACTCTGAAGAGATAACAAAGGCTATTTCTCATACAAGGGAACAGTGATTTCTTTTTGGTTTTTTTGTTAGGGAGTTGGTAAATAGCGTAGTAAAATCTTCCAGAACTCATTCTAGTGAACAAGATCTGTCAGAAAATGACTGAATTAACAAGAATTTACAAAATAGTCTGAATAGAAAAGTAATTTTCTGTTTTCTTACCAGTGTTCTTTCACTGCAATTCCTGTATTTGCTTACCAGTTTACCTGCTCATCTCATGTCCTGTGAATTTAACCTCTGTTTCAAACTGAGATATAACATAAATAAAAAGTGTTTGGGCTTTTTTCCTTCCCAGAAGAGAAGACTTATGGGGATGACAAAATGAAATATGTGCAAAGTTGACATAACAAATATGGTATGTGACTGTTCCCTTGTTTCCCAGGAACAGACCAGAAGGCAACCAACTGGATGTAGAATACAGCAGTGGTACATGGGATTAAGCTATTCTGTGTGAGACTGTGGAGAAATCTCTGTAGATGCCTTTTAATACAAGTAGGATAGAGATCTGCAAGGGTCATCTGGTGCAAGAAAACTCAGTCTGACTGTGTAACTCAAGAATTAAGATAATATACTACTTTAGGTCTGCTGCTTACTAGCAGAAAAAGCTGACTACTTGCCTCCTTTGTGTTTTTACTCAAGCAGAGGAACACAGTTGTAGTCCCTGCAGGCAAGGGCAGAAGATGAGGAGAGCATACCTTTAAGAGGCGATACGTACGATAGGAGATGACCTGATTGTGAGTTTGCTGTTGGCGAACTAAAGTTCTGTGCGCAATAGGTTGGTCTCTTCCTGCAGCAGAAGCTAAGGGAAGAGGCTCACCTTTCCTAGGTAGGGTGGGAGGGAGCTGGGCACTCGCCAGCAGCCGACAATCGCCCTTTAAGAAGTACTCGAGTGGTGGGTTTTGTTTCACTTAAACTCTTAGCAAGACCAGTTTTTCGGATGTCTAGTCTTTTAGGACTTGCAGGTCTACGCCACCTCATCAGCAGTGGTTGGTTGCCGCAGTATTTGGAGGTCCTGAATGAGGTCCCGACCTCCACCGCTAGGCCCTGCGCCGGCGAGGCGAGCGTTCCCCTCCTGTCACGTTCCCCTCCTGTCACGGTTGGCGGGAGCCCAGCCCGCGGGGCACGGTGGGGGAGGGCTGGCAGCGCAGGGCCGGTCTGCGGCCTTCCAGGCCGGGGTCCTGCCTCTGTCGTCGGTTGTGGGTGTCTCTGTCGTTGGGAATATCCTCTCCTGGGCTGACTCGCCAGGTGCTGAATTTGCAGCGTGCCTTTTAAGGTATGGGGCTCTTCCTCAGCTCGATGTTGGTGGTTTCCCGCTGCACCCGCTGTATGTCATTCTGTTAACACTTTCAGTTAGCGAATTGGTCGTGTGCTCCCTATGCGTGACAGCACTGTCACTTCTTTCTGTTCTGCCGTAAGGCTCCCTAAATACTTGTTCATGAACTAGTGGCTTTCTAGGTGTTTCTCTAGTTGCAGCACAGCATTTGCTTTTTGATGGGAGGTAAAGATACTGGGACTTTCATATCTCACAGCTGCAGATGGAGGCATTCCTCTAATTCCTCTGCTGCCGAGCTGTTTGGAGCCGGGGGCGGGGGACACACAGGCTTGCTTTGCTGTTTCCTTGTCCAGGAGCTGGATTTGACTTAGATGGAGCACCTGTCCTGTGGTGATCCTGACGTTCTGTCGGTGCTCAGTCCCCCTGCTCCCTGGGAGATGACGTGTTTGTTGCTGGCAGCTCTCTGCCTTACCTTTATAGGAAACCGCAGCTGGGAATTTTCTAGAATTCTTCCCCTCCCTCCCCTTGTCCTTCACTGACCTCTAACCGTGTTTTTATCTTTCTTGACAAGGTTCTTAGTTTCATTTATCTGCTGCTTTTCCCTTCACTCTTCAGCTTTTGATTATTTTTCCAGGAGCTGCTTAGAAACATTAACTGTAACAGATGTGTAGAGCAGTCAAATTCCTTAGTTGTCCTTTTTTTTAGCTTGACTGTAATACTAAAACACCTATGGCGGCTAAATATTTCTTACGTACACTACTTGTCATGACAAAAATGCCTATCCTCAGCAGAGGGTAGGGAACTGCAGTGGCTATGTTTCCATATTACAATATACCAGCATTACTTGTTGTAAGACTTTGAGGTGTCCCTTCCCTGTGCATAAACCACTACTATAGTAAGGGCATGTAAGTTCAAACTTTTTGTGTAGAAAACGTTAATGGACTTTTAAAATGTATTTGCACACTGTAAGATAAAAATGGGACATAAATAGAAGGAACTGGCAAATGTACTTTCCTATCTTAGACTTATGGCTTCCTAACTGCTTGAGGTATGCTCTGTCACCTCTAGCCAATATTATTGTTCTAAAAAACTTTAATAATTACCCCAAATTTTGTAATAACATACTTTCTTTAATTGTGGGTAGCAGAGAAGAGGATGACTGCATTTGTTTAAATATATGCTGCAAGGATATTTTTGTATTTCACAGTGCCCTTCATGATTGTCATTCTAAATGCATATGGAAAAGCCTAAATAATTAGAGATCTGTATGCTTTCTGACTATGATTTACTTTAATAGTCCATAATGATCTCTGGACAAACTGTGTTTTACTTCAGAAGACAGCATTTCAAACTAACCTTCATTATCTTCAGCTTGACTAGTATGAATGAGGATAGCATTCAATTTATACACCATTTTTAAGAATACCCTTCTTTTTCTTCCTCACATAGACATAAAGCATGTGGTAGGCAGAAGATAGTTCTGCTATAATGGAGTACAAAATGAAACAAGAGGGAAAATTGTACTGCAGTATCTGAAATGTCCTCCTTACATTCCTGCTGTAAAATATTTTCTGACATTAAAAAGGCGGGTAATGGCTTCCCAGCTTTCTGTCAGGTGGGATATTTCTCATCATCCCCTGGTTTTTAGAACGGACCCTATTGTTCAGTAGAGTAACATGGGTAGGTGGCTTCTGTGAATAGACAGTGCTTCCCTCGTATGCACCGTGACCCACGTTGAGTCCCAGGCCCAACAGGACTTCCATTTCAGTTCTGGGGCTTACAAGGCTTCTAAGCCCTGCAATTAGGAAATGGAGCTAGCAGAAGTTTGACACCACCTGAAACTGGGATCTCATGAAAAACAAGAAAAAAGAGATTGTTTTTTTAGATCAGTGGATGGTATTTTTTGAATCCTTTGTGATGATGATGTCACGATGTATAGCAGTAGTGTTGATCATCTTATTACTTGCTGGGATTTCAAGTATGGGGCAGATGAGAATCTTGGGTTTGATTTTAATATTGAGAAGGGAGCTATCTGAGATGCTTCATTCATAGTACAGGGCAAACATCCTCTGGATATCCAACCACTATTTCTCAGTGGCTTTTTTTCATGAAAATGTAGAAGGTATAGCTACTAGATGACTAATTAGACCTTAAATCAGTAGCTGATATGTGTATGTCCCATCCTGAGTCAGGGAGACTTGGCAATCCCAGCAAGATGTTGCCATAATGAAGTCCTGCTCTGAGAACAAGTACTTGATTAACTTGTGTGTCAACATGACTACCTCTGTCAGCGTTCTGAAATGCTTAACAGCAGGATGCTATTCTGAAGTTGCAAAGGCATAGATGTAAAGTTATGATGGTCAAACAAGATGCCACCTACAAGCCACTATAACTGTTAGTACCTGAGTGCTGTGGCTGTCAGGGGAAATGTCTGTAAAAGATGCTAAGCTAACCTGATTTATATAGCACCTTGAGTGGGATAACAGCACACACTTAGCTAAACTGCAGCATCTCTGCCAGCAAGAAGCTCAAGCAAAGAGAAATATAAAACTTCATGTTCTTATGGTATACTTAACAACAGTACTTTACAAAATGACCTTTAAAGGATCAAGTGTCAAAGGAAAAGTTCATCTTGTAAGTAGACACAGCTATGTCACAAGTGCTAACTAGAAGAATTTAGTATTTGCGTTACAAGCTCATGTTAGCTTACCTTGTTGATTCTAGTAGTTGCAAAGTGTATATATAAAGTGTAATCTAGGAGTTGGTACCTAGATGCTGTGTGGCAAAAAGCTACTGGCTACTCTTATAATGTGTTTTCCTGCAACTCCTACTTCTGCTTTTCCTACAAAATAGTAACTGTAATGACCATTGCTCTAATACTGGTAGAGCATACAGAGCTTTTTACGAGGGTTTGTGTGTTCTTATGCTTGATGGAATTTCAAAATAATCTTGCTACATATCCACTGTTTTCACCTTGCTCTGTGTTGTGTTTTCCCTGTCTTGCTGACTTCTGCAACCAGTTTTAATAAAGTCAGTCCCGTGAAGTGTCATTAGAAAAATGGAAATAGCTATATGGCCCAATATGGGTCCTTTCTAAGTGAGACATTAAAGCCAAGGCAAACCTAGTGAGTAGTTTGACTTCTGTGCATTTTTATAGCCCTTTTTCAAAGAATCGGTCTTGGTCATACCATTTCCTGCAATGGATTTATTCCTGATGTTGAGAATTAATACTGACTTTAAAAAGAGATCATAAAGAATGAACAATACTAATCTACAAGCTTTTACTGTTTGGCTTTTAAAGTTCATATAGAAGCAAAGTGCTGGGAGTATCCTTTTTGACAAGTTCTTTACCATCAGTTTTGTAAGAAGAACTTTAGGTTCTGTTTTGCTGTGCTGAGCCCATCACCAGGGTATCTGACTGGTTACTTTGTACTCTTTAGCACTCTTGAGATGCACATGGCTTCTGTTCATCTCAAAAGGCACTGAACCCTGTGGATGTATTGAGATATGTTCTTTCTGCGTTTCGTTCACATGACTTAATTTCACTAAAATGAAGGCCAAGCATGTCTCTGAAATTTGTCTAACAATGTTGTTTGCGCTGCTAGTACTTATTTGCTCAGACCAATTTGACAATGTGTGAACCTGAGGCAGAGCTTGAATATGTCTGAACTGGTGACTTGTGTCTATATTTGCCTCTTATGTAAATTTCGGGGGTTTTGGTTCAATTATCAGTTGTTTCAAAATTTCTCTAATTTTAAATAAAAGTAACCATGTTAATAAGACTTCTATTCATGGCTGTGCTGATATGGAATATAATACCTTAATCTGAAATTAACTTTTTGAGGACTGTAAAGATACATGATGAGTCTTTGCATAAGCTTCAACAGTATGAGTTGCCCGGGAGACTTTGAGGAAGAATCATTGTTAGAAAGTGAGTAGAACATTCTTCTCTGGCTAAACTGGATTCCCTCACCCAGAGCTTGTCCTTAGTACTTGTTGATGGGAGCACAAGGATTTCTCTGCAGTCTGCTGTGCTGTAGAAAGCCCTCAGGAAAGAAGCCTATCTCCTGACTTTCTGTGCCACTGTTGAAGTGCATGGTACCAAGCTGCCTGCCTCTTACGCTCTTGCCTTTTCTGTTGGGGTCTCAAGAGCAGGCTGGGAAGAGGAGATGCAGTTTGTGATTATGGGTTAACCTGCTGTCTGTTTCTTTATCTTTTTTATTTTTTTAAATTAATCATTGCTGGGTTTTGGTCAATGAGTATTGAAACTCCCAAATGTCTCAAGTCACCTATTTTATCTTTCTTATACCTCCTGGGACCTGTATATGAAACGAACTGCCTCATACACATTTAACAGATGTGGGAGTTTTATTTGAAAATTTTAAAAAAAGCTTAAAGTATGGATTTATGTAGGCTTGTAAAAATGTGTTACTTTGTCAGTTTATGCTATTAAAAAGTACGCTATATGTAAGAATGTGTTGGTCTTCATGTGAGATGCTCTTACGTTCAGTCAGCAAATGCTGAAGCTTATTTGAAGCATCAGAAATGTAGTTGGTAGAGAGTGAGGTAAAGAGTGATGTAGTACAAGTCAATTCGAGCCATCATCCCCAAACAAATATTGTGACACAAATGACTTATCTAAGTTTGCTTTCATGAGTTTGCTTATTTGGGTTGGTCTGTGGTAACTGATTTGTATTGTACCTTGAATTGGGGAAAAGTGATGCAATTGTGACAATTCACATTAAAAACTAATGTGCAAACTTATTTACACAGGTTATTCATATGAAATTCAAGTTGACTTATTCCACTTAAAGACATTGGTCCCAGGCTGTGAGAAACCCGGTTGCTTTTTTTTAATGAGTGAACACTAGTCTTCTGAGACTCAACTTCAGCTGTGCCTGTGTAGATGTACCCATGACTCGCTTGTAAGTGAACATGACTTGATTTAAACATTGATAAGAGCAGATAGTTTTTGCACTTTTAGAAAGGAATGTTTTGGAAAACTGGAGTAATTCAATGGCTCTGAGCTTCATTAACTGTGAAAGTATTTAACAAAGAAATTTATCAAGATTTGTCACTGGCTTAGGGCTAGTCTGAGCGAATGGTCTCTGCACTGTGTCATTATTAATGACCATATGTAAAGAATCAGAGGCTTTCATTTTCTAGGGAAGCATCTTCATCCTTTGAGTCTGTTTTCAAGACCCCGCTTGTTAAGGCAGCCTGGTCTGAACTGAGTGTTAGCCTTGCTTTGAGCGGGAGGCTGGGTTCCTGTGGGTCCTTCCAGCCTGAAGGATTCTGTCATTTTGTTTATTTTCTTTAAGGGGTGTTTGTACCACACAGCCAGCACCAGCTGTTATAGGGATTGCCTTGCTCATACTTCCAGCAATTAAACCAGAGGTATAAATAAAGCCTTGTTCCTCAGTGATTTTTTTAACATTTTTTTGCTTTATAGCACTTCTACTAGATAAATGCGAACATCTAGGACTTTCTCTGCATCTCTTTTTCTGGCCACTGCAAAATCTTTGTTTAAATAGGTGGAATAGGGCAAGTTGATGTGACCTTTCACTAAATTCTAGGGTAAACTCTCAGCTTTGCAGAAGCTGAGTTTTTATATGGAATCTAATGATTCTGTACTTAAATGAAGCAAACAAACTGTGCTTTAGGGAGACTTGTCAGAAATGTATAATATATTGAAATTCCCTATGAATTATTTAATGAAAAAAAGCTATGAACATGGTGAATGTTAGAGATGATAATGCAAAATGTATTGACTAAGAAGAAAAAAGCTTTTATTCAGGGTACTTCTAACCAAATTTACTTTATACATTCACCTGATGAGACCTATAATGAGGAGTTAAAAATACAGACTTTTCTGTAAAGGAAAGGACTAATAAGATCTTTCTCTTAATTGGTGTATGTGCGTACTTGAGTAAGGTGCGTATGGAAAAAACATATGCCTGATAATGGATCCAAGATTTCAGGTCTGCTTGTTCACACGCCACTTCCTTTGTGAGAGGAACAGTAGAGTGGGTGTTCCTTTGTGTATTTAGACTTGTGCACCCTGTGTCGCAGACAAGCCTGTAATTCACTGACTTGCAGAAATGTTCCACTCTGGGCCCAACATGATAAATCAGGCTTCAGCTACAAACTTTGAAGGGGGAGCAGAAGAACAGATTTTTAATGAAGTTGAGGGGGGAATAATTGATTAATACCCTGTGCTTCACTGGGTGCCACATCACCAGAATTTTTTTGTGAAATTAAATCCTCGATCAAGCCATTCTACTGTCACTTTGCCTGTTGAGAGAAAGGGATCCCCTTTGGTTCAAGTACTGATGTACAAATCTTACAGAGTTGATAAAATGTATGTTGAGTAGGTTGCTTGGTGTACGTTTTTCATGGAAACCTTATTTTCTTCCCTTCAATTACCTGATTTTTTTTTCTCATAAAAACAATGCTAGAACATGCTATCAAGAGAAAGGGGGGGAAGTTAATTCTTCACTACTTATAGATGAAGTAATCTTGCAAGAAGGCAATAGTAGATGGACTAGAGATGCATGACACCTTACAGGAGTAAGAACACAAAGGAAACTCACTAAGTGGTCACTTGTTCAAAAATACACAGCAACTACAGCATCAGTTCTTGGAAAGTTTGGCAAATACCTGAGCATCACAGCATCTGTTTTAGTTACTTATGTATAGGCACCCGAATTTCAAAATCTTGAGTTTCTTAATTTTAAAAAAATCAGTAAATTAAAAGTTAATTTAATAGAACCTACACTATTAGTAAGGGAAGGTTTAAAGGGAAGGAAATCTCAGGATAGTGGTATATTCTGGCATCTTGTGCTGATTGTTTAGTCATATGCATCAATAGTTATCAATTTTAGTGGTAACTTCTATTTTCTCTATCAAGATTAGACAGTGATTTGGAGTCACTGCGGTGTCTCAGAACGGTTTCTTGAGGAATTTTACCTGATTTTGGTAAAAATGTAAGACTTGATTTAACTGCTTGCTAGCTTGTGTTGGAAGCTCAGAGTTTAGCTCCTTAGTTTACTTGCTGAAAAGCAATGTATTATGAAGATGTGAAAAGTGACTAACTATTGAAATTTGAGCATGGGGCTCTTGAATATGCGCATGTTATGCTGATTCCAAAGTCAGTGGCCCAATGCCAGTTGAGGTGGGCTGTGGTGGAACTGAGGCACTGCTAAGTACTTTTGCAAATATAATCATCTGTGTTGTGGAAGGCCGGTGTGCAGTGAACACAGGTTATCCTGTGTGCAGGAGTGAGAGAACATGTAAATTGCTCTATATTGCTGGTTGTGATGTTGAGATTTTCTTGTAGAAGATGGATGGGAATAAAAGAGTTAATTGTAGTAGGCTCTGTGTCTATGGGGATGTGTAGTTGCAGTACTTTCATTTAGAGTTGAAATAAACATTGTAGTACTTCAGTGCTACCAGCCTTACGATAACATGCGGGCTCACTGCCAGAGCTGTTGTAAAAGCAGTTGTACCAGCTTTTGTAGGAAGGTCTTGGAGGTCAGTTAAGTGTCTGCCTGGGACCAGTAAGCCCTTACTACTACGACCGTTTTATGGAAGTAGGATGTGCTAGATCTCTGAGAGCGTACTGTACCAGTATCAGTTGGAAACCATAGTATTGATGATATTGGAGGCAATGTCTGTGGAAATGCACTGATATTATTGGAAACTGGTTTTTAGGTGGCAAAGGGTGATTAAAGATCTGGGACCTCTGAGCTTGTCAAGTCTTTCTGTAGTATGCTTTGGCTATCTTTTAGCCACTTGTGTTGGTAGTCTGCTGAAATTAATGGCTTCTTGGTGTCCTTCTCTTACAGGGATCAGTTGATTAAGGTGTTAAAAGTTCACTAGTCAAGCAACACCTGTAAGTCCTGTCTTCTATTGATGTAACTTTAAATAACAGAGCATTTGTGTGCTTGTATATATCTCTTTTGAAAGAGGAAAAAGAAAATTCCATGCTTCCACAGCAACTGTACTTTAAAAATACCTATGATTGGCTATGGAGTGCTTTCTGTGTCTTCATGTAAGAATTTTGCACTTCCTTTACAGTGACGATTTAAAGTGGAACAGCATGCTTTATATTTGGCAATCTTCTTAAAAGGGCCTAGATTAAGATCTCTGACCTACAGCTGTTGTAAATAGAAGTCTTTTTGTTATAAAGCCTTTTAAAGTTGTTCCTTTTTGTGTTAATTGATTAACATGCCTACACTGTTGGCTCAAGTTCCTCTTGCTAATTGGATAAAATGAAACCACAGACTAGATAAAAAAAAATCAACAATAAAACTTCCTTGTTGGGAAGGTTGACTGTTATTCTGATGGGCTCTGTTTGCCTGTTGCGCACATGTATATATGTGTGTCCTAGCCCCAAGACCCCTGAGATTGACATACTACTTTACAAAGTCCGTCTGTCTAAATGTTACAGAACAGATGGTTAATTCAAAAACAAGAGTATTAAAGCTGAGTGGCTAAATCTGATCTCCTAAAAATGAGGTTGCCAAAACAAGCTGCTGTATGTGATGTAGCTGCTGAATTGGTCTTTTATTTGAGTCAAAGGCAAACCTCAGTTTAATGCCTAAATGCAAAGAGATTGGCAATTTCAAAATTTTTTCAGCTTTTAATTTCTCTCAAAACCTATAACTTGAAGCAGTAAGGTGTTTACATATTGTAGGGACACCAGCAGAGAAAAAGGCTTATTTCAAATCCATTGGTTTTTCTGGGCTTGTCACTGTGGTCCTGGGGTTTAAAAGTAATGAAGACAAATTGCAGCAGTGGAATAAGGCTGACACCTGCTTTGTAGCTTGCCATGATTTGCTTTTTTCTTCTATTTAGGTGGTCTGTGAAATTAGAAGAAAAAAGCAAACTGTTAGAAGAAAGGATTATTGTGTTTACAGGCAAATTCTTTCTCTTGTTGTCAACAAATAGGATGGATAATCTGAGACAGGTGTTGTGCCAGAAGAAAACTTTAGATCATCTAGTCTGACCTGCACACCACAGATTTGAGGTATCTGTGGACTGGGTCTGATAGTAAATGAATCTACACACATGTGTACTGATAGAAAAGGGATTAAAGCATTTATTTTCTGCATTAATCCTGTTGGGATTATTTCTTAGGGACACCATTTCACACTAACCTACTTTCCTACTTTCAAATGAAACAGATGAGCAGATTGATGCTGTTTATCTAAGCCCTTGGGGGTTTAAATACTTATGATTCTTCTATGAGCTGCTGGAAGTTATAGTCACTTTTCAGGAATCTCTGACCTTGCAATCCATTTTTATATGGTAGATTGAGTATTTGATCTTAAAGAGTTCTGTATGTGACTTTTGGGGGGTTACTTTTCACTTATGTGATGCTGTAAGATGAGCTATTACATTTTGTAGGAATACTTTATCTGGAATCATAACACATGACATAAAGGTAGCTTGATCATTTTATAAAAAGTTGGGGAAAGCAGTGAAGTTATTTGTGTGTGGTTCTGCCTTGATAAATACCTTAAAGTTAAAAAATCTCAGGCATTCAAATCTTTATTTGCTTTTGCTGGTTCTTTTAATGTTTAATTTTGTGTATGAAAGGTGTCAGGCAAACAGGTGGAAACTGAATCCTTCCATCTGTTTGATTTACACCACAAGTTTTGTGGGTAGAATTACGCTTGCTGGGTAAGAATCTCACATTTTTGTGGGGTAGCCCGCTATTTGGCATAGCAAGGATGTTGCTTTACTTGGTGGCATTTTTAAATACTAGGTGAAATCTTAATTTCCATGGGGCTTTTGGGCTTTTCTTAGAAGAATGAGTTGGTTCAGGGATTTCAACAGCTCTGTTGAAGCTATCAGCCATATCCTCAGGCTTCTGGGGGTGACAGTCTTTGAGAGGGCGAGTAATTTGAAATACCATCTATTTGTCTGCTGATCTCTGCTTAGGGCATAGGGTTACATGTTCATACCTCAAGTTCTTGCTCACAACTTGAAACGGCCCCTTCAAACCTGGTAAACGAACAAAGCGTGATACAATACGGAAGAAATTGGCAGAGGCACCAAAGTGTCTGAGAGCAGATGGAGTGTTGTCATCAGTTGCAAAATCAATGTAAATACTTCCAGAAAATTAGTCTTACCCTGCTTTTGCCAAACACAAGGAATGGGAGCCGTAAATACCATTGGCAAATTGTTCTAGCTGCCAGTGAGCATCCTGCAGTTGTAATCAACAAGTTGGAATTCTCCCTTGCAGCGCTGGGCAGCGGCTGCTACATAAGTGTTGTATTAGTGGCGATAAAATACACCTTTTTGGTTCTTGCCTAAAGCCAATGGATTTTTACGGTCTAAAAATCCCACAGTTCTGATGGGTCATATCAACAATAAAAATGAGATTTTTTTTTTTAATTTTTTTTTTTACTGATTGTTCCTTGTGGATGTGTTGTATGGTATGACTTTACTGTTTTAGTGTGGTTCAGTGTTGGGCTGTAAAGCAGTTCTCTCATATGTTTTACCATATGAAATATCACATAACTAGTAACTGATCTGTCCTCCCAAATGCACAGTTTTGGGATACTGTCATGTTTATAAAATGTTTCTGGCTGGCTGCCACTAAATTGACCACTATGGTGCATGGCTTATAAGGGGGTGGCTACCTCTAAGTGAAAATGAGGAGCCACGAGGCAGGTTGAGTTACTAGATCAAAAATGTATATGTCATCTGTGTCTCTCTTGAACCCTTGTTACCCAGGAAAACAAATGTTGGAGTAGAGAGTGTAAGGTGGAGAGTGTGTGGTTTTAATTCTGAAATCTCTGTTTGTACTGATCCAAATTCCATTTCCATGGAAACTGGAAGTTTAGTACTCTCACTTGTCAACTTCAGCTGCTGGCTGGCTTTGGGGAGACTAAATTGTTCTCTTACACTAAACCTTTCAGAATCTAGAGTTGTGTTGGTATATTAGCACCACATATTTTGTGGAGACTGAGAAATTGTAAGTAGAATTATTTCATGTACTTAATTTCTGAGAGATGCTTAACTTTAACTGCTTACAGATCACATATCTAAACGTTCAGAACTCATGCCAGGTTATCTAATTGTTGAATTGTCACGTACATAATGTATAAGGTCATAGTTTCTTTCCTGTTGGGAGTGGTTTCCTCATTATGCTGTAATTTTACAGATTATGAAGCGAAGCCAATTCTTTTATTAGCAGACTGTGCAGTAATGCAGGTGTCCTCCCTTGCCTTGTACCAGCCATGGAATGCTGCGCGTGCATCAGCTGCAGCAACAACTTACACCTAAAGACATCATGAATCTGCAGTCTTAAGTGACCCTGGGGCTCAACTGCACCACCTCATCGTGAAAACCGTCCAAGTTCTGGTTATGCTCTTGCCAGCAAGACGGAGCTCCCAGGCCTGGTCTGCATGGAGTTTAGAATGGCAGAATGGCTATGCCAGACCTGGGGGGAAGTGGGTGAAGGCTTAACTTTCTGGAAGAAGCCCTGAGGGAACTGATGGCTCTTGCTGCTTCTAAGTGGAATGGGGTTGTTGAGAAGACTATGGAGAATACAAAGAATGTACCACTGTGTTGTGCTCAAGACGAGAGTCAGTAGGTGAAACTTGCAATCCTTTGGTTGATGAGTTAAGTGTTCTCTATTGCGAGAAGGTAACTTTTCTGTTCTTGAAGCTTTGGCTGGTGAAGTGAAACTTTTTTCTAATAACTTAGACATACTTATATCAGTGTTCCACTTAAAGCTGCTTGGGGAGCATTATAATCACTGCAGTTACTATTTGAAAGCAAGTACTCTTTATGGCTTGGCACCTCTGTATTTTTGTAACTTGTACCATTCACTTTAATGCACAAGACCATGACATAGTAGAATTGTATTGAGTGTATGGGGAAACAGCATTATGTTAAGAGATTTGTAGCTGGAGATGCGTTTGCTTACTCTTTCTTTGGTGTAGACTAGTAGTGTAAAATAGTAGTGTGGTAGTGCCTGTGTGGGCTATTAACTCTGTACTTTTGGGTCCTGATTCTGCATGTAGAACAGCTTCACCAGAAATGCTGATGCCAGTTTGGCTTTCAACAGGTGCACTAAACTTCAAGTCCTCTTCTCTGTAGGTAGGTATTTGAAGCTTAATATATTCAGTTGTCAGTCAGGGCGGGTGACCTTCCGTGTAGGTGATGTATTCTGTGAGAACAACTGGCATGCAGGCTGTCCTGGATCTGTGTGAACAGAAACAAGGTTGCAGAGAGAGCTCCTCAGGCTTTTTTGTGCAGTAATAAGGCAGTTTGAAAGGAGATAAACTGTTTTGGTAGGTAAATAGTACTACTTTAAAAATAAAAAAAGTAAAAAATTTCAGCTTTACAGCAAGGTGCCATTTTGATTTCAAAAAATGAGTAAGGTAGTTCTGAAGCAATGCCTGGGATCTTAACAGATGTCTCCCAAACATTTAAGAAAAAAAGTGTGCAATTAACTTACCCTAAAATGCACAAAATTAGATCTTTTCTTTATCTGACAGAAGTATCAGTTTGTTCATTAGTATAATTTTCTTTTAATGATCATGAGGTTAGTAAACCAAGTAGTATTAGGAATGAAAAGGGAGAATCCTTTAATTTGGACATACCTGTCTGTCATGAGCGGAAATCTTCTGGAGATCTGTCTTCCTGACTGGATTCCCTTTTTAATTCCAGATTTCAGCATGCTTGCTTGTTTAGGTGCAATAGAGCAGGCTTGTTTAAGGGGAGGTTGTCTTGGGAACATGCAGCATGTCTGCTGTGATGGCCTTGTCCATCATCTCTTGAGGTAGGAGGTTTCAGGTTCATTCTAAAACATGGGGAACTCTTCCCCTGCTGTGATGGCTGGATTTCAATTGGAATTTGCCAATATAAAACCAGGAGCTGGTAGCAAAACAAGACATGCATTTTTCTTAGAGCATAGATACAGGGTTGGGGGAGAAAGAGCCAGAAGTAACAATAATTGAATAATTCTGTTGCTACCTGGAAGGACTAGGTGTAGCCAAGAAATCTTGTTTGTGTTAATAAGTTTGCCTTATGTTTGAAAGGTGTTGCCATAATGTTTATTTGGCAATGGCTTTTGTTCTCTGTTGCAGCAGTCAGTAAGTCTAAAAGCTAAAGACAAGTTGTAAGAAGGTATGTGTACAAGGTAAACCTTTACTTGGGGAAAATACTCCCAAACCACCTGCAGCTAAATGCAGAAACAGTAAGTAACCCAATGGACCTTCCAGTGTTCTTTAAAATATTGCTTGAAGAGGTGCTTTAACATAACAAGCATCAGCAGGAAGAAAGGGGTGTTATCTGGCACATGAATTTAAATTGATAAGTAGGAAAACATCAAGTAAACTTAAGCACAACTTCTCTTAGTGCGTAGCAGGTGTTATTTAAAGGGCCAAGCCAGGCTGCCTGTGTGCGCAGTCAGGCAATTATTCAGCTGCTGTTTATCTGAGTGAAGAGGTTATTCAGCCACTTGTTTCATCCCTGGTGTTCAGTTCTCCCATGATTACTTGACTTCTTAAATATGTTACAGATTTAAAGAAAAAAAAATCCGTAACAATGGAAAAGATTAGTATTATTGCATAAAAACCTAGTGTGATGCAAGTGCATCATAACTGACTGATTAAAAGTCTTGTGAGGTTTCGTTCCTCTCACAAGTGGGAATAATCTTACGTTGTTCTCACTGAAAATGGTTTTCTGTCCATGTTGTACAATGGTAATGCAGTTTGAGCATAACAGGTGATGTTTACCAGGGATTTTATTATTTATGCTTTGTTCAGTGAATGTAGAAAGCTAAGATACAGGTAAACAACTTCAGAAATACAGAAATGCTGAACTTTTTTCCGTTTTTCCACCTCCGTGTAATATGTCTAGATAATAGACATAAACGTAATCATATATAAACATAATATATGGTTTTGGTGCTGTTTGTCAGTTGTTGATAGCTACTTCCCAGTATCTACCTAGAATTGAAGAGCTAAGATTCTCATTCACGTCATTCTTGGACATGATTTGCTTACCAGTAGTCACACTATTTACATTATACTTATTTTTAGAAGACTCAAGGAGTTATGTTGTAATTTAATTACTTTGAAGAATGATCTGATCCATTATCTAGCACATACACAGTCATGGTCCAATGGCTTTTAATGGCATTAAATAATAACCTCATTAGTACTAGGAATATATGTGTTGTCCCCAGAATCATAGTTTAAGAATCACAAGCACAGAAAAAACTAGCAATATCTGATAGTCTTGTATTGTAACACAGCTGAATGCAAAGCAAAGCACTGGAGCTGCTCTGGGTCATAAACATTTGGCCATTCTATCCCTAAAGTAGATAGGAGCTTGTACTTGACTAACTGATTTTACTTTGTATGAGAACTTCATGTACTATGCTATCAGTGAAAGCAGAGAAAATTAAAAAGCTCTTTCATGCCTCGTGTTTCTCTTGAACACCTGCATATGTTACTAGTGGCAGACCTGCAGTTACATTGCTTTCAGAAGGTGACTTCCAACTCTCATCTTGAAGAGGTGAAAAACTCCTTTTGCTGAAGACAGTAACACCAATTCATTCACAACTTGGATTAAAAAACTGGTTTTGTCTTGGTGACTTAGCTCTAAATCTTACATTTCTAAGACTTATGTAGACCATAAACCATGCTATGAAAATAACTTTTGGTTGGCTTTTCAACTAATACACATAAGAAGCCAATTCTGAAGTCTTTAGAATAGTAATTGTGGTTGGTTTATGAGCGTACTTCTTAAACTGATGGATTTTCCCTGCACCGCTTTATGACAATGTACGCTTCTGTGTGTATAGTTCCAGGTTTATTTTAGGCCGTATGTGTTTAACTAACATGGTTGGCTATTAGAATTGACCTCTGTGCCCCAAATGATACTTCTTTTTGGTGTCTTAATAGCTATTCTGAGGTATTGTATCCTATAATGTTTTTAAGGTGAAACATTCTTAGAGCTTAATATTGATGTTAAGTCACTGCTTAGCCTGTTCTTCATAGGGCATACAGATCTGGGATTTTACCTTTTGTAACTGCATGGTAATTTGCCTTATGGGGTGCTTCATATTTGCTTTCACATGATGCAGCAGACCAAGGGCCAGCAATGTTGATTCTGTACTTTCGAGGGATGACTGATTTGATGTGTATCTAATGTAAGCACTGGACTGGATTGCATGTGGATTACTTCTTTCTGCTGCAAATGGAAGTGAAATATTATTTAATCTCCCCCCTTCCTGCAGCAACCACAACTAAAATGGGATGAATGATGATGAACAGATCCTGATGTGCGGTTTATCCAATGAGCTATTTGGCTACGACATACTGATAGGCACACCTTTTCATGTTCTTGAGATGGGCAGCATTTTGTTTAGAAGAATGACATGCTGTACTTCTACGTGCTGCCCAGTGTTTTGCACGTGGTTTAGGTTTAATGAGTTGTTCTTCATTTTGTTTTGCTTGCAACTTTAACATTTCTCGGAAGGTATTCCAGAGTGGAATAGCCATGGGGAGGGATATCTGTGCTTGTCAAAGACACCCCATTTGTATGGCCTTGAAGAGTTGTGTTGCTGTCTGTGAAAGGCAACTCTGCACTGGTTTGCAGTTTCAGTAGTCGTGGAGATCTGTGTCCAGACACAAAGGCTGAGGCATATTTGGTGACAAACGCTTCAGTTACCCTCTCCAGCTTCATCTGTGTTGACCTTTCCAGTGAGAGAACAGCAGCACTTCCTTGTATCTTCCAGTTTCTGTGACCTTCTCAAGAACATTCCAAGGTTCTCAAATTGTTCTTATGTGAGGCTTTTTGTAGGTATGTATTCTTGCTGCAATTTTAAGTGAGAATAGGTGGTGGTCTATGTATATGAGGAACTTTTTGACCTCTGCATTCATTTTTTGTTTTTCTTTTTGGATAAAACACGCACAAGAGATTTCTTTTCTGGATACATTGCTTTATTTTGGCACATGAACTTTCAATTCTAAATGATGCAATGAAAGCAAATATTTGCAAGGGGACATGATGGTGTAGGTGTGTTTTACCCTTCAGGTTTCTCTGTGAGGCTGCCATCTATGCCTCAGACTTCAGCTATGGCAAACCTGCTGCTATGATTAAAGGTTTTTTAGGACATAATTATCTAGGACATAAGATGCTACAATATTAAATATGGTGGAATTTTTGTGTGTACATATAAACTATATTTCAGCTATGCAGTAATATCCAAAGGATGATGTACTCTTATAGTCAGGCGACAGCAGTCTAGCTTTTGTTGTGTTGGTCAAGTAATGTAAACCAATTTCAATTAATGTTGGGCAGGGAAGAAGCTTGAAACGGAGTACCTTTTTGGTTGGATTGCTACCAACTTGTTACACTGGCAGTACTGCTGCAAAAATGAAATAATTGTTGGTCTGTTAATGGCAAAATACCAAGAAAATGCTGATTTTGATTTTAATGCATTTCAAAAACTTAATTGTTAACAATTACATAACATATTAACAATTACTTGGTAACACTGCAGCTTTGGTAGGTTGGGAGGCTTCACTCTAAAAATTGACTTTATTTTTTTTTTTAATTTTGTTTCCAAGAATCGAACATTAAGAATAGGATTTTCAGGTTGTATGTTTTTGTTTGGGTTTTGGTTTGGACTTTTTTGTGAATATGATAACTTAGTGAAATGTCTTACCTGTATAATCTCTTTTTTCATTATAAAGAGTTCTTCTGGAGGTGATTGAGCCAATGTTTGTCTTGCCTCCATCTTAAAAATATTTTGTGTAACAAAGAAATAATTGCATGGTGATGCCTGGTCACTTTTTGTGAAATCTAATACTCTACTCTCATACAGGGTATTGTGTCCTATGCAAAGTATGTGCTTTCCTACATCAAATTAATCTCGAGGGCAAGAAGGACAAAAGTGACTGGAATAAAGAATAGAGTAAGAAGATCTATATTTTCAAATGAAAAAATACCAAACCAAAAAAACCAAGGAATGTCCTTTCTAAAATGTATCTGAGAAAATAAAGTGAATAATAAGGCTGTCTGGGCATATTAATGCTGGTAGAGTTTGATGTTTTTCCCACTGCTACACATCAGATATGGATAACTATTGTTGCTCCTAATCATCATCACTGTTGGACATAACCTTAAATTTAGCTATCTCTCCTAAAGATCTGGACAACTTAAACTTTCATTCCTCTTCTGAAAGTTTTTCTGTTGAAACAAAAAAGTAATGTTTGACTCTGCTATTGGCTGGGTGCCTGCATACAACCCCTTGTGCCTTCTAGTGGCGAAGGCACAGTGAGCATGAGCATGCGTCCATCTGTGGGGAGGGTGGGACTCCTGATGTGTTTTGCTGAAGACCTAGATTTCAAAAGCATCTCTTCTTTCCTTCAAACGAAAAATTGTTTGAGGTTGTATAATGCTTTGCTGTCTAGGTGAACTCCTCTGCTCCAGCGGGGAGCGCATCGCTCCCACACTATCACTGGTGGTGCCTGATGCCACTCGGCTCTCGCATCTGCCTGGAGAATGCTTGAAGAAAAGCTAGTTTCTGCCTTCTGCAAATACCACCAGCACAGTGGAGTGAGGACATATCTTAATTTCTGAAGTAGCACGCACTGCACATGCTATGTAAAATCATTTTAAAGTGTTGGGGTTTTTTTTTTGTGCAGTGTTGTAAAAGCTGTGGGTCAGCTATTCAATTTCTCTGTCAATTCTAGGAGTCTATTACTTGCGGTAAGGGGAGACTTGCTCCTGAAAATGCTGATAAGAGGCTGTGCTAAGCAGTGAATGTAGTCATGTTTGATTTCTGCATAGCACAGGTTTGAAAGCCAGTGGTCTTGCATTGCTTTGTTTTTTTCCCCCCCTGATTTCATTTCTGAATGCCTCCTGTGAAAGTTTTTAAAATCTTACTGAATGCTTTGCTGACTTTCTTCTAGTCCTTTTGCAAGAATTATTAACTTTCCTGTGATCATCATATACATACAGAATTATTGGAAAACTACTTACCTGGCCTTTATATCTCTTCTTTTCTAGCAGTCATGCCTGCCTTGCAGATCTGGACTAACACAAAGAACAATTAGCTACAGTGTTCCTGAAAGAAATTTGGCAAAGGAAACTAGTACTGACCTAAACTGTTAAATTTTGGGAACAAAATGTGCCTTTTATGTCAAACAATACACTTCGGTTGCAAGTTAAAAGTGCTTCTGCCCAACAATGTTACCCATGCTTTCTTTAGCACAGAGCATCCACTTGGTAAGTCAAGATTCTTAAATAGTGTTGCTACCCTTGTAGCTGGTTTGTAGAACTTTACTCCAAAAACTACCTAATTAGCAGTTGTTTCAGTTCAACTCTGGTATTGGAAATAAAAGAAGTGTCAACACAGGCAGTTGGTCCTATGGCAGAAAACCACCTTTCGTTCTACAACATAGAATTATTTAGCTTTAGTTGATCAGGTGAAAAATCAATTATTTTTTGCCCTTCTGTCTGCAAAGGGAGTGCTTAATCACTGCAGCTGAATTTAATAAAATGTACAACTGGTGTATTATATTATAAAAAGACCTATAGGTTGATACTTTTCTCTCTTGTGGAGCTGAATAAAATTTTCATTGCTATAGATTTATTTCTACTTTCCAGCTGAAGAGATTGTCTGAACTAGTGATTATAAACAGCAATACCTAGTAAGGATGTTTGAATGTCATTTTTAACTCAACCAATTAAGATGTCATTAATGTATTGAGAAGTGGCCCATTTTCTAGCTATAAAGTGGTATTTTTGCTTAATATTTATTTAATCTTAAACTGTGTGAATGTACTTTAAAGCTTTTGATAGTTTTAAACTGTAACCGTGCTAATACTAAGTCAAATGAGTTGGTGCTTTCTTAACATAATCCTTAATATTAATAACTGAAATGTAGCTGTGTTTTTTTGCAAAGCATTTATTTAATGAGGAAGTAGTATAGGTTTTCACTTGATGAGGCAACAAGAAAGCACATGCTAGAGGAAAAACAAATGCAGACCCTCTAGGGATATCTGTACTCTTTCTTCCCCATAGAAGTTTAGGTGCCTATATGGCATTTCCATAAGGACCTAATATGTGAAATATTGCCTAAGGGCGTTATTGAGGCTCTTTGTGGGCATTACAGCTCCCTGCTTGATTTGGAAATGGATGTTATCAGTGGGGTAATTAGTGGCTTGTGCTGGTCTTTTTGGAGGTAGAATTATCTTATGTCACTGTGGGAATTAGCATAGGGAGGAAGGAATTGGACGAATTCACATTCAGTATGTGTCTTGAGTAAATATAAACTACTGGGTGTGAATTTTTTTTGTTCTGCTCACAGCTACAGAACATCATAAACTAGAAATCAGGGAGCGTTTAAAAGTACAGCAAAACATTGTGATCAGGTGATCAGTGTAAATGATGAAAAGAACAGTGTGGAGGTAGAATAAAAGCACCTTCTCTAGTGTGTGGAACACCAGTGATGTAGGACGATTACAGATTTGTTTGGAAATGCCGTCAATACTGCGCACTGCTCCTTATTGCTCTTGCAGCATTATAAACTGCTTTAACCCTGGAAGAAGTGAATCTGAATTATGGGTGGAGGACTACTGATGGGGGAAAAAAAAAATGGTATTATAAGAAGAGGGGATAGAGGTGGTGAAGTATCCTTCAACCAGAGAAGTTATTTTCTTGGAATACAGGGGTGAAGTACCTGTCCTACTACATTTATCTCTGTAGCATTTCAAGAGAGACTTGAGAGACTAAGGACTGTGATGCACTGAGTTAAAATAGTTTTAATAAGCTAATATGCATCTGCAGAGCTATGGTAACTTTGTGCAGGTTCTTAACCCATTCTCATTCAAGCTAAAATGCTTTAGTATAAACTTCTTTGCTTGACTTTAAGCTAGTATATTTTACCTCATACTTAGAGGGCCAAATCTGGCAACTGTTAGCTCATTAATGCTCTACCTTCTTAAGCTTGGTGTTTGTCTCGATGCATAGCAAGTTAAAGTCATTTGGAAACTTCAGATGTCTTTAGGTTAAGTCTTTGAATGTGAGCCTGTAACCCTTTCTAATCTGCCACCTTAATGAAGGAAGTCCAAAGAAATCTTGTCCAATGTTCCTACAATTCATACCACAGTTCCACTGTGAAACTTAACTGTGGTTAAGCTGTTAAAGTCTTTGCCACGGTGTGTGCATGGAGTTAGGAGCCTTACTCTGACCACTGTGTGAGATGGGATACTAGGTTAGCTGAATGTGTGATCTAACCTACAGCTAGCTTTTCTTGTGTTATTAGCGGAAGAAGTAAGCAGCAAGTGTTTAAGGTAGAGCCCTTAACTTTTTTTTTTTGGAAACTTTTAGGCCAGGGATAGTTGAAACATACTGTCTTGAGCCCAGTGCTGGCTGAAAGGCCAGTCAGTGCTATGCTCAATTGCATGTTACCCTTAGCAGGAATTATATTTGTGACCTCAGTTAAATTCTTCTTCTGTCAAGTTCTCATTGCCTTCAGTAGGAGCAAGACCAGCATCTTGTATGGCGTAGTGACCATGCACACACAATATTAAAGACTCCTTTCTAAAAGAGAAGGGAAAAATGAAGTGCAAGATAGGAATGAGTGTTTTGAGTAACAGATGGGAGTTGAACAGGGGAACAATGAATCAGATCAGTAATGCTGCTGATACTAGCCAAAAATGCTTAAAGCATACTGAAGGAAGATATTGACTCTACTTAAAGTCGTAAAGCCAGATAGATCTATCATTTGGGAAATGTTTTATCTTCATTTTCTCTTCATTGTTGGAATCTGCTGGGTTAAGTCCATTTGCAGTGAGGTTTACCTAGTGAAGGACTAGGCTGATTAGTTTGTAAGGCAGCATGCAAGCAAGGATCTTGTCTGTCTTCTCCAATTTGAAAGCCTCCAAAGACTTTTCAGTAGAGAGAAGCCCAGGCATTAAACACTTACTGAGATGCTTGTAACTATAGCTGTATGTGGTTTTCTCTGGTGAGGGTTATGGGAGGGAAGCTGTATATTTACTAGTGATCTATTTCCAAAATTTTGCAGTATCGAGTGCTGGCGTAAGTCTTGCTTGTAATGCTATTTGAGCTGGCAGTAATGGGAGACTGTATTGGTTTTGTTTGGCAAGGTTTTGGTAGCGGGGGGGGCTTACATGTCCTATCATGGGACAGCTCAGGTCTGGGGGCACCTTCTTGTTCAAGTAATTTCATTTGTTTCCACTTGGTATCTTAAGATCCTTTCATTAAGTCATATGAAGCATAAAGGGGAAAAATACACATTTTCTGCAAATAATTTGCAGAGAGGTAGCACAGTACTACAGCTTTGTGATGAAGAGTTTGGTCACTGTGGAAGTCTTCTACTCATAGGTTGGTTGTTTCTATGTCAGGACCATCTGGTGTAGTTACAGTGCTACTGTTTGGATGGAGTAGCAGGATAGTATTTTCAAATGGGTTGGGATTATACTTTTTCTAGAAACAAGCTGTGCTTCTCTTATGCTCTAAAAGCCTTTTAACTCTTCCTATAGTCTTTGTCATTTTCAAAGAAGGTCAAAACATCTGATGCAGCCTCTTTTTGTCTCTGATATTTGGCATTTCAAAAACTGTTTGTGAATGTTGGTTTTGAAAACATGCACGCTTTGCCAGTGACTATTTTGAAAGTTTTGTATGTAGATGGATTCCATTTGCCCTCAAGGAAGAAGCTATCCTAAGGCCTTAATTAGTTGTTTCTTAGTTTTCACTGAAATCCTGGAAACAGCAAGTGAGGGCTTATCAGAACTAGTGTAATTTGCATGGGATCTGAATCAGTGTTAACTAAATACACCTCCAAATCTTGGTTACTAATTTCATTTTTCTTCTGGTCTATTCCTGTCAGCTGTATGCTGGCTGAGGAGGAATTAGATTTGTAATCTCTTATCAAAAATAATTGCAATTTTGCAAACAAGTAAATAGATTTGGGGAGGAGGGGAGAAGAATTTATTAAACCGTGTCTAGATGTAGTTGAAAAAAGAGCTTTGATAAAAACACATAAAAAGTTGGCAAAGTAGTGACTCATCCAAACAGGCTTATTTTCATATATTAGCAGATCTGGACAGGATATTTTTTGGCCACTTAGCTTCAGGTCTCCCTTGACTGAGCAGTACTCTGAAGCCATTGAGGATCTTAAGATCCCAATGCAGATTTTGGGGGGGTGTTTGGAACTGCTTCTTTCACCCCCCTCTAAGGCTCTTCACACTTCTCTGGGTAAGTGGTCAACACCTACTGAAGCCTCATGCGTTCCATGAAGCATCTTGTTGCGGTGAAGGAGTAAAACTTTCCGTCTGCGGGTATTTACATGTCAGCACATTAACATTGCGGTACATCTTTACACCATGCTTGCCTCATGAGTATTTGCAGCTTTTTGGCTTTGAACTGCAGAAGTTTGATTAACAGCTGTAGTGCGTGTGTACCTCCCACATGTACCTTTTCAGAGGGAATTTTGGGGGTTTGCTGCCCAGTGCTCTAAATCGAGAGAAACGTTGCCAAATAAGTCTGAAAACAGTGTAACAGACATGATAGGCTTTATTGCTGCTTTTTTCTTTATCTTGATTCTTTTTTTGTTTGTTCTGCTAATGGTAGCAGGATCTGAATCCTGCTTTTGAACCTTGAAGAAAAGCTTTCCATTTTCTCTGGCTTATGTTGAGCACTTTAAATAAGGAGTTGTCTGGTCCCCTACCAAAAAAAAGAGTAAATATAAATAAGTAAATGGTTGTTCAACTGTAAGGAAAAGGTCTTCGAATACAAGTGGTGACTTCCACCTTGGTTTGACTATGGATTTAATGTGAGGACTTCATTAGTCAGTTGGACTTCATTAGTAAGGTGGAAAAAAAAATCTGAAAAAGAAAGGATTTTCTGACTTGAAGTTGCCATGAAGAAAAGGCTTTGGCGATATGAACGTTGTCTCTTTCCCCTGTTCCAGTGCTTGGAGAGTCTGGTTAGCTTAATCTTTATTACATTTATATTCACTTTGCTACACAGCATACATTTTAACCAACCCATTATCTTCTTTATTGTAACATACCTTTGTGTGGTTACTTATTTATTTGGTTTAGTAATCTTAATCAGTCATCTATAAAAATAGCTTCTCCCTGTCTCCCATCCATACCTTGCACTTAACCAAGAGTGTGTATCCACTGATTTTTCTTTTACCTTTTCCAGAGGATTAAAGTACTGAATGGTAGGGGTCATGTTTGTGCAAGAAAACTTTTTAGCATTTTCATTATCAGTACAATTAATTATTTGCATTTAACAACCACAGTGGTTTGAGGTGTGAAGAGATTGATTTAAAAGTGACAGCACTAGCCCATACTATAAGCTGAACTGTAGAATCTCCGACAGGAGAGGAGAAGCAGTGAGGTAATAATCTGCCAGGTTTGGTTTTATTTTTTCATAGTGATGTTATACTTAAAAAATGTAGCAACTTGTGATCCATCTTAAACTTCTGCTTAAATTAATGCAATGTACATACATTTAGAGTTTGTTTAACTTCATAGAAATAATCTTCAGGATTGGATTCTTCCCTCTTCACTATAAGCAGAATATCTTGAGATTTGTCCCTTTTTTGTTTTGGGGGGGGGGGGGTGTGCCTTTGAGATGAGCAGCCTGATATTTTCTCAAGTCAGTGACTGAACACATCTGACTGTTCTGTACTTCTGAGTACAGCAAACTAGGAACTAAATCCCAGACATGTTCCCATTAATTGTAAACCTAATGTAATCTTGGACTGTAGCGTTGCTTTCTTCTTGGTTACGAGTGGCCTTTTAAATGTTGCCAATGACATAAATTAAGTTTTGTAGTAGATAAAGCAAAAACTTGCTGTTTACCTTTATACTATCAAATAAATAAATTTCAAAGACTTTAATGGCATAAATTTCCTCTTGGGCGTTTCCTGGTAGCTGGTGCTTAGTTGGCTCTGGTTCTACTAGGTGGTAATTGATTACCAGTAAGTGTCTGGCCAGAGATGATCATTACCTCTGAAGCTGTTGTGAGAGTCTTGATTGCTTTCTACAAGGTTTCTCCTAAGTTAATGTCTTTACTGAGACAAATGCTATGGCTTTACTTAGTGCTGTTTGAGATGGAGGTAATGGCTTGTTGTGATAGAGAAATAAATTTTTCTCTCTCTCTCACATTTGTCTTACACTTGCACCTATTCAAGGTCCAAACAAATTCATTGCACTGGGAGGATTGCTTCCAGAGGGTTGATTAAACTTCTTTTGGAGAAGTGCAGAAAAAACAGCAAAAATCAGCTTTTTCTTTCTTCCATTGACTCATTGCTAATGGCAAGCAAAGAAAAAGGTGGTTTGGCTTCTATTGACTACATAATTAAGAAAGTAAAGCTCCAATCAAAAAGAAATCTATGATTATATAATAGCAGTAGCTATTATAAAATGTTTATTCCTTTGATTAGTAACAATTAAGAAATGGTATATTATAATCCCACTAATAACATTTCCTCACATATGTGGGGAGGGGGGACATGATGACACAGGACATGCAGATGTTGGTGGAAGGTCTGATGGAGGGTACTCATTTTCAACAAGGACAAATGCTTGTGGAGGAAGCTAGAAATCTGCAAGCTTTCAGGTCCAACTTTGCTCTCTGCAGGTGCCATCTGTAACTGTTTTTTACAACAATGAAATGCATAACAGCTGTATACTTCAGTATTTTACCTATTATTATCCAGTGTGTGCTTTCAGTTAGACATTTGAAAATCAGTTTACAGAAGCTATTTGCAGACACAAGTTACCTAAAAAAGACTGCTACTTAAAAACTTACTGTATTATTCTTATACTGAAATTTAATTACTTTGAGTGTGTTCCAACATATACAACAAAATGACATTTGTCTTCTACTTTTCCACGTGCATCAACACACAAAGCCCTAAACCAGTAAGGTTTTTTCTAAACTTCTTTTGAAATAAAGATCTCAACATACTGATGATAACATAGAAAGTCTCTTTGGCCCTTGAGCACTTTAACTTTGCTTTGTCTGTGAAAGACACAACCAAGAGGTGGGCTTTCTGGCATCTTTCATGACTGGATATTTTTTGTCTTGGTTTAGTCTTCTCCTTGTAGATGAACATTGGCGTGCACAGGGAGAAATTCACTGTCTCTTTTTATTCTCTTAGCAGTGGTGAGCCATACAGAATTGCTTGCACAGTAGTTTCTTTGGCTCGTGTGTATCGCTGGACTGTTAGTTTGTGAGCTTTTGGCTCTTAAATCTGGATTTGGTTCCTGAGCCAGTTCACTACAAACTGAGGGGTGCCATGTGGAACAGGAAGAAACGGAGCGGGCAGAGAGAATGGTACAATTTTTGGCTGCAGAGCTGACTTCTGCTGTAAAGTGTGAATGGAACTATGTGCATATGAAATAAGGGAAAGATGTGTTTGGGATCAAATGTGAAGGCTGTAGTGCACTGCGTGCAAGATGGCGATCACAAAAGAAAGCACTGCAGGCCTTTAGAAAAGGGGCAGGTTTTCTCTCTCTCCTGCCACTACTGAGCACTCTTTACTGAAGTGCTTTACTTTGTCCTGTGCCATTATAAGAAGGCTGGAATCGGGGGGTTATTAGGAGTGGCTTTATAACTCTTTTTGCCAAGTAAGGGGAATTGAAGTTAACCTTTTAAACCCTCTGGGAAATCACTGGTTTGGATGAGAACTTTCTTGTATCAAAAGGGTTAGTTGGAAATGCAGAGCGATATCTAATGTTCCTGCTAATGTTAAAGACAAAACTGACTAGAAACTGGATGTTTTGTTGGTTTGGGTTAATGCTAAACCAAACCAATTTGAATTTACAAATAATCTGCAGTGACTGTTTAATTCTGCTATCTTAATTACTTTATGTTCCAGTGTGGATTCTGCAAACTAATTTACCTCAGTGCTCATATAAAAACAAGCTAAATCATCATGCAAAATGACGCTGTGTAAACGACCTATAGGAGCAGAAAAGAATGGCCTTTGCTTGCAAAGATAACAGCAGTCTTTCATGATTTTTAAAAATAGAATAGGATCTCCAGAACTGACTATAAATTGCTATGATGTGGAAATAGAAATTGTCTGGCAGTGCCTAAAAAGTGAAGAATTGTTTCCTTAAGAATTGTGATATTGACTGAGTGAACTGTTGGATTCTGCCTGTATTGCAAACACAGGCTGCATGCTAAACTACTGCTTTGCCACTAGTTCAGTTGTTATGCTGGCCAGGACACACGTTCAGTGGCAAAGGAAGGGAAATCTGGTTTTATTCTTCATTAGTTCTACATGCATGCACATCCTTAACTACACTAATACAAGTAAACCAGAATTTCATTCTAGTTTTTTCAGTTACTGTCAACCAGACTTATCCTTAAGGAAAGAAATTAAAGCAAATGCCATATCATTGTGCTACCATTTTTATATGCTACCAATGTGCTACCACTTTTATGTTGCCTAAAATACCTGGATGACTTGTCTAACTTTACTTTTCAGAGATGTGCATGGTTAATGACATATGTGTTTTAACTTGAATTGTTATTTAAAATGTCTTCCTATGCTTCTAACAGCTATGATTAATAACAGGAGCTAACTCAACACAATTTCTGGTAACTTATAAACCAAACAGGTCAGTGGATATGTGAATACACAGACCTAATCCCGATTTCTGCTAATCGCCGCTTGACTCTATCTCAGTCTCTTTTTTCTCTTTAAATATGCTTTATCGTGCATGCTTTTCTGATAATCAGTGTGAAATATTTAGTCATATGTAGGCACGGCAAGAGTTTGATGCTGTGTTTGAAGAATTAGTAGTCAAGGGTGAAATTGTGCAGTTTGTTTCAAATGGTAAGGCAGGCATGGAAAGTGATGGAGCTGCTTATTGTATGTTAAATCTACAGAGCAGAATATTGGTTGATCATGAACAAAAAAGACTATCAGCAAGAAAAGAAATTTTCAACAAAGCAAATTCTTGCTATGGCTTTACCTCTTCTTTACGGTTACGTTGGATAATTACCTCGTAAAGTGAGCCTGGATGCATCTAACTACAGCAGTATAGCCAAGGCAGTGTTTTCTAAGGGAGGTAGGTCTCTGATCAGCAGTATGCAGGAACCTTCACGCTTCTGGGACTGCCAAGGAAGCAGACAAAAGCGTGCCTCTGATCAGTAAGTGTAACATTGCAGTGCCTGCTGTCTTAAGAAAAAACTTGCTGTCACAGAGAAGAGAAACCTACTGTTTTCTGTGCTGTTACCCTAGTATTCTTCCAAACGGAGTTGTGCGGGATGCGTGAGGAGATGAGGGAGTAGTGTAGTATGTGCACAGGCTGTGGAGAAGTCGTGATGGCTCTCTGTTGTATTAGCATGCCCTTGTGATCTTGGGGTAATTGTTACAGTGGGCTTTGACAGGTGTTGCCAAGTAAAATGTTAGTAGCTTGGAAGAAGAGAAAACAATGTGCCCTACCTGTAAGTATTCTACTTCACATGATGATGTCCTCTTAGCTTATGTGCTGGGGCTCTCTTGGATATGTTATTTAAACAAAAAGAAAATAAATCACTTCAAGTGTTTTTTCTTTCCCTCTTCTCAACGACTGGTACTCTAAAGGTTTAAAACTGTATTAAATGAATCCAAGCCTGTTGTCCCTGGAAAGCAAATGCCCTTCACATACTTGCAAGGAGAAAACTGACAGCCAGAACTCTGAAGATCATGGTCAAGATGTTTTTATACCAAGCTGCTTTATAATTTTCATTTCACTCTTTTTAGTTTATGTATCAACATGATTTTTGTAGCACTTGCTCTTCAACACTTCAGTAGAGCTTAAGGAACTAGGATACCATGTTTGTGGAGTGAAGAGGGAGTAATTTAGGGTTGGATTTGAAGAGATTATTATCCAATTTTTTTTTTCTCTTCCTGAGAAGAGCTAAACAGTAGTAACAAAGAGGTGACGACTTTTCTGACTGATAAAGAAAGGGTTGTTAATGCTGTTGTTCCTGCTAACACAGGATATGGTTTAAAAAACACACTCAAAACTATGTGGGAATCGCAGGCATAGGCTGCTCACTCGGGTGTGACCACAGGCTAGTAGTAAAGTAGGCAGGGCTTGAGATGAGCGCTCCAGACAAAATGGACACATGCGAACTTGGGACTGAATGATGCAGTGTAGTCAGGGTTGGATGATTCCTCTGTCAATTCTGTTTAAGGTGTTGGGGTGCTCTGGGAAAGAGGGGGAATAAAACTTTTTTGCTGTGACTAGCTACCTTCTACAGTCAAGTGAAGACATGAACAGGTTGATGCTCCTTGTATTCTCCTAATAATGTGTCTTGCTTCCCATTTGGATCAGTCTTTTCCCTGTAGTTAAGAGCATTAGTCAAAATAGGCTCATACAGGTACTGTTACTTTGGGAGCACACGCTGTTCATCGATAGGGTCAAAAAGGACAGAACAGTGAGTTACCAGGACAGAGAGCTACCTTCTCCTCTCCACTGGTATACCCATAAATGTTCTTGTCAAAGTTTCCTATATTCCATTTTGGCACTTGATGTGAAGATACCATCTCACACCTGCAGACCTTCATACCACAGGCTTTTTAATGAGACTTCAAGCAAGGATGCAGCCTCCCCTAACTGATTTGTGACAGGGAAGCTTTTTTTCTTGCTAGGAGCCAAACACCAATCCCAGATTTATTTTTACATAGGTCATTATATAGCTGCTGAAGGATAACTTTTGAGTAACAGTGATGAGAAGATAATTTGGACCATCTGACCCAGATGTGGTTGGAACTTCAGAGCACCTGATCTTCCGCACTACTCTGTCCAAAACAAACATACCTTTCACCACTACCTCAAGGCATTTATAAATCCATCTGTACTTTGGATATGATGGTGTATCTCTTTAGATTGTGACCTCCAGGCTAATAATTCATAGTGATAGTCTGCAGTCTTTCAGAATTGTCATTACTGTTACAGAAACATAAGCTAACATCGTGTATCTCCCCTTACCCCAAAGAACCCCAAAATGTTCTGACCTTGTTAAAACTACGGATGTGTCTCCTTGGAGATAATGACTCAATCTTTTGAGATTACTCTTTCCATTTTTTTTTCCCTTTGTGGCTAATTGCTACTTAACTTCAACAAATACAGAAAGGGCCTTCATTTTAAAGATTTCCCACTTGCATTCAAGGATGCTGATTTCCTGTATTTTAAAAAAAACAACCACCAACAACAAAAACAAACCAAACTTTTGAAAAACCAACTTCATTCCTTTTTTAATTATTTTTCTCTATAAGGTCTTTTTCAGTGTCATAAACTACTTGGTGTTTCTCCTGAACTTCATTTCAACAGAGGATTAGTTTGGTTCACATGAATTGAGGCATAGTTTTGGTCATCCAGTGAGCTATAGAACACCTGTGAAGAAAATAAAGCATGATTTAAAGTAAAAAGATTTGGTACCATGCCAATCCTGTTTTCCTTCCATGTGAGTGAAAGGGTCACAGTTTCTTTAGAAATGTGTGACTGAAAGAGACCACCTGAGTTTGAAAGTAATTTCTTGTTCTTCCCAATCCTCCTCCTGCAGTACAGACTATTGAGTAATAAAAGTTTAGTCAAAGAAGTTTTGGAAAAAACATCAGTGGGAACAGATCCTCAAAACAGACATTTTGCATTTTCATATTCTCTAAAGTGGTGACTGACATCAACCTTGTTCAGTTTGCTTTTGTTTGTAATGCCATCATATAATCAAAAGATGAATTGTCTTTGGTTCTCCTTTCTTCCATCATCACTAGGAAACCCCTTTCTTCTTTGCTGGATAGACTCCAATGTGTGATGCAAATAGTTGCTTGGGATAGGCAGGGATAATGTAGACTCCATGGGTTTCTCAAAGTGACATCTGAGAGTACAAGAATGGACTGATGTTGCAAAAAAGCCGTGGCCAGCAAAGAAAATTAGGTCTTTGTTTCTTTGGTTATCTTTCCTGTGCTCTTGAATTCTCAGCCCCATAACCTCTTTGAGGCTATTGGTTGAGTAGGAAGAAAGGGAACACTGGTTTACCATACTTTCACTCTTTCTTTATGTGCTTGCCCAACAATGTGTCTATATTTTTTATGAACAGAATTTTATTCTGCAGCAGTGTGAGGCTGGCATACTGCTGTGTCCACTGGTACCGAGCAGCAGAACTGAAGCTGAGTAGTCTCAAGTTTTTTTGGTTTGGTGAAGCAACCAGCCTACTTAAGTTTGGTTTTAATTCTTTTCTCCCTTTTCCCACAGGAGAGTGGGATCTCCCCACCTGCAAGAAAGGGAGTTTCCCACCTACAAGAGCTAGAAATCTTATTCTTCTTCCTGTGCTTCCTCGCTACTATAGAGTTTCTTGCATGTGCAATATTTATTTCCTCATGATCTGAGAATAATATGATCACCTGCATGATTTTACAAGTTTGGAGACACCAAACAGATTATGTAGCATGTTGTGTGTGTGGAATTGGTCATCTTGGTTCACCTTGCTAAGAAATCTGGCCTCTGGAGAAGTCCTTTATTGTGGCATCTCTTAAAAGAAGCTTTTCCTTTCAGCTGCTTGTGGCCTACTTCTGGCATTTGCATGTGTGCATCTCCCCAGAGCCTTGTAGGAATAGAAATGACTTTTAATGCCTCTCTTGTTCTGCCTATTTCTGTTAACTAAAAAAAAAAAAAAAAAAAAAAAAAAAAAATTTTTTTTGTTATTTTGTTTCTTGACATAATATGCTAGGCAGCCTAGGCAGCAATTTATACTGTAATCCCTACTAACAGATTCAATAAGATTGGATTCCTTTCTTGTTGGCTTGACTGACTTCTCTCTATTTCTGTATCTTTTTGCATTTTAACATGTCAGGATCTCCTTCTACAAGTATGTACTGGAATTGGGGCTCCAGCCTACAAGGCTGCAGTGTGAGAACAAAGAAGACTTCAGTATTTTCCTTGGGACTTCCATAAAATAAAATACATAAAACGTGTCCATTAAAATGTCTGGATTGATGAAGGAAAGAAAAAAAAAAAAAGCCTTTTCCTCCAGCAGTGGCTTGATTAATGGATTTATTGTTTGTACAGATTTTGTCAGGAAGCCATATGGCTTGAGGAAAACAAAGAGGAAGTGGCTGATGTTGAGAATCTGATTTAATGGGGGTCCCTAAGGACAGAATGTGGCTCTTATCCTTATTCCTTCCCACTCAGTTTGCAAAGTGGTCTGAGAAGAGCTTTAGTGCTTCAATAGAGCTAAAGATAATGCGGCTCTGTTTGAGTAGAAGTGTTGGTCCCTACTGCTGGATCAGCATCACAGCTACTCTGTTCTCAGGTTAAAAATCCACTATTCTTTGCCTGTTGTGTAAAGTATTCTGGAGTAGTTAACATGGAACAGTAACTGAAATGTTTACTATTTGGCAGTTGATCAGTCTGCAATAGATGAAGACAACTTCAGCGTCTTATGGCTGAGCTCTCATAGTTTGGGGTGAGATGATATTGCTCTCCTCTCTACGTCTCCATCTCCCAGCAAAATTCAAGCGTATCTCTGGATTAACTGAGTCACCATCTGTATCCTACAACCAGATTTACTTTCCTAATCTAATGTGTATATGGGGATTGATAAGTAACTGGAACTCAAGCACTCGTGATTTAGCCTGATGTGGTGGGTTAAATGAATGTTCAGCATTATCTATGACTGTTTGACTCTAGTTATGGCTACATGGTAAATAAATCTGAGTAGAGAATCTAAAGCAATGTTTTATAATGTAACTGCAAGCAAATACATTAAGGATATTTAACAAGCACTTCTTCCTTGTATGAAATTACAGCTGAGAGGCATAAACTCACCAAAACATCACTTCACAAAAACATATTCTGACAACTTTGGAATTTAATGAATATTGGTTTGTGCATGAAAGCTACATATTCAGCTGGTGTGGTAAAAATTATTTGATATGTGCCTAAGATCTCTGGAGCTCCTGAATGTCCCGTTTTGAAGTTTTTGGCCGTAATGAAAGAAGTAATTACTCCTACAGGGCTTTGATGCGTAGTGCGTGTCATCTAGTGTTTTACAACAGGCCAGACTATTCTTTCCAGATCTTTAAGAGGTTTTTGTTGTTTTCTGGACCCTTATGACATGCTTACACTGGAGTTGGTATTTATTGAATCTTGTTATATAGCTCTGACAGATACTAGGAGAAAAACAGTTTATCTTGACAAAATTCAATGGCTGGCAACAGTGGAGGAGGAGATGCTAAAAGACTAGAGGAAAGTTTTCCTGATTTAGATCTGTTGTTCTATGCTTCTGTCAAACTGTAAAGTTCCCATTTAGTGTTATGCATAATAAATATATTCCTTTAAAATACTATTCAGAAAGTCTTTGGTAGTGAAGGTTTAAAAATAAACACTTCTCGTGTTCTTCCTGGCTTTGACAGAGTATTAGGTAATGTTTGTAAGTCTTGTCACAATGATGCTGTTGAACATCATTGTAGTAAGCATCCCTTCCAAGCTGATTAATATTAGTCTTAATCAGCAGTTTGGGATTTGTTACCCTTTGCCTAGTTTGACTTGTTATGTGTGTATTGGCCATGATTCACTACTGTAAGGGAGTCAGGGTATGCAGTTTGAGAACGCTTGGAGGTTTTTCCATCTGGAACACCTCCAGTTTGAGGATTATTTTCCTTAAAAAGAAAATTAGGAAAGAAGAAGATTGTGAAATTATCTCTTATATTTACAATTTAGCAGTGGTAGATGCTCGTGACTACCTCATACAGTGCTTAGTTTTTTCCAGATGTTCTGGAAAGCTGTTGAAATGTTGTTTATCACACTTAGTTATTTATAGCAAGAAAATGTCACACCAGGTACAAGATCTCACAAATTAAGTACAGTATTCCACATTTCTTTTGAACTAACTTTTAAAAAATAAAATAGTACTTTTATGTAGCAGGCTGTTATATATCCATATCTGTAGGTGCTAGGTGAACACTGTGGTTTTTTCCAAAGCATTAAAGGGAAGAGGGAGAATAGGACATTACCCTCAAGAAGGTAGTTTTACTAATGTATAATAATGTTTTCTTCTAGCAACTGACCTTGGCAGCAGAGTTGACACCCATGCCTGGAGTAGCAGATTGCGCTAAGCCCACAGCATAAGCAAACATCTCTGTCTACCTTCATCTGCAGGTAAGAAGGTACGACCAAAAAACTTCAAATAAGAGTTTTCTTTTTCCCTTCTGAAAGTACTTGCACATAAAGCATGCCAAGAATTCTAAAGCTTAAAGAACTTCATAAATACATATTTATCACTCCCCCTTTCTTCCTAAGATTAGAAATCTGAGCAAGATCCCAGCTCTCCTGCTCTGTGCAACATCTGTTTTCTCAAAACGGTTGTGTTCTGGAGCAGACCTGCAATGGTCCTGCCAAGTTTCTCTCTCCTGTGATGATGTGATCCCCAAGTATATGCCCCCACCAGCTGTATAAGAGGGAGACCCAAGGCAAACTCTGCTGATGAGGAGTGTGCCCTGAATGAGAGGAGACTCTTGTCCCTGGCTCCCCTAGTTGTCAGGCCTTCTTGTGCAGCAGCTCTCAGTGCCAGCAACAGCTGGTAGGTGACTTGTAGGTCAGGCAATCGGCTGTGGCTGCACATGGGTTTGTTGGGGGCTGCAGGCTGCAGCTGCCTCTTGGGTTGTGGCATGGATGTGCTCTGAGCAGAGGGCTCCCATCCCGTTGGGTTTGATAGGGTTCTGGAGTATCTGGAGTCTTCACTTCGTTTGGAGGGGGGGACATTTTCTTTTTTCTTCAAATAGAAGTTCTGCAGGAGAAGTACTGTGAGTACATAAAACACCCCCCATTCCACCCCCAACAACTCTGTGGTCCAACTGTTTCCCATTCTTAACGTGAGCATACATTTAAAACACTGCTGGTGATAAGGAGACATCCTCAGTTTGGCAAGTCAAGACGTTGCCAAAAATCCAGAAGAGATGTGAGGAAAAGAAAACAGTAGCAGATAATGTTTTTCCTGACAATGTGATTAATGTTTAATGTAGTGGAAATATCAGAACTTGGAATTAAACACTATAAAAATAGATCCTGTCAGATTATGTATTGGTATTACTTTTCATATTGCTTTGATTTCTGAGTCCTTTGTTTTTTGGTGTAAATGATGTTAGTGAAGCAAGTGGGGGAACCTCACTCTTCTGGAGTCCATAAGCAGAATAAGCAGTTTATTTTCTGGCTTGTCACGGTTCATGGGCCTCTCTTAAAGCTAATGTGTCTTATGTACATATGTAAGCTTTTAAGTGGTAGACTTCTATACCAATCACACCTCCTTCAGCATTTTCCTGTGTAGAATACCATTCTACAACGACTTCTATTGCAAATACAATATTTTGTAGTGGTATTTTATTGGTAATTGAAGCAGGTGAGGGACTGGTATAACTAAACAGGACAAAATACTTTGATTGTTTGCCAAAATGATAGCTTGTCTCAAGGTTAAGTTCTGTGTGTCTGAAGTACAGGCAAGCGTAAAGGTACAGCAGCTTTTTCTTACTACAGGAAAGGTGGAAGCACACCGTCATTGGTGGTCCTTCCAGCCCTGAAAGGATAGGCAGTAATATTGCACGACTATGAAAGTATTTACTTTCATTGTCTTTAATATAGTGAAGAATGTTAACTAGTAGAAATATGTATACACGTATATAAAATGCACTCTGTATACTCTATAGGAGCTTTGCTGAATTGTATAGGACAAGAGGAAATAGCCTCAAGTTGTGCCAGGGGAGGCTTAGATTGAATATTAGGGAAAATTTCTTCACTAAAATGTTTATCAAGTATTGGAACAGGCTGCCCAGGGAAGTGGTTGAGTCACCATCCCTGGATGTATTTAAAAGACGTGTAGATGTGGCACCTGGGGACGTGGTTTAGTGGTGGACTTGGCAGTGTTAGGTTTACAGTTGAATTCAGTGATCTTAAGGGTCTTTTCCAACCTAAACAACTCTATGATTCTAGATATGTGTGTGTATGCATACATACAGATGTACAGCATTAAAAATACTGTGCTGTCTTGGAGTCTATCTCTAGAGACTGGCACTGTCTTAAGTTATCCTGTATTTGGGAGGTCTTTTTGGTTATTCATTAAAGTACTTTCAGTCTCACACTCTAGGCATGTTACGAATCTCTTTAATATATAAATCAGCTGATCATTTCTAAAGCAGACTTTTCCAGAGTATTAATTGCTATCCGCAACTGACACACACACACAAAAGTGAGTGTGGTGGTATTGAGTCCGGTTTTCTTCTGCCAAGTTAAAATATTTAAGTATTTCTTGTGACTATTATTTGAGTAAATTCCTTTCAGTGGAGCAAGTCTGTGGCTAGCTGCCAGGTGACTAAGTGTCACTCCTCTATTTGTCACTTAGAAATGAGCCATGTGAATTATGCTCTCTGAATGATTTTGTTGTATGAGAACAGGAGGTATATGCCTGCTGAAAATTTGTCAAGATGGTGCTTGCCCATCCTCATATGGGGAGAGTTATTTATTTACCTTCATTTGTTTTGAATAAACTGAATTTTTTCTTCATAAACATCACTTGTCTAACTTGTTATTATGTGACTTCAGTTTGCTGTTTATTTTGAGGCACAAGGCAAAGGGTCAGCTTGTAGTATGTGGCTTAATAAAACACTTCTTCCAGGATGAAATCATGGAGTTGTAATAGATTTCTGTACTAAAAAAAAAAAAAGATAAATCCACTTTTATTCAGTGTTGATCAGTAAATAAAATGACAGAAGAAAAATAACATTATACCCATATACAAATCTGTGGTTCCAACAAACTTTGATTAGTCTTTGCAGTCTGGTTCCCTAACCTCAGAGAGAAGGCAGTAGAACTAGAAAATGCTTAGAGGAAGACAGTAAGGGTGATGAGAGATAGGAGCAATTTAGCAAGCTAGGACTTTTCAGTCAAAAAAAAAAAAAAAAGGCAGCTTCATGTAGTGAGGGGAGCCTACAAAATCATGAATGAGATGAAGGCAAGCAGGACTTTATTCACTCTGGCAGCATAAGAACCAGTAGACATCAAATTAAGCTAATAGGAACCAAGTTCAGAACAAACAAAAAAGCATACCACAAGAATTAGATTTGTGGAACTCTTTGCCATGATGCTGTGGAGACTGAAGAGTGGAAGAGAAATCCAGCTGAGGCTAATAAATACAAGTCATACCTGTGAGTACAGGAGCTGGGACCAGTTGGAAGCCAACAAGGCTTTCAGGAGAACTATAAATTAACTCTTGCAGCCTTTTTCTTCCCTAAGCATTTGTTATGACTCCTTGTTCCTTTTATTTTTATGGGTTAGGAATATTAATGTCCAATATGTTGCTTGTCTTCTAGCTTACTGAGGAAAGGTCTCAATCTTTTCCACAGTGCATCAGCCAAGGTTTTAGGTCCTGCTCCATGTTCCTCCAGAGGGCCACTACCCTCCTCACTTCTGCAGTTGCTTCATGAAAGTCATGTACAACAGCTTGCTTTCTTGTGGTGAGACTTTGTAGTTGTGCAAACGGTTTCCTTTTGAATGTCAGTCGCAGTAGTAATTGCCTTTGAACTGTTTACTAGCAAAGGTAAGCTGCTGCTAGTCAGAAAAAATGTGGTTTATATCACCAGATGGTGAAAAATCTTAGTCATCCTCGGGTGATGGATTTTTCTGTCAGGGGCTTCAAAGATCCACTGTGCAAGGTCAGTATCAGTGACCTGCTTAGAGTGATGAATCCCTGTTGGAGACAGATTTACAGGGCTGGATTGACATCTGGTCTTGGCCCAGTATGCCTCTTCTTACAGCCTTTAGGTGTTGTAGATTCTCTGAAATTGTCTTTACAGCTTAGAAAAGCAGTAGTTCAGGACAAGGTTCTTTGTGAATAGTAGGTGGTCCAGGACCCCTACACCTCATGAAACTTTTTCAATTGATAAATCAGAATTTTAGTCATGTCTCCAGTTGATTTCAACAGAGGAGTGACTTTCTTTGAGAAACTTTTTCTTCTACAACTTTAAATATGGAAAATGGACAAAAATTGACCTGTTTGATAATTATAGACTTATTTGTTCTTTAAAGTTAAGTGGAGATCTCTAAATTGATTTAACTTGCACAAAAATCTTAAAATACAGTTGACAAAAACCTGTGTTTTGAGAGATACTTTGGAGGCTTTCACCAGTAGCATGCTACTTTTTTTTTTTTGTGTAATAATTTCTTGCTGGATCAGGAGCATAGTGTATAGTACTGCTTTCCTGAGCTGCCTTTTCCCTTCCATTTGAATGACCTACAAAAGTTTTCTAGCTGGTTACCACTTTATGTGGTTTCCAAACACAAAAAGGGAGATATTACAGTCTCTGGGAAGCTTAATAAGCAACAAACCCAGATTTTGTTGGTGTTTGAGCATTGAGACTTCATTTGTGTCCTCCAGCTGTGAGTAACTGCTAGTGTTTTGTGGCCAGTGTTGTGTATGAAGTAGATGTCTTTAACCCTCCTGAGCCAAGAGATACTTCTGCTACTGGCTGGACTCAAAAACCTCAGTGTGCTGCCTTCCAGAACCGTATTTCTGCCATGTAAACTGAGTGGATTTTCTTTTTTATCTGAATGCTGTGGGTCATGAATCAGAAAATACCTCATTGATCGATCTTGCTGTGATTTTCACCCACCCCACCCCCCAAATCTTTGCTGCTGGTATCTACTGAAAGGAATGAAGAGATGGGACAAGTTCCCAGGTGCTCTTTAAAAGGATCTCTGGTTCAGGTAGAGTTTTTCTGACAGGCCAGGAAGTTCTGGTTGAGGTGAGAAATAATCTCAAGGGAAACATGTAGCCTCTTGCATTTTCACTGCTTTGCTTGCACTTTTCATCTTACTGTGTGTATATACCTTTCTCATACTGTCTTTGAGTCAGTACAGAAAAAAACCTGAGCTTGCTTCGACAATGTTATCACTGGGATCCTTGAATTTTGCTGCATTCTTTGGATTACAAGAAATGCTTTTCATCTCTTCTGTCTCTCCATTCCCCACTACGAGTTGGACGCTGCACAATGTACCTCTTGTTCCCTTGCTATCTGTGTTGCAGCTCTTTAATGACCTTGCACTTGTTCGGACTGGTGGGATAGCATAGCTGAAGTTGATGATACCATGATGTGTGCATCTGTTTCTTTTCTTTTCCTTACTTGCTCACATTTTTCTTACATGTAGCTTTTTGATGTTCCTTCCCCTTCTTATTGTCCTATATGAATTCGTCCTTGCATAAAACTCAGATCTTGTAAACAAATCATTTAGATCTGGATATATCTGTAGCAACTGTACTTCAAGTTTCTGAAATGCATTTAAAGTTGAATACTATGACTATGTTTCTGAGGAAATATACTGGTCTTATGTTTAAAAAAATAGTAATTCTGCCAGTGGTTTTTCAGAATTGGGATTCATCATTTTCTTGCCAACTGAGGGCAAGCTGAAAATGGAATGTAAGTGAAGACAGTACGTCTGGAAACAAGGACAGAACTATTGATAATAAATGACGGGGAGGGTGGCATGTAGAAATGCCACTTGCGTGAAGAGACAGGAAAGCCTAGCTGTTCTGCTTCAAAAATGTTTGAGTAGTTCTTTACTTGGGACACGGGTCGCCGCATCCAAGCCCTTGGTGTTGCAGGCAAACTGTTTCATACTTTTGTTCATTAATTCATTGAGCTTTGGCAAGGTTTGCATCCTCTCACTGCTGCACTTGCTGGCTAGGCTTTTTCTGTAGAGCAGTGAAAAGAATGGGATCATGTGTTTCCTGTGGACTCAAAATTTAAAGCTAGCCTGACTGACCTTTTTGAGGTCATAGTTTGGTTTTTATTAATTTATTGATCACTAGAGAATTCTTTAATGTTCTACTGTTTGTAGTAGCAAGATGTAGAAGACCTCACTGGATGGGTGTTTAATGATATATAGTCATTAAACAGTTGAGAGGAAAAAATATGTGCATAGTACCCAACCTCTAACAACAGCTACAACAGCTCCAAGTTTTTTGACTTGATGTTTGCATAGCAGTAACTAAAAATTTAGTCTTCCCAGCCTGCAACTGCAAAGGTAGTATTGATTTTTGAACTAATTGCAATGCACATTAGTAATTTCTCTCTCTGGCAGGAAAGAAACTGCTTTTTGAGGCATGTCATTCTGATACAATCTTGTTTCTTTTTTCTATGAAGGTTTAGCAATTCTGTAGACTGCTTCCTGCAAAGGATAGTTTCGCAATGTTTAAAAATGAGAATTTCTAGGCTTTAAAGAAATTAAAAGTTTACCTTTTGAGTTTTAGTTATTAAGGAAACCTGCTGTAGTAATTGATATCTTGAAGTGAGGAAGAAAAAATAGCAGCTAAATGGAGTCAAATTTAAAGTCTATCTCATTTGTCAAATCTCCAGAAATCTCACAAATACCTTTGAGTTAATATTCACCTCATTCATCACTAAATAGGAAGACAAACATGGATGCCTGTCTTCATTCTTTAAGTCTAGCTTTGTACTCTTAAAAGTAATTTCAGGTTTCTTTTGTATAACCTTTCCTAGCTCTGAGTAGACTTCTAATTGAAGTCTCACAGCTTCTCCAGGAAGCTGTAGAACCACACTGCTTGTCACAGAGCTGGCCAAGTCTGACACTTGTCACCTGTAACAGGATTAGTATGTTTTGGACAAAGCACCCCTTTAAATTTCATATAGCAAGGCTTTGTTTTATCACAAAAAAACGACTGAAGACCCATGTGCTTTCAAACAAAACCAGAAGGTTAAGATTCCAGATTGCTTCTAAAAACAAGTATTCTGTGGTTCTATGTGTCTCTTCGTGCTGGGTGATGAATTATTACTTTGAGTGGTCTTTTTCAGTTTAGCAGCAAAGTCCTTTTCAAAATAGAAAAATTAAAAACTAAGGCATTTTATCACCACCACATCCCCTCCCCCCCCTTTTTTTTTTCAGCTATTTGTTTCATTCCCAGGCTTTCCCATCGAGCTGGATTATTAGGAAGGAAGGGAAGCAAAGTGTTAGGTTGCCAGAACTCATTGCATTTTATTTTTGTTTAATGGATCAGTGGTGAGCACACTTCTAAATAAGGTTCAAGCGTTTTTCTCTGGAAATAGTGCTCTTCAGCAAGTTTTTAACTTGGTTTAGAAATGTAAAACTTCAGAAATGCACTTGATTTTTGAGAGGCTTAGACAGCTATAATAGTAATGGAAGAGAAAATTCCATTAATGCTCTTCCTGTAGCACAAACAAATTGTTTTGTTGGTTGGCTCTGGTCAAATAATTATATAAACATCAGAAGACTTGCATCTGAAGTAGATGCACAGTCAGGAAGCTGAAACATGTTGTTCTGCTGAGGGCCCTGGAAGGATGAAGCTTATTTACCATTTTTAAGTATTTCCAAGTATAATCTAAAATAGGTGGAAGAAGCTTGCCAGACTTCTAAATATAGAAACAAAGGCTTTATTCAAGAAATTTAATGTAGCGATTAATATGGCCTTGGCATTTCAGTGTAACCAGTGATGATGGTTTTTTTCAGATCAGATGTCTTGGAAAAATGGGAGTTGTTCAGTTTTGGAGGTAGGCAGTGGTGTGGAGTAGCTTGTTTCCCAGCTAGCTGTAAAAACTGTGTGCAGCATGTGTGGCCTGTGCATCTTCTCCCTTCCACACAACTGCACTCTCCATTCCTTTCTTTGGAATAGAAGTCATGGCATATAAGTGAATGTGAGAACCATGAGATATATTAAAGTGTACCTTTTGTTGTCTTGTGGTGTCAGCTTACTTCTCTACTCACTCTCTCAGTAAACCTGTATGATTTTCTTGACTTCAGTATGTGAGCCATATTAAAGGTGAGGCACTGCTCATACTTCTCTGTTGCTGAAAGCACTCTGGCAGTCCATGTCTAAAGCATGTGTAAGCTACGTTCTGCCATGCCATACATTAGTTATGCATTCATCACTATGATTTGCTGGCCAATATGCTTGTATGTGCTCTAGCTCAGCTCCTGATTTTGTGTATATGTAGACAGTACAAGCTGGAGGTACAAATAAATGTACAAGGTAGTACAGAATCTCAAACTCAGGTGTGACAAAAATGCCTTTGCAAATCTGTCGAGTATCTTTACATGCTTTATGTGCATGTTAACAGGGTCATTTCAGCCACATGAGAAGCATCTTTGCCAAACGTAGTGTTATCAAAGATTTTTTGGAAGGGTTTGTATGATTTATTTATTGATTCTGAAAGACAACATAATGTTGGGAGTCCTTGTCAGATAAAGTCATAAACCTTTGCCTACTATTCAGAACATGCAAGCTACGTAATCCCCTTTCCCTTAGAGGTACTTTTCTCACCTTTTTCACATAATCATACAAAGTATTGGTTTGAAGGGTCCTTGGGAGGTCATGTAGTCCAACATCCTACTTAAACAGAACCATCACCAACACAGTATAAAGTCAGCTGTGGATTTGGTCTGTCCATGTCTTGAAAACCTACAGAGGTAGAAGTTTTTGCAACCAGCCTGGCTAGCCTGTTCCAGGGCTGCCCTACCCTCCCAGGAAAGTTTTTCCTAATATCCATTTTGAATCTCCATGCTATCCCTGGTCTTCAGAGCTCTTTGGATGCTGGTTGGAATGCTCTGTTCTCCCACCCTAGCGTGCTGGGGTCCTGGGGGAGTTAGTACTTTCTTAACTTCCAAACAAAATATCTTAAGATACTTCTCTCAACAGAGTAATGACTAAACAAAAATACTTGAAGTAGTACTGATAACCTAGCTTCTGTTGAATATGTATAATGAAGGCTTTTGGGTAAGATTTAAGACAGTTTCACATCTTGGTGTTGAAATCTACTTAATTTGGTGAGCAAGAGAAATTGCCTTTCCTTGTTTATTTTGTATCTGAAAGACCAACCTTGTAGTAGAAAGTACAGTGGTTTTATTAGAAGAAAATAAAGGTTAAAGACATCAGCAGCATATTGTGTAGTTGACAGTCTCTAGTTCAATCTCTTCAATATACCCTTAAAGAGTTTCTTTAGAGGGTTGGGTTTTTTGGGGGGGGTAAGGGGTGGGGAGTGAATCTTTGCTGTCTTCATAGCTTAAGAACCTCATTTTCTTCACTGAAGCATAGCTGTATAAAATATAAAACTTAAATGTGAATGCAGGGAACCCTGAGAAAAATAACTTTTAAGTAGCAGTAGTTTCTGTCTCACAGCTTGTGTGGTCTGAGGAGAAAATATAGATTTCTGCGAGTAACATATTATTAAACATTCCATTTTCAATTCCATAGTGGCTATATAAGTCTTACCCTACGTGCAGTTGATGCAAAAGCTATGGCTGAACTGGAAAGAGAACTTTATCTAGAAAATATAGGTGGTAATGCAGTTTTATAGTAGAATCTCAAATGCCTTTACTTTCCTGGGAGATATGTCAAAAGTACCTACAGAATTACTTAAATCACCAGTGCCAATAACATGTTATGGAAGTTCTTTACAGGTAAAGAAAAATAGAGGTTTTAAAATAACATGGAAAAGGACCTGTATGTCATAGTCTATCACAAGTGGTTTAGATTATCTTTTTACTGTGACATGTAAAGTATATTCTGTTAGAGGTTCTAAACTGAATCCATCATGGTTGGGTTTTTTTGCCTCAGTTCTGAGATGTGCATAGCATTGGTAAAACATGCTCTTGAGCTGCAGTAGACTCCTTTGCAGGGGTATAAAAAAGGTATAAATGGGTATAAAGACATGTGCAGACATTGTAATAGCATAACCTTTTCCTAGGTGTACCAGTAGTGCTTTACCTGCTAAGTTTGCACAGAAACTTAGGAACATTGAGAAGAAGTGCTTATTAGTCAAATGGATGTGGTATCCACTCACTTGAAAGCTTTTAGGAATACACAAGATGGTCTAAGTTTCTTTAGTGGGGTTTTTTTGTTTGTTTTGTTTTGTTTTTTTTTTAAATAAAGGGGAGTAAAGTAGTAATAGTTCCTCTTAAAGAGTGTTTCTAAAAGCACAGAGGTAGACTGGGGGTTGAGCTGTGTATATGTCTTGGTAAGCTTGGGCAAGTGTTTCTGATGCTGAATTCTCTAGTTTTTAAGCTAGGAAGATGTGAGCATTGCAGTGTTCCCTTAGCAGTTCTGGTTGGTTTTCATTATGTTCACAATTTAATAGAACTTGTGTGTCTCATTACTTTATCCCGTACTCTGCGCTTGCTGACATCTGACGTTTGGCCTACTTGGATTGATTCCTCCATTAAGTGAGAGGAAGGTTGTGCCTGTTTGACAGTTTAGACGATAAGCTCCATTGGCAGTGATTTGTGCTAAACTGGATTTGAATTGAATTAAGGTTTCCTATTTTTAATTAGGCTTTACATTATGTCTTACAGTTTGGCATTTTCTTCAGCTTTCTCTTGCTGCAATGAGTAAATACCTGTGTGTAATTACTCATTGTGGCCTGTTAGCTGATTTTTATGTTCTCTCAGGAGTCACGCAGAGGATTTGGAGTGTGGGTTTTGGGGGTTTTTTGAGTGCCAGTGCTGGCTAAATATTAAGACTGTAGGTTGACCTCTGCAAGAGATTTCCTGTAGTCTCTAGAAAAGTATTGCCGTAGGCCAGTTTTAAGGATCTCGGAGCCTGAAGCTCAGTCTGCACCTTCACTGGTGCAATTTTAGTCTCTTTCCACATGTTCTTGCTATGAGCTGGTGCTAATGCCACAGGACGTAAGTAGGTTAAGAAAGTTTTGTGCATATCTCATAAGCTCTGTTTAACAAAAATTTCTTCATGCCGGACTATTTCAAAAGTTTTAGGGGGAATCTGTTGTCTTCCAGTGAGTGTGGAAATAACTTTGTTCTGTGGTAGACTCCTTCCGTTTGAGAAAACCAGTGCTCTCTACCATGGTGTTTGGGCCAAGGCAAAGCAACATCTGTGGCACTTCTGTCTGACAGAGACAACTTCAAGGTTAAAACTGGCTATAGATTAGATAACTAGGGTTGAGCTTCAAGGCAAAATCCTGTTTCATGAAGTACTTGAAGGGCAACCTGACCTCTGCAAGAAAGTTTAAAAAAAAAAAAAGAAAAAGATTGGAGCCTGAACATTATCTACCAATTATATTGTACTGGACTCTACGTTTCCTCTGATCTTGCAACATCACAAGAAGTGTGGGAAGCAAGAAATCCTAGTCGTTATCCATTAGCATAACGGGAAGGAAGGTTTAACTGTTCTGACTGCTCCCTGGATGCTGAAATCAGAACTTAATAACAGTTTGTGGTGCTGATTAATTAGAACAGTCAGTCTTACTTGATCCATGACTTAGAAGTTGCTTCAGGTAAGCTAAACACTGACTGTTTAACTTCCTGATTAATATGCATGTGTTTATATTAACCTGCCCTTGTATGTTGACAGGTGATAAGAATCATAGAGCAATTTAGGTTGGAGAGAACTTCTGAGACTGGACTAGATGATCCAGCACTTGTCCAAAGCATGTCCTAAAATGAAGCTGAAACACTGTTATATTTTGCAGTGTTCTTTCTTCAAAATTTGCTGTCCCTGTGGTATATTAAAATACTGAAAATCTAAAAGATTATCAGTGAATTACATATTCAGTTTGTTTAGTATAAAGGTGTGTCTGTCTTCAGGCTTTCTTTCCTCCCTTGGGTTAATGCTTTCAGAATACTAAATGATTGTGGGGCTTGGTTTTTTTTTTTATATAAAAGCTTAACTTTCCTTTTTTTCCTGTTATTGAATAGCTGATGCAGGGTTATACATCTAGTCCTGTTTTTAGTCACTGTTGATCTTTTAGAGTGTTGGAGAGATGGCTTTTGTGTTTCACCCTCTGAAAGTTAATCTAATATTCACCTGGTGGTACTGTACTGGAGACCCTGATGCATACTTTTCTCTCTGTGCCTTGGGAAACCTACAGTGTGAGCTGCTTGAGTTCTCGTCTTTGCTGCTGGGACTGTGTACGCATTTCTATGAAAGGATTTTTTTTAATCCAAACTCTGTAAGCAGTATTAAGAACTGAAAATTGTTCCATACCATAAGAATGCCTTTAATTACCAGATTTGTGAAGCTAAAATCCCTCTTGTTTTTTCCGCAGTCTCATGTACATTGGGGTTTTTTTTGGCTCCATGACAACAAGAGGAAGGATACATGCCGTCATCTACCATAATGCTTATCTGAAAGTAAAAGATGGGGTTTGAGGCCCTTCAAACAAAGAAAAGGCTAGAACCCTGCTCTCCCGCTTCAGGGGTAGATGCTCGGAGCTACTCGTGTAGTCTCCTCCTTGTCCCTGGGTCTAGTATTCAAACCCAAAGGACAGAATTAGGTACTAAAATTCCTGAGAAGGGCTTTGAGCTGTGAATGTTCCCCATCTGCACCCAGCCTGACTGAAGAGCTTGAACACGAAAGATGCGTTTGCAGCTGCATCTGCTTTGGGGGTCGGGGGGTCCTTTGGGCACACTGACACTCGGTGGCTGTGCTTTTGCTACACTGGGTAGGGAGCTCTGGTGCTGCAGGTTTTATGAAATCCATTCCTGGAGCCAGGAAAGAATATAGCAATGTCTAGTGTGCCTGTAAGGAAGTTTTCCTCTTGGTCTGTCTTGGTACCAGAGGATGTAACCCTACAGAGTCACTTCCAGTCAATGTCATTCATTGCTGTCTTAAATGCTGCTTTCTAAAGCTTTCCTGTCTGTTCTGGAAGTTAAAGTGCTATCAACTGGAGTTTGTTTTCAAGCTTGAAACCATGCTGCTCAGATATCTGTTCTGACACTGCTACTCTAAATAATACTCTTCAAAGTGCTCAGACAGCGGTGTATTTGTTTTGATGTGAAGGTAAGAACTCATACCCCCATCTGCTTTTGCATTTCTGCAAGTGTAATATTTGAGGAGTGATGGCATGTGGAAGAAATCATTAGAACTCAGGCAGGGCTAGTATCTGATCTTTTTTCCTGCAGGTTTTCTTGGCATGTTTATCCTTAAAAGTATGTTTTGACAGAGCACAGCAGTTATTGTGCAGCTGACAGTGGATTACAATATTGTTTGTTTAGGATTCAGAAGTCTAGTATTAGATTGCTTCTTGTCAGCAAAGTTCAGGATATACCACATGGTGTTTGCACATGGAAACAGTATGACCCCAGCCCTAGCAGTGGAATTCAGATAAAGTGATACCGTTCTCTAGCTTTTTATTTCTCCAGTAAAAGGCATGAGATTGTATGAGTATAGCTTTATGCTGTAGTTGAATGTGCCTTACCTTTGTGAAAGCAAAGATTTCAGAAATAGCTTGGTGGTATTATACTCTATCTATGGATACACCCAGTATTAAAACACTACTAAAGCAAGAAAATGTATTACCAATATTGAAAGCTCTCAAGTTTGGTTAGTTCAGCCGAAGTGTTTCAGCTTCTTCTATCTAGGATCCCAGTGAGCTTTTGTAAGTGGAAGGACTGCAAATAGTTGAACAAGCAGGACTTAAGCTCCAAAGTCATTTTTAATTAAAGGGTTTCTCTTCTGTGGACTACTCCCACATAGAGGGTTGGAAACTCATAAGTTTCCATGCACAGAATTTTTCCCTTGGGAGGACAACAGATTGGCCACCTACAAAGGATGCAGATATTGCAGTGAAAGCAAACTGCTTCCTCTCCAAGCATGAAAATAAGAGCTGAAAGTTTTGATTGTACTTTACTTTTTGCAATCCAGGTGCAACATGATTTCATTTTACAGAGAAATCCAAACTACTGCTATCTACCATTGCCTATGCTGGTTGCATGCACACAGATGAATTCTCAAGCAATGATAGTAGCTGTTCCAGGTTAAAGTTTAGGCTGGTCAGTATGTCAAGGAGGGAATTGCACTCAAATTCAGGTTGTGGTGAAAACACTTTAAGTGACCTTAATGTGATCTTTAGGTCAGGGGACTGGATTTCTTCTATTGAGAGCAGGTTTAATCCTTTCTTTTAAAAATGTTGCTGAACTATATAGCTTCTGAAAGCAAAAAGAGGAAACCAAAACTTTGTATGGAACATTGTGAAGAGCTTGTTTTTCTCTTATCTGTATGTAGCTGTCATGGTCCATTTGAATCCCTCAAATCTATAGGACAACATAACTCTGTAAATTAAGCTTTATTTTATGATCTCATTAGGAAAGAAAACAAAAAAACATAAGGGCTCAATCCCCTTTTCACAGACTAGTCTAACACGTGAATTCACTAGTTCATCACTTAACTTGTGAGGTTTCTAACTCACAAGTTCTCAAATTTGTAACTGGCAACTGATAACTTGTAACTTGTGCACCTATATAGTTACCTAGCTGACTGAGAGTGCTCCTCCTTTCTCCTCTGTCATGGTGCAGGCGTCCCATGTATCACCAGGAAGCAGGAAAGCCTCAGCAGTCCAGCTGCTGTTGGATCCGCTTCAAAAGCTTTTTGGGTGACCTGACGCATTTATACCTTCCAGCTTGGAAGTTTGGTCTATACTGTTTCCACAAGTTAGCAGATTCTGAAGAAACTACCAGACAAGCAGTATGCATGGATTATGGCTGCAGGAGACAGCAAGCTGCAGAAGATAATGACTGCATAATGACCTTTAGCTCTTTCTGGTCACTGTGTCCTGCCTACGTGTTGCCCTTGCTTTGACCTAATGGTGCTGCTCCCAGCATACATCAGGCCTTAGCGTGAGCTGTGTGTTAGCCAAAATCTGAGCAGGAGTTGAATGAACAGTCACACTAGCTTGTAGACAGTGGAGCTGAAAGTCTCTTCTAGGGGCTCAGGGACAGTCTGGGATCTTCCCATTCCCAGTGGAAGGCTGCTGCTTTGCATTCCTGTGTTTCCCAGTGCCTCCTTTTCAGAGATGTGCAACTGCATCTCTACAGAACATGGCTGTTTCTGACTAGTAATACCCTTCAAGGGACTTCAACATGGGGTACCTTTATGTGCACAACTTATTACTTATGCAAGAACATTTCACTCAAATGATAAAGGCTTGAGCAAACCAGTTCTCCTGGTTTTGAATTAATATTGAGAAGCAGAATCATGAAGTGCAAAGTGCCATTGCAAATTCTGTTACAATGCCTGATTTGCCATACTTGGTTTCTAGCAGATAACAATTAAATTATTGTAACCATCCTAATATATTCCCCATATAGTTTACAATGGACTTTAGTATAAGCTGATCATAACAATTGCATGTGTTGTCTGTACACCTATCAAGCTGCAGGATATGCTTTCAATTATTATATTGCCTTGTTCTGCTCTTGTGGAGGTTGCTCAGCTCTGTCAATGCCAATGGCTGCATTGTTTCCACAGCGGAAGAAAGGAAGGAGAAGGGAGAAGATCATGAAGACTTAAATCAATGTTGGTTTCAGAATCCTGTTGTTTGCATGTTGGACTTTGTTACAGTGCAATCATTTTGTGAGGAAGGATGGTGACACTAGAAGCTGTTTCTGTAACTGAGATGAGGAGAGAAGAAAGCAGGAGGAGGGTTCTTTAGGTGACTAAATTGCCAGGGATTCCTTGGAAAACTTGGAAGTTCACTCATAAAATAATTAACACAAAGATTGTTTGCCCTTAGAATGAAAAAATGCAGTGAAAACCTTAAGAAAAAAAACGCCAGAGGATGGGGATCTTGGCAAATGAGATCAAAATTTTGAGTCATTGGAGTACATCTGTTTTGGGCCACTCCATTTGAGGTGCTTGAAGTGATTGAAGTTGCAGAGCCTGAGGCCTCGGCACTCTGGAAATTAAGGCTGCTTGAACATATGAAACACATAGAAACATGTGCTATGTGAATAACTTTAAATTAGTTGCTATTGAAACTATAGACCTTTATTGTCACCTCTTCAGTAACACAGATGTCCCAAGGACTTGCACGGTTCTGGGTTTTTTTGGGGGAGGGAGAGATGGGGTTGGGGGTGGTGGTGGTTTTGGTTGTGGTTTTGGTTTGGTTTTTTTTTTCCCCCAAGCTGGCTTGCATTACATGCATATGATGTAAAACTCTATTATACTCTGTTTTGCACAGAAAACCAAGAAAACTTGATGTACAACTGTGCTAAAGATGTCCAAACCACACAGAATGTTGAACTGTTCCCCGAGATTGCTAATGCCTAAAACCTTCTTTAGAGGAATGGATACCTTCTCTTTGATAAAGATGCTTAGAAGCACATGGGCAAATTGGACATTGATGTTTAATGTGGCTTTTCAATTTGCTCATTAAAAAAAAAAAGACTTTAATTCTTTTTTCCGATATCTTATACTTACATAATTGGGTTTTTTACTTTAAATGTCATGTTTTGGATGTCTGGACTCGTTAATGCTTTATATTTTGGATAATTTTAGGTTTTTAATTGCTCACTAGCTTAGAGTTCGCAGAAACTTTCTGTGGGTGCTCCCCCTTGAGTTCTTTCCAGGATTTAGATTCCTTGCTAGGTAATTGTGCTTAATAAGCCATTCTGGCTGCCTAGTGTTACCTGGTATTGTACACTTCCATAGCTGCATATCAATAAAGATTAGAAATCCCAGCAACCACTTCTCATTTAAAAGAAAACTGGCCAGGCTCTTTTTGTTAAGATCTGTTGCAAAGTTCTAAATCCTTAACCCTGTTTAACTCATTCACTGCAGCTAATGGCTCTCCAGATGACACAGCCTGTCGTCTGTTTTTATGTGGAGAGGAGGAGTCCACAGAAATGGATACTTCTCTTTTTAAGTTTGGTAAGAAGGAGCAGTAGAAAGTAAAAATGTCCTAATTGGATCTCTGATTTTTTTTTTTTTCTGTTTCAAGAAAGAAATGCAAGCTAGACTTTGTACTTCATAAGCAGTATGATGGTAGCCCAGAGAGTACATGAACACCTGAGCTCTTCACACAGCATTACTGAGCACCCGAGGTGGACTGTATGTTCCTCAGTACCAGTGCCTGGCATCCCAGACATCTTATAATTAAGTTCAGAGACACATGGTAAAGATCCACCATGATAGCAGGAATGATGTTAAAATTCCTTCTGGAGGGACAAGAGTACTCCCCAAAGGCTTGATTAAGTCGCCAATCTTCTGGATGCTTTCCAGGAGCTCTTTAAGCAGATCACTGTTTGTCATTGTCTCCCTAAAAGGCCGTGAAAGGAAGGTATGCTCTGCCCAAGGTGTGTAGGGCACATGGAGAGAGTAGCATAAGATCAGTTAGCATGACAAGCAGTAGAGTCACAATATGCCACCCCTTCGTCCATTGTGTTTTGGTAGGCCCTGTACAGAAATAGGTTAAGGGAGAACTTGAGGGAGGATAATGAGGAGATTTAACCAGTAACTCAGTGGAGTTTCTCTTCTATGCACGTGTCTGAGGTGACTTTCACAAATGAACCATCAAATGGTACTGTTCACTTGGAAAAATATACAAGAAATAAGAGGGGTGGAGATGAGTGTGGCAAGACTTCCTGAATGAAAATAAGTAGATCGCATATGATGTGCTAGAGAAAGGGGAGGGCTTTTTTGCACACTCTGCTTTTGGCAAGTCTGCTGACTCCAGAAAACTGTCCTGACATCATCATTCTGGGCAAATGGACAAGATGGGATTGCTGAGGGTGCAGTGAGGAGGAAGATGTAGTCATTAAGACTTGAGCTGAAAGCCTGTAACTGCATGGTCAGTAATGAAAGGCTGTATCTCAGAAGGTACAAAGTGTAGACAGTGTCTGAAAACATGGGGGGAATCGGTAAGTGGAAAGTGGTGCTGGCTTAAAAATTGTTGTAACAGAGAAAGAAGATAGGAACAGGAAAATGAAAAACTTTTTTTTCTTGCTATATTGAATTTGACCTAACATCCATTTTCCATTGGTATTGCAGACTGTGACCTTTGTTTACTTGCTGTCAATTTTTTGGCATAGAAACCTGTTTTTCCCAAAGAGGTTTTTGCTGGGTCAATCTATGAATGCCATACGTGATCTTTGTAAGACTGCTTCCCAAGGGGAAGCGTGTTTATAGTGATGTTACTCATCTCTACGCTTCTTGCCCCTCCCAGTGAGTTTTGGACCTCTTAGGTGAGTTTTAGCCAAACTTAAGAGAATTAGTAGTTTAGAAAGTATGAAGTTTGTAACAATTCTCCTAAAATTATCAGCTGAATAGAGATACCGAAGTATACTCACCTCCTGAAGGTATTGCATTTCCACATCCATTTTGAGGCAGTGTGGCCAGTTGGCCAAAGCAGTGTAGTCTTAGCTTGGAGCTGGCTGTAGCACCACCACAGCACTGAAAGCAGGACTATGGAAATTAAGTAATGCAATTAGAGTATTTTAGTCTACAAGCTATTGCTGTGCACTACGATCACCTCAGATTTTGCTCCAATAAATAAAATTACCTAAGCTCACAGTTGTCTAAAGAGGGGAGGTACTTAAGTGATCCAGCTGAGTCCTCTGAACAGCATAGAAGAAGCAAAGAAGTTCTTTTGTGCTTGGGGAAACATGGAAGTAAGTATAGCCAAGTGTAAATTTTAGAAAGGGATGGATTCCCCCCGCTCGTTTTTCTTACTTGCTTTAACTGTTTAAAGACTCCTTGTAGAAATATGTTCTCTTCTGTCTTGCAGACTCTTCTAGATTGCCAGGAGAGTGACTTGAATTTTCTTAGATAATGTTTAATGAATAATGTAGCTGCTCTCCGAATAAAGTTTTGAGATTATAATTTTTTACAACCGTTATGTTGAAAGTGCCTCACCTTATTTCTGTTTCAGGAATTGCATTTAATTAGTGAGAGTTCTTTTCAGTAGTCACGTAGTACCATGGCTTTAAACCATATACCTAATTGACTTTTAAAACTTCAGCTAATTCAAATTTAAATAGATAATTTAAATTGTAAGATCTTTTTATTTCCTGAATCTTCCAGTGCAGGCATGGGAGTGGAGAAATGGGCTTATTTGCATGCAACTTTCCCAAAAATGTAGTGGAAGAGGGTGCTGTGTTTTGGTCTATATATTGAAAAGTGGGAAGTATAATAAGGTTTTTGTATGTTTTTCTGAGCTTTATGAAGTTTGCCCTCAGTTCACATTTGGAGTCCAAGGAACACCTCACTTTGACAGCTGTGGCTGTAGTCAAGTGACAAAGCACAGCAAATATTGCATGTGGGCTTGACTGAAGTGTAAAGAACAGATTCAGCTCTACAAAACCAAGAGTTAAGCCAGTTCTCGCCAAAACAGAGCAGATGACCTCATTGCCATTAGTGTAAATATCGGCAATTGCACACAAATGTCTTCAATCAATCCTTCAACTCGCTCTAAGTGTTTGCAGACAATCCGTAAGGGGAGAGGGAAATGTTGAACGGGTGGGGCTGTGTCTTCCTTGAAACCAGCTGAGAGAATGACCTATTTTCTCTCCTTTGAAGCTAGGGCATCTAGAGGTGTAAGGCAACTTTGAAGCAAGCTGTGTGTATTGTAGCTTTCATTTAAATATTTCTCCTACAATGAAATAGCTTGCTTATTCCTCTGCTCTTTGTTTGTTTTCTTGCACTCCCACACAGTATTTAGACCATATTAGAGATGTATAAATATGACTTCCCTTAATGTTGCTGTTGTTAATAAAGTTGTGGTTGCTATTTTTTTCAAATGCTCTATGTGTTTGATACTAATGAAGAACAAATACTTATAGGGCTTTGGAAGACATTACAGTGTAGTAAATGTATGCCTGTTGACTTGAGATGATCAATCACGAGATGTTTGTTTAATGCATATGACTTTTTGGAGCTGTTTGTTACAGAATTTATATGCAGTGCAGTCTCCTAACATATCTGGAAGATGAAAAGTGGTCATCTGCTGCTGAATAAAATGCATCCTAGCTGCTAACTGTCTTAACCTCTGCTGTGCTGCTACCAACTATCCAACC